>NW_028227268.1:99545750-99900750 GCF_978045245.1 Mus caroli
GAGGACAGAGACCTGCCCTGCAGAGAGCGCCATCTTGGCTCCGGGACTCCCCGAACTTAGTCTACAGGTTAGAGTGAGGACCACAGAGGCAGACAGCTTCTGGGACAGGCGGGAGCCACAGAGCCACTGAGGCAGCACCCTTTTGGGGCCGCAGACATCCGGCACCCTCCCAGTCGGAGGACAGTGACCTGCCCTGCAGGGAGCGCCATCTTGGCTCCGGGACTCTGCCAAGCTTAGTCTCTACAGGTCAGAGTGGGGACCACGGGGGCAGACAGCTTCTGGGACAGGCAGGAGCCACAGAGCCGCTGAGGCAGCACCCTTTTGGGGCCGCAGACATCCGGCACCCTCCCAGTCGGAGGACAGTGACCTGCCCTGCAGAGAGCGCCATCTTGGCTCCGGGACTCCGCCGAGCTTAGTCTCTACAGGTCAGAGTGGGGACCACGGGGGCAGACGGCTTCTGGGACAGGCAGGAGCCACAGAGCCGCTGAGGCAGCACCCTTTTGGGGCCTCAGACTTCCGGCACCCTCCCAGCCGGAGGACAGAGACCTGCCCTGCAGAGAGCGCCATCTTGGCTCCGGGACTCCCCGAACTTAGTCTACAGGTTAGAGTGAGGACCACAGAGGCAGACAGCTTCTGGGACAGGCGGGAGCCACAGAGCCACTGAGGCAGCACCCTTTTGGGGCCGCAGACATCCGGCACCCTCCCAGTCGGAGGACAGTGACCTGCCCTGCAGAGAGCGCCATCTTGGCTCCGGGACTCCGCCAAGCTTAGTCTCTACAGGTCAGAGTGGGGACCACGGGGGCAGACAGCTTCTGGGACAGGCAGGAGCCACAGAGCCGCTGAGGCAGCACCCTTTTGGGGCCCCAGACTTCCGGCACCCTCCCAGCCGGAGGACAGAGACCTGCCCTGCAGAGAGTGCCATCTTGGCTCCGGGACTCCGCCGAACTTAGTCTGCACAGGACAGAGTGAGGACCACAGAGGCAGACAGCTTCTGGGACAGGCGGGAGCCACAGAACCGCTGAGGCAGCACCCTTTTGGGGCCGCAGACATCCGACACCCTCCCAGCCGGAGAACAGTGACCTGCCCTGCAGGGAGCGCCATCTTGGCTCCGGGACTCCGCCGAACTTAGTCTGTACAGGTCTGCTGACAGAGGATACTCAGAATCCCCAGAAGAACAACCTCTGAACAGAGACAACTATAACAACTCCAGAGATTACCAGATGGCGAGAGGTAAAGGTAAGAATCTTACTAACAGAAACCAAGACCACTCACCATCATCAGGACCCAGCACTCCCACTTCACCCAGTCCAGGGCACCCCAACACACCTGAAAAACTAGACCTGGATTTAAAAGCATATCTCATGATGATGGTAGAGGACATCAAGAAGGACTTTAAAGAACTACAGGAGAACATGGCTAAAGAGTTACAAGTCCTTAAAGAAAAACAGGAAAACACAACCAAACTGGTAGAAGTCCTTAAAGAGAAACAGGAAAACACATCCAATCAGATGATGGAAATGAACAAAACCATACTAGACCTAAAAAGGGAAGTAGACACAATAAAGAAAACCCAAAATGAGGCAACACTGGAGATAGAAACCCTAGGAAAGAAATCTGGAACCATAGATGCAAGCATCAGCAACAGAATACAAGAGATGGAAGAGAGAATCTCAGGTGCAGAAGATTCCATAGAGAACATGGGCACAACAATCAAGGAAAATGGAAAATGCAAAAAGATCCTAACTCAAAACATCCAGGAAATACAGGACACAATGAGAAGACCAAACCTACGGATAATAGGAGTGGATGAGAATGAAGATTTTCAACTCAAAGGACCAGCAAACATCTTCAACAAAATTATAGAAGAAAACTTCCCAAATCTAAAGAAAGAGATGCCCATGAACATACAAGAAGCCTACAGAACTCCAAATAGGCTGGACCAGAAAAGAAATACCTCCCGACACATAATAATCAGAACAACAAATGCACTAAATAAAGATAGAATACTAAAAGCAGCAAGAGAAAAAGGCCAAGTAACATATAAAGGCAAGCCTATCAGAATTACACCAGATTTTTCACCAGAGACTATGAAAGCCAGAAGATCCTGGACAGATGTTATACAGACACTAAAAGAACACAAATTCCAGCCCAGGCTACTATACCCAGCCAAACTCTCAATTAACATAGATGGAGAAACCAAAGTATTCCACGACAAAACCAAATTCACACATTATCTCTCCACGAATCCAGCCCTTCAAAGGATAATAACAGAAAAAAACCAATACAAGGACAGGAACCACGCCCTAGAAACAACAAGAAGGTAATCCCTCAACAAACCTAAAAGAAGACAGCCACAAGAACAGAATGCCAACTTTAACAACAAAAATAACAGGAAACAACAATTACTTTTCCTTAATATCTCTTAATATCAATGGACTCAACTCCCCGATAAAAAGACATAGACTAACAAACTGGCTACACAAACAAGACCCAACATTTTGCTGCTTACAAGAAACTCATCTCAGAGAAAAAGATAGACACTACCTCAGAATGAAAGGCTGGAAAACAATTTTCCAAGCAAATGGTCTGAAGAAACAAGCTGGAGTAGCCATTCTAATATCAGATAAGATTGACTTCCAACCCAAAGTCATCAAAAAAGACAGGGAGGGGCACTTCATACTCATTAAAGGTAAAATCCTCCAAGAGGAACTATCAATCCTGAATATCTATGCTCCAAATACAAAGGCAGCCTCATTCATTAAAGAAACTTTAGTAAATCTCAAAGCACACATTGCACCTCATACAATAATAGTGGGAGACTTCAACACACCACTTTCACCAATGGACAGATCATGGAAACAGAAACTAAACAGGGACACAGTGAAACTAACAGAAGTTATGGATCAAATGGATCTGGCAGATATCTACAGAACATTTTACCCTAAAACAAAAGGATACACCTTCTTCTCAGCACCTCATGGTACCTTCTCCAAAATTGACCACGTAATTGGGCACAAAACAGGACTCAACAGATACAAAAACATTGAAATTGTCCCATGCATCCTATCAGATCACCATGGACTAAGGCTGATCTTCAATAACAAAATAAATAATAGAAAGCCAACCTTCACGTGGAAACTGAACAACACTCTTCTCAATGATACCTTGGTCAAGGAAGGAATAAAGAAAGAAATTAAGGACTTTTTAGAGTTCAATGAAAATGAAGCCACAACATACCCAAACTTATGGGACGCAATGAAAGCATTTCTAAGAGGAAAACTCATAGCTCTGAGTGCCTCCAAAAGGAAACTAGAAAGAGCACACATTAGCAGCTTGACAACACACCTAAAAGCACTAGAACAAAAGGAAGCAAATTCACCCAAGAGGAGTAGACGGCAGGAAATAATCAAACTCAGGGGTGAAATCAACCAAGTGGAAACAAGAAAAACTATTCAAAGAATCAACCAATCAAGGAGCTGGTTCTTTGAGAAAATCAACAAGATAGATAAACCCTTAGCCAGACTCACTAGAGGGCACAGGGAAAGCATCCTAATTAACAAAATCAGAAATGAAAAAGGAGACATAACAACAGATCCTGAAGACATCCAAAACACCATCAGATCCTTCTACCAAAGGCTATACTCAACAAAACTGGAGAACCTGGATGAAATGGAGAAGTTCCTAGACAGATACCAGGTACCAAAGTTGAATCAAGATCAGGTTAATGATCTAAACAGCCCTATATCCCCCAAAGAAATAGAAGCAGTCATTAATAGTCTCCCAACCAAAAAAAGCCCAGGACCAGATGGGTTTAGTGCAGAGTTCTATCAGACCTTCAAAGAAGATCTAATCCCAGTTCTTCACAAACTATTCCACAAAATAGAAACAGAAGGTACTCTACCCAACTCATTCTATGAAGCCACAATTACTCTGATACCTAAACCACAAAAAGACCCAACAAAGATAGAAAACTTCAGACCAATATCCCTTATGAATATTGATGCAAAAATCCTCAATAAAATTCTTGCTAACCGAATCCAAGAACACATCAAAACAATCATCCATCCTGACCAAGTAGGTTTCATCCCAGGGATGCAGGGATGGTTCAATATACGGAAATCCATCAACGTAATCCAGTATATAAACAAACTCAAAGACAAAAACCACATGGTCATCTCCTTAGATGCGGAAAAAGCATTTGACAAGATCCAACACCCATTCATGATAAAAGTCTTGGAAAGATCAGGAATTCAAGGCCCATACCTAAACATGATAAAAGCAATCTACAGCAAACCAGTAGCCAACATCAAAGTAAATGGTCAGAAGCTTGAAGCAATCCCTCTAAAATCAGGGACTAGACAAGGCTGTCCACTTTCTCCATACCTATTCAACATTGTACTTGAAGTCCTAGCCAGAGCAATTCGACAACAAAAGGAGATCAAAGGGATACAAATTGGAAAAGATGAAGTCAAAATATCACTCTTTGCAGATGATATGATAGTATATATAAGTGACCCTAAAAATTCCACCAGAGAACTCCTAAGCCTGATAAACAGCTTCGGTGAAGTAGCTGGATATAAAATTAACTCAAACAAATCAATGGCCTTTCTCTACACAAAGAATAAACAGGCTGAGAAAGAAATTAGGGAAACAACACCCTTCTCAATAGTCACAAATAATATAAAATATCTTGGCGTGACTCTAACTAAGGAAGTGAAAGATCTGTATAATAAAAACTTCAAGTCTCTGAAGAAAGAAATTATAGAAGATCTCAGAAGATGGAAAGATCTCCCATGCTCATGGATTGGCAGGATCAACATTGTAAAAATGGCTATCTTGCCAAAAGCAATCTACAGATTCAATGCAATCCCCATCAAAATTCCAACTCAATTCTTCAACGAATTAGAAAGTGCAATCTGCAAATTCATCTGGAATAACAAAAAACCTAGGATAGCAAAAACTCTTCTCAAGGATAAAAGAACCTCTGGTGGAATCACCATGCCGGACCTAAAGCTCTACTACAGAGCAATTGTGATAAAAACTGCATGGTACTGGTATAGTGACAGACAAATAGACCAATGGAATAGAATTGAAGACCCAGAAATGAACCCACACACCTACGGTCACTTGATCTTCGACAAGGGAGCTAAAAACATCCAGTGGAAGAAAGACAGCATTTTCAACAAATGGTGCTGGCACAACTGGTTGTTAACATGTAGAAGAATGCGAATCGATCCATTCCTATCTCCTTGTACTAAGGTCAAGTCTAAGTGGATCAAGGAACTTCACATAAAACCAGAGACACTGAAACTTATAGAGGAGAAAGTGGGGAAAAGCCTTGAAGATATGGGCACAGGGGAAAAATTCCTGAATAGAACAGTAATGGCTTGTGCTGTAAGATCGAGAATTGACAAGTGGGACCTCATGAAACTACAAAGCTTCTGCAAGGCTAAAGACACCATCAATAAGACAAAAAAACCACCAACAGATTGGGAAAGGATCTTCACCTATCCTAAATCAGATAAGGGACTAATATCCAATATATATAAAGAACTCAAGAAGGTGGACTCCAGAAAGTCAAATAACCCCATTAAAAAATGGGGCTCAGAACTGAACAAAGAATTCTCACCTGAGGAATACCGAATGGCAGAGAAACACCTGAAAAAATGTTCAACATCCTTAATCATCAGGGAAATGCAAATCAAAACAACCCTGAGATTCCACCTCACACCAGTCAGAATGGCTAAGATCAAAAATTCAGGTGACAGCAGATGCTGGCGAGGATGTGGAGAAAGAGGAACACTCCTCCATTGTTGGTGGGATTGCAAGCTTGTACAACCACTCTGGAAATCAGTCTGGCGGTTCCTCAGAAAATTGGACATAGTACTACCGGAGGATCCAGCAATACCTCTCCTGGGCATATATCCAGAAGATGTCCCAACCGGTAAAAAGGACACATGCTCCACTATGTTCATAGCAGCCCTATTTATAATAGCCAGAAGCTGGAAAGAACCCAGATGTCCCTCAACAGAGGAATGGATACAGAAATTATGGTACATTTACACAATGGAGTACTACTCAGCTATTAAAAAGAATGAATTTATGAAATTCCTAGCCAAATGGATGGACCTGGAGGGCATCATCTTGAGTGAAGTAACACAATCACAAAAGAACTCACACAATATGTATTCACTGATAAGTGGATATTAGCCCAAAACTTAGGATACCCAAGATATAAGATACAATTTGATAAACGCATGAAACTCAAGAAGAATGAAGACCAAAGTGTGGACACTGTGCACCTTCTTAGAATTGGGAACAAAACACCCAGGGAAGGAGTTACAGAGACAAAGTTCGTAGCTGTGATGAAAGGATGGACCATTTAGAGACTGCCGTATCCAGGGATCCATCCCATAATCAGCTTCTAAACGCTGACACCATTGCATACACTAGCAAGATTTTGCTGAAAGGACCCAAATATAGCTGTCTCTTGTGAGACGATGCCGGGGCCTAGCAAACACAGGAGTGGATGTTCACAGTCAGCTATTGAATGTATCACAGGGCTCCCAATGGAGAAGCTAGAGAAAGTACCCAAGGAGCTAAAGGGATCTGCAACCCTATTGTTGGAACAACATGATGTACTAACCAGAACCCCGGAGCTCTTGTCTCTAGCTGCATATGTATCGAAAGATGGCCTAGTCGGCCATCAATGGAAAGAGAGGCCCATTGGACTTGCAAACTTTATATGCCCCAATATAGGGGAATGCCAGGGCCAAAAGAATGGGAATGGGTGGGTAGGGAAGTGGGGGGCGCTATGGGGGACTTTTGGGATAGCATTGGAAATGTAATTGAGGAAAATATGTAATAAAAATATTAAAAAAAAAAAAAAAAAAAAAAACAAAAACAAAGACAACAAAAAGAGGAAATAGTAGATGAGTGGATTATTTCAACACAAAACTTCCCCCAAAGGGGCTGGAGCTATGGCCCCGGGGGCTGAAGTACCAGCAGTCCTTCCCCGGGGACCTGGCTAATTTGCTCTAGTTTTACATGAGACTTGGGATCCAATTCAGGTCTCTCTTCTGTGTTTAAAACAAAGTCTTTCTCTTCATTAGGTAGATCCATCCCTAGGTGTTTTTGAAGGTAATGTAAATGGAATTCCTGCCTGCCTGAAGAACTAATTATTGGTCTTTTGAAATGCGACTGAGTTTTGGTTCTGTATCCTGCTACTTTCCTGAAAGTTTTAGTTAGATCTGAGAACTTTCTGGAGTCTTTTAAACTTAAGATCATGTCATTTACGGGTATTAATACTATGTAGAAATTAAATTGATTATAACAAATTAACATGGTAGGTTAGATGTTTTAATTGTTATTTTAGTTATTGTTCAAGCATCTTAATTATTTTAAAATCTTTACTTTTTATGTCTTTCTGTTTCATGCCTTATACATTTTATTTTGTTTTCTTGTCTCTTGTACGTGCTGGAACAGTATTAAATACAATACTGGATATCCTTGTATTAAATTAAATTAAATTAATTTAATTTATTTAATAATTAATTTATTATTAATAATAATTAATTTAATAATAAATAAATTAATTAAAACAGTATTAAATATAATAGTGGATATCCTTGTCTCATCACCAGATTTATGAAGGAAGATTTTGATAATTTACTATTTAATATATTCTCTGTAGATTTTTTAGAATAAAAAATACTGGCTGTTTTCAGTGTCATGGCTGCCTATCAGTCATACTGCACACCTCCTCTTCTGAGTCTACTTTTATTCCACACAGACGCTAATTATATTTACAAACTCTTCAATATTGACCCAGCCTTGAACTTCTTGGATAAACATTGTTTAGTCATGTATAACTGCTAGAGGAGGAGTCTTAGTCTTTATGAATAACTCCTAGTAACCCTCCATGATAAATATTTTCAGCTCTATGGCCCGGGTAGCAGCCGGTTCTGCTCTCCAGCTCCTTTCTCCTATTCCAAACACAATGACAACAGAACAGATCACCCCAACAGTGAGAAGTCGAAAAAACAACAACTCCTCCATTCCTCTTTTTCCTGTGAGTCAATAATTAATTCCAGAGCTACCCTGTAAATGCGGCTTTTACTTCCTCAGAAGAAGGGGTGAGATGAGAGCTGTACTCCACCTGTGCACATACACAGCTTGGGCAGTGCTCCTCCCTCGTGTTTCTTTCTCTGTTCTAACTATCCCTAGGCCTCGGCCTGGAAGCTTCTGGGCTCTGATCTTCTGCAAGGCCACATCTTGGAGGTTTCAGCTTCCAGTCTCCATCTGCTAACCTAGGTCTAGGATTTTTCAACCTTCTAGATTTACCGCTGAATAAACTTACTTTTTCTAGCTCTTTCTGAATTCTGGCTGGTTGATTCAACACAGCTGTTCTGGCTCAAACTCCTTTCCAACCTGACAGATTCAAATTGGTTTCTCTTGGCTTTTGACTGAGTTGCTCTGCTTAGAAAAACTGCCTCTGAATGCCACAAACTGAACTGCACTGACTACAAACTGAACAGAACTACATGAACTCAGCTGAACTCAACTCCACTTCTCCCTGCTCTACTCTTAAGTAGCCTCTCTTTCCTGTGTGTCCTCATGAGAGCTGGGCATATGCTATCGCTGACTCATTCTGTCAAATCTTTCTCCAGTTTGTCACTTTGTCTGCCCCTCAGTTAGATGTCAGTGTTGGGGGTGAAAGGTGTGTGCTAAAGGCGTGTCTGTATTCCAGCCACAAGGATTCAGGCTATGTGCTAAGGGGGTGTCAATATTCCAGCCAGAGTATTAAAGGTATGTACTAAGGTTGTGTCAGAATTCCATCCAGTTCACACAGAGCGAGCAAGGGCTTTGGATGTTATCCCTTGCCAGAGTAGCCATGTTGCTGGATTAAAATTCCTCTATACTGCCCAGCTGGGCAGTTCCACTCAGTCTCTGATGAGGCTCCACTCTATTTGGCTGCAATTGGCTTCTCTCAAAAGTGTCTTACTTTTATGTTATCTAGTGATATTGAGCCTTTTAGTTAGTATTAATACACTCTGGTGCCATGTGATAAAGTCAAATAATAAAGAGCATCTCAGATCATGTTCTATATGTGATGGTTTAAAAGGAAATGGCCACCATAGACTCACAGGGAGTGGCAGTATTAGGAGGTGTGGTCTTGTCGGAGTTGGCATTGGCCTTGTTGGAGTTAATGGTCACTGAGGGCAAAGTGTGAGTCTCAGATGCTTAAGCCACACCCAAGTGCACATGGCAGTAGTCTTTGTAAAACACATTAGAAATGTCTGATTTTATTCAAAATGTCAACTAAAACATGTAAAGTCTGACAAAGGTATATTTTCACAGTAGCTTTTGTGGGATCCATTGTGGTAGCTGAAGTTCTTTGGAGGCTTATCTTTCTAATATACATTATATTAGAAAAAGCAACTGTATACCTGATTGGCTCAGGAAGTCAGAATGTTGAAACTGCCATAGACAATGCAGTCAAGTGTTCAGAAAAAAGCTGGTTGAGCATTAAAGGCGCGGTGGTGCACGCCTTTAATCCCAGCACTTGGGAGGCAGAGGCAGGCGGATTTCTGAGTTCGAGGCCAGCCAGGTTTCGAGCCTGGTCTACAAAGTGAGTTCCAGGACAGCCAGGGCTATACAGAGAAACCCTGTCTCGAAAAACCAAAAAATAAATAAATAAATAAAAATTAAAAGCTGGTTAATATTTTAAATCCTTTTTTACTCATTAATCTCCAACTGCTAAAGACAAACAAAAAGCAAAATTAACATGATTGTAAACCAAGTGCTGTGTCCAGTACCTACCTTTCTGGCCTGCTGAGAAAGAGTAAGTTGATCAGAGGTAGTGAGTTTGCTTAGAATTGTGGAGCCAAGGCTGCTTCTGGGTAGGGCACAGCCAGTGTCTATTATGCAACCTGTTTCAGAAACAGGTGAACCCCATAAGAAATCTTGACTTCCATTTGGAAATAAGCAAGACATCTACCTCCCTGCCCTTTGAGTTTATATTAATCCCCTGAGTTCTGGGGGAAATTTTTTTAATTGATGGAGAGACTTTTTCTGTTCTTCCAAACACATGGAGGGGAAAATAAACAGCTGGGAAGGGCTGCTGAGTTCTCTAACTGAAGGCAGCTTAGATGCCTCCCTGGAATGCTGTTGATTGCTACCTTGCTTGGTTTGGTGCAACTCACATCTCAACATACAGAACAAAGCCTCTGATAATGAAACAAGGTTTTGTTTTGTTTTGTTGTTTTTTGTTTTTGTTTTGTTTTGTTTTCCTTTAAAAAGTTTCATGTATTCTGATCTGGCCTTAAATACAATGGAAACAAGGAAGATATAGAACTCCTGGTCCTCCTGCCTCTTCCTCCTAAGTGCTGCAATTATAGGCATGCACCATTATGCCTAAATGCTAGCAAGTTTTTTTAATTAAAAAATATTATTCAGAGATGCCTTGAGCCTTACCACATAATCACAGACCAGGAAAACCCAGAGGTTCGACATTGGAAATCTTTTAAATATCTACCTCTTTTAAACAACAGACTTTTGAGGGCTGCCAAGATGACATAACAGGTAAAAGTGTTTGACCTGAGTTCTATTCCTGGAACCCATACAAAGTTGGCAGGGGAGGCTCCACTCTACAAAGTTATCTTCTTACCACAACACATGGACACACACAAATAATAAATAATTTTTCATTTAATTTTTTTCATATTTGCATTATTTTCTATAGGTGTATTATTATTTTTTTAATTAATGTGGGCTAGAGAGAGATGGCTCAGTGTTTTAAAGCATGGACTGATCAGAGAGGAATTCCTAGCTTCTACATCAGGCAGGTCACATCCCCCTGAAACTTCAGGGTGTCCTATGTTCTCTGCTGGCCTCCATGGACTCCTGCACACATGTGCATATATCCTCACACAGACACACACGGATACACATAAACGAAGGTAAAAATAATTATAAAAGGCAAAACACAATAGGCTCTTCAATTGTTCAAATTATGTTCCTAGTTTTATATATTCTAGGTTCAGGAAAGTAAATAGACTCCTGTCCTCCTTCCTCTGCACCAACTTGATGTTTTAAAAAGTGGCAAATTGTGTGAATACAGTCATCCCTTGGTATTAAGGAGCTAGTTTGAGAGCCTCTTACTGGTTCCAACACTCACACTAAGAGGTGTTCAAGTTCCCTCTATAAAATGGCACCATATTTGCATATAACCTACAAACATCATCTCACATACTTTAAACTATCTATAGATTAATTATAAAGCTTAATGCAATTTAAAATGCTATGTAAATAGAGAGTAATGCCAAAAAATCTAACACATTGTATAAAACCCATGGATATACTCCTGTACATTTTAAATAATTTCTAGATTATTAACAATACCTCAAACAATGGAAATAATTCGGGGCAGCAGGACATAGTTGCACATACTTTTAATTCCAGCACTTAGAAGGCAAAGACAGACACATCTCCGTGAGTTCAAGGTCAATCTGGTTTACATAGTGAGTTCAGAGCTACAGAGTAAGAAGTGTCTTTAAAAAAATAAGTAGTTTTGAGAATGACAAGAAAAAGGTGTGTGCATCTTCAGTGTGGATAGAATTTTATCTTGAATAATTAAAATACAAGGTTGGTTGAATCTGAAGATGTAGCTGGTGGATCTGGAAAATTGACTACAACTCTACCAGCAACAAGAACTTTACATTAGAAACCAGAGACGTATGCTAAAATTCAGTGCTGAGTGAATAAAACTGAACCATAGAAGGCAATCTTTCCTCTTTGAGGAGACAATAGACTGGATGAAGGCAAAAGATGCTGTAAAGCATCCTCCAAAATTCACAATGAAGAACAAAGTTGAGAGAAAGTAAGCTAAGAGGCTTTTAAGAATTGCAAGGCTGGGGTGTCACTCCTCCTCCTGATACTAGCAATGGTGCCTGAGCACAGTAATATTATGGTTGTGTAGCAAAGTGTTCTTATTAGATATGCATATCAAAGTATTTTTAAAGTTTAAAATTGGGACTATGAATAAGGCTCAGTAGATAAAGCTGTTTGCTGCCAAATCTGAGGAATTAATTTTGATCCCAGAGACTCAAATGGTGAAAAGAACAGGAGAACAGACTCCCAGAAGTCATCCTCTGACTTCCCCCTGCAGGCTAAAGTAAATGTAATTTAAATTTTTTCTTAAAGAAAAAGTTCAAGGTTAACGTAAACTTTATTTTAAAGTTCTAGAGGTCACAAAGCTAGCAAATAACAAAGGTGGGTCTGCTTCGAATCAAATCCCAGTCTAGCGACCTCCTGAGCTCCATTTTGTCTTCTCATAACCTACCAAAATCTGTACTCCCAAATCCTGCTAATATACAGAATCCTCTCTTTTATGAAGCTATTAGTGACTTTTCCACCATGTTTAGATGGTCCTCTTTTGGTTCCCCAATGACAACTGGACCCCATCTGTATTTAAATAGTATATATATATATATATATATATATATATATATATATATATATTCTCATCCAGTAGACAATAAACTCTTGTCTTGAGGATACGAATCTAGTTTCTACAGTGTGTGATACATACTTCTGCAGCAGCAGAATATCACTCATATTTGAAGTTTTTCTCCACCTTTTGATGGGAAAACTCTGAACTTGCTCAGGTCAAACAACAGACCTGCTTTTGTGCATCAAACATGGAGCATAAACAAACTGACAGACCAGATTTTCAATAAATACTTTGAGTGAATAAATGAATAATTCAGAAAGTAACCTCCTTTCCCGTGACTGAGTCACATTCCCCAAACAACCGTGCTTGACTCTCGGGAGACGAAAGACAGGGTTTGAAATTACTTTTATCCTTTAACATTTAAACACTGGTCATTTTCTCCCTCATTTTCACCGTCATAATCACACAGAACATGATTTTCACTATTTGAAAATGCGAGGTTTTGGGGCAGAGCAGTGGAAATCCTTGGGTTTATCTTACGGCTAACTAGTAGCAATTATGTTCAGCATCTCAGCTATATACCACAAAGTCATAAATTGGGACTTGGAGGTGGTACTCCGAGGGAAAAGAATACAAGTTAAGCTGATTTATTTATAAGCTTTCTTCCCTGGATTGGTTGTGTTAAAGTCGCACTTTCTTGGGTGTGACGCTCGGCGACAAAAATCTTCTCAATGTGTACTTATTAAGTCTATGACTTTAAGATGTGGGATAACGGAAGAGTTAAAACGGTGTTAGGGAAAGCGGTGGTTTTTTCTAGATGCTTTTATTGCAGAAACAAGGGGAAATTGACAAATAACCTTCCCAGAGGTTTGCCTGAATTGACAATCCCACAGAGCACGGAGACCTGACACTCTGACAGATGCTTTTGCTGCAAGTCCGCTGAGGTGGGCGGGTCCCGGGAGCTCAAGGCTGGGGGTGTGCCCGAGGGCGGGCTCAGGGCTGCAGGGCGGAGCCGCGGAAGGCGAGAGGCAGCCTGGGAAGTAGCGCCATATTGGCGGTGGCCGCGCTGTATTGTCATAAATAGAGCCGGTTTTGTGGTGTTTTCACTACTCGGTTGAATGCCTCGGCTGTAGAGAGTGAGGAAGTGAGCGAGCTACAAGCGAGCGAAGGGAATTGGACAGAGGAAGGAAGAGAGGGCAAGAACAGGACCCCAAAGCGAAAGACACTCGCTGGAGAGAGACGCAGGAAGCGATGAAAGAGATGTCTGCGTAAGTGGGGGCGGCGGTTGAGGGCGAGGTGGAGAGAGGTGCGCTGAGGTGGGCAGCCCCGGCTTCCAGCCCCTGCGCCCGGCACCCTGCGCAGCCGGCCGGGACCTCTGCTTTCCGCTGCCCGCCACTCCGCAAGGGCACCTCCCCTACCCGGGGCTCACCTGGCCGCCCGGCGGGGATTCGGGAGTCGCCGTCAGCCCCCTGCCGCCCGCCTCTGAGGACGCCCCCAGACCAGGATGAGGGGGAAAGGCGCGTGTGGCTGAGGAGAAAAAACGGTCGGTCACTCTCCTGCCCCAGCCGTGTCTGAGCCCGTCTGTTCTGTCTGCATTGGCGCAAATACCATCCCCCTGCCTCCCCTCCTCCCGGCCGGACCCGCTATCTCTCAGGTCTTTCGGAGAGGGACTGACCTAGCGGAGCCCCTAGGTTTGCGGTTGCTCCAGGAGAAAGGCTAAACCCTCTACCCCGTTCCTTCCCACCGACCCACAATATCTACCGGGCTGTATCTATCCCCTGCTCACACTTTGATAAGTCGGAAGCAGTTTCTGTACTTGTCAAGAATTTATTAGAATTTCTTACCTTTCACTTTATCCGGAAATAATTTCAACATACAGAAAAATGCACAGAAAAACAAAACACCAATTGTGTGTAGCCACCACCCATTTTTCCCTAAGACTAACATGGGGTGTGTTCTTAGCTCTTTAACCTTTCTTTCTTGAAAAGAAGTCAAGCATTCCAATACATCTCAAGACTCGCCTATCCTTTCTCTGATTGCATTCACGACGCTCTTCCAAGGCCCCAGAGAACTGAGTTTGGTGTTTCTTGTTACTGCATTTTTAATGTTGGTAGTACCTATTCCTGTGTCCATAAAAACTGTGTACCTGTTTTAAACTGTTTATAGAGTATTTATTATCAGTTACTAGTCTTCAGGCTGGTTCTTTAGAACATGATCTCTCTGACCTTTTGCTATGTTAATATTTTCATTATTAATTATTTTTCTATTAACTAATGTATTCCGTTTATAAACACAGCCCAGTGTAGTACTTTTAGTGACTATTTTGAGCTATTTAAAAGTTTTTTATAGAATGTCAGTGAGCATTCTATTTACCTATCTTTGTACCTTCAGTAACATTTCTGTAAGGTTTTTTTTCCTTGTAAGTGAAATTCATAACACTTTTTGAGACCTACTTCTTAGAGTTCCTGTTTGGATTGATTTTGTGAAAATCTGTCTGTGCCGTGTATTAATCACACACAAATCTGCTCAGACAACCTTATCTCTCTCTCATAGATAGATAGATAGAACTTGAAATAATTAATTGAGGTTTTGTTTGTTCTACAACAAGATAAAAATGGGAGAGAAATTAGAGGTTTTTTTTTTTTAAATACTCCCTTATATTTCATTAAGTCATTCAAAGGTATATAGGCTGTTTGTTGAGATGAGGTTTCACATGGCCATGAGCTTGCTTCTGCCTCTACCTCTTGACTTGTGCCACCAAACCTGGCTAAGCTATCTTATCTTCTCTATTGTCCTTTCTTTCTCCCCATTCTGTAAAACCTCCAGCTGATAAACATGTTTTAGTTTGTGGACTTACAAGCCACTGCTGTTTTGTTAGTTCGGTTTTTGGTTCAGAGATGGAACTCAGGGCACTACACATGAAACAGTCTGTCACTGAGGTACGTCTCCAACCTCAAGGCAATTTTTAAGCATTTAAAATGCAAAAAGAATTAACTACAGTTGTATTTTTGTGGTGTTTAAATTTTAAATTGATAAACTTGGACACAATTTGTACAGTGACTAGTTTAAAGCAATTGGCTTGTCTATCACATTTACTGATTACTTATATAAATATGTATACTGTAATTAATTATTATTTATCACAGTTGCCCTACTGTGCTTAGAATTAATTGTAGAGCCAGGCATAACACAGACCTTTAATCCAAACCCCATGAGGCAGAGGCAGGCTGATCTCTGAGTTCAAGACTGGTAAGTTCCAAGACAGAGTTATATAGTAAGACCCTGTTTCAAGAAGAAAGAAAGAAGTCCTAGTGTCCAGTTATACCTTTCTTTGGTGAGAAAGTATTGCTATGTAGCTCAGGCTTTGCAGATTCTTCTACTTCAGCCTTCTGAATGAAGGGAATAGAGGCATGGGCCACTATGTCTGTCCCATTTAACCTCCCTCCTTTCTTCCTCTGTTATTTTTTTTTAAAGAGCTAATTTTCTCATTAAAAGACTGCCTTTTGAGATTATATTCTTACTGTTATGAATAGTTCTTTATGCAAATATGAAGAAAGGTGGTTAGGTTGAGAGTATATACTCATTTTTATTTTTGCAACAAAATTTACCCCATATCTTTTAGTTATACATGTAGTCAGAATTCTGTGGTGCTTTATTGAAGATTGTAATTTTCTACTAGTTAAGGGCAATTAAGGGTCATTTGAACCCTTCAAAATTTGCTGTTTAATGTAAAGAATTTGACAATTATTCAGTGTGGAAATGATATGAGTTCCAATCTAAAATGAAGAATATTAAGTACAGACACAAAGTGTTAGAAATGTAAACTCAGGTTCCAGGAAAAGATGTTTGTGAATGTAAGTTTCTCCAGGGACTAGTTGAGCTTTCTTTTTAAGGCTAGATCATGTTCTGAGAACCATATGATGGATGTTTTGTTCCCTTACTTATAGGAAGACCATTGTTTTACTAACAGTGTCTTTCAAGTGTTTGACTTCTTTTCAAAGATTCTATAACCTAGATAGTATTTGACTTAGCCTGCAGGGAATAGTAAAGGGAGCCCTGGCATAAAGCCCATTCAGGGTCTTTGCAGTTAAACTGAGTGGTGTTGATACAATTGTCTTGATTCCAACACATACTGCTTTGGGCTTGAAAAGACATCCTGACCATGGAAGCTGGAAGCTGTATGAAAAACACTTCATAAAGACAGAATACCCGCCTTTCCTTTTCTTTTTCTTTCTTTTTTTTAAAATGACTTCTTTGGTAATGTTCCACAAACTTTTAAGTGGCTCAAATAACTTAAGAGGGTCAATGTGTCCATATGAAATGATACTTAAAATTTTTTCACCATTTCTTTTTCTTGAACAGAAACACTATGCTGGACAGCCAGCGTCAACAGAAGCATTATGGAATTACCTCTCCAATTAGTTTGGCATGTCCTAAAGAAATTGATCATATTTATACACAGAAATTAATTGATGCCATGAAACCATTTGGAGTATTTGAAGATGAGGAAGAATTGAACCACAGGTATATCATTGAAACTATAAAATACTTTTACAGTATACTATTTAATCATTAACTTATACATATTGAATACCCAGTGATCACTGCCATAAAAATGCTACCCAAAAAGGAAAATCTTAGTTCTCTTGGGACTTAAATTTTTAATATGGATTAAAAAAGGAGACTGTCAAATAAGTACAATGTTAAACATGACTGAGTACTGGTGTGAAAAATAAATTTGAGGGTAGAAGTCTTTTTTTGTTGTTGTTTTTTTGAGACAGGGTTTCTCTGTGTAGCCTGGCTGTCCTGGAACTCACCTTGTAGACCAGGCTGGCCTCGCTCAGAAATCCGCCTGCCTCCTGCCTCTGCTGGGATTAAAGGTGTGGGCCACCATGCCCAGCCTGAGGGTAGAAGTCTTTAGAGAAGACCTCATTGAAAGGAAGGGAGCCATGTGTATGTTTGAAGGAAGTGTGCTCCGGGCAGAAAGTCTAAGATGAGTGTGTAGTTGGTATATTTGAGGGGTAGGAAGAAACTTAGGACAAGGGCACCTTGTAAGGCACTATAAGATTGTGGAAATTGAACTCATTAGGGTTTTGAGAAGGAGATTGGCATGATCTGACTCGTGTTTTAGCAGTTACTCTGGTCAGTGTGTTGGGAATAGTGTAGAAGGGAAGAGGGGTCAGAGGACAAGAGTGGAAGGAGTTAAAAGGTCATTATAACAGCCCAGGTTGGAAGTAATGATACCTGAAACCTGAGGATGGCAGTGGAAATAATAGTGTAGTTTAGATGTATTAAAGGTAGGGTTCTTTTAGGACAAATAGAAGCAGTTTCCAAAGAGGAGTACAAGATTTTCAGTACCTGCATCTTACTGGATGGAATTCCATTTTCTGGGGAAGACTGAGACAGAAGCAAGTTTGAAAGAATCAGGAGATAGTTTCTTATTTATAGGATGCCTAAACGCATCTCTCTCTCTCTCTCTCTCTCTCTCTCGTTCTTTTTTAATGTGAGTTGCCATTGGTTTTAAGTTTAATAATATCAAACTGCATTAGTTAAGTACTATTTCATAAAAATTAGCCAGTAATTAACTTACCTATTTTAATTATATATAACCCCAGTACCAGTGAGAGTACCAGTGAGAGTACCAGTGAGAGAGAATCTAGTCTCTAGTATCACAGTGAGTTGATGTAATTCTGTTGTAAAGCGGACTGACAATTCAGTTTGCCTCTGTAGCCTGATTGAAGGTAACTTAGTGATTTATATTAGATTTTTTAATATTTGAAGACAATTCAAAGACCAAACTATTATCCTCACATTTATCATGTCTGGCACTCTTAGATCTTTCAGATGTATGAGGTATCAACAGATGTGATAGCATGGACATATATATATATATATATGCATTTAACAGAGCATCAACATCAAGTTTCTACCTGTGTGTTTATTTCTTTAATGTTGTTTAAAAGTTTAAAGTTCTCATCTTTTATTATAGGCTGGTTGTTCTTGGTAAATTGAACAATTTAGTAAAAGAATGGATTTCTGACATCAGTGAAAGTAAGGTAAGATTGAAACTGCATAGAATTCATTCACTGTTTTTGTTTCAGTATCATCCTAGCAACGATATATAAGAGCCAAGTTATCTTAAATACTTTAAAATAGATCCCGCATTTCTGAATAATATAACCTTATACGGTATATAACTGTCTACTTTTGTATCTTTGGAAGGATGCTTTTTGCCTTGCTTGCAAAGGGCAGTTTTCTTTTCCTTTGTCTTTTTGCAGAATAGTAGTGTGTGCCAGGTTGTGGGAAATGAAATACAGGTTCAATCCATTAATTTTGACTATCATATCTTAACAATTATATCAAATCTTTATAGAAACATTTCATTTTAAATAGGTATTATAATTTTGTAGCTCTCCATTTTGGTTTACAATAGGTTAGCTACTGGTTTCCATATTGAACATCAGTAATAACAAAAACAGGCTCTCTGGCATACTTGGGAATAAAGTGATCCAGACAACTGGATTTCTAGGTAAATGAGGTTCTAACCCAGAGATAGCCAATTGTGGTGACAAGTCTATAAAAATGTCTAATTTGACTCCTATGTACCAGGCCAGAGTTTCCAGTTTCAGGAGGTTTTACTTAAAAAGCCAGACTTTAGATTTACAATGTATTCCATCTGACAGCACTGGGCTTGTTCTTGAGCACAACACAAAGAGGCTTGGATGAGATCAGGTTCCTGTTCTCCAGCACCTCATGGCCCCCAGGATCTGTTTTCTGTGTCATGGTGACTGCCATTTATCCATGTTTCCTGTGTGGAAATCTCTTAGTTGCACTTTCTTGGCCCCTCAGACATAGAAGTTTGCAAGTCCTAGTTCATAATTATGGAACTTACTCAGTTTCCTGCCTTTTTAGAGGGTTTGGATTATGAGTTTTCTTTATTGTTGCATGAGTATTTTACTGACTGTACTAGGATGAGGTTGGGCATGTTCAACTAGGTGGTAAAACTTTTTATTAGTCAGCTTCCTATCCCTATAACTGATTCCTGAGATAGACTACTTAGGCAGAAAAGATTAAGCTAGCAAACAGCATTGGAGGTTCAGGTCCAAGCTCAGACAGCTCCAAGCTGGGGTGGTAGTGGGAGGCAGGGGCCACAGAGGGCTGTGACAGGAGTGGAGTGAGGGTCAGAGCAAGTGTCACACTCCACCTAGGAAATAACCAGTGAATCCAGCAGCATCCCCTTTGAGGACACTCCTCTGTGACCTAAGATCCTCCACATCCTAGTCCCAGCCACCTAGCCTCTTACGATCCATACTGCCATCCTAGAACCAAACCTGTTACCATGGAACCTTGAGGAAACACTACTCATATTGAACCATTCATTTATTTGTCCATTCACCGAGTGGCTCTAACTCTTAGAGTTTAAGCAGTAAGCAGTTTTGTTTGTTCATACAGTAGTCTCATATTTCCCTTACCAGTGCTCAGTTTAAAGTAAGTATCTCAGTATTTTCTGTTAGAATTTTCAGTTAGAATTCTCTTTTTAGTTACAATGAATTTGTAAGGTTGGTTCTTTTGACTTAGAATAAGGTAATGAGCCACTAAAGACTTAGACTTTAGTCATTAAATTTAATTTAATCTTTACATTATTTACTTTTGTTGCCAAAAGGGTATCTGGCTCATTTCAGATTTGTCAGGAAGGGTTATATCAGAAGCTAAGGTTGTTGGATACAGTAGATTCTGGAGGTAATCAAAAATTCAACTATAACAGCTATCGAGTAGATAAAGTAACCAGCTATTGTATCGATATTATACTGTCATTTATAAATATTCTAATTTGGGAAATAGATAACTAAGGGATTTAAGCTAAGCTAAATCAAAGATCATTTGATAATTGTTGAGATACTCTAGTATTTTTCACAGATAAAATTATCTTAAATTCTGTAGTTGTATAAAAAAAATATTGTGCCGGACGTGGTGGCGCACGCCTTTAATCCCAGCACTTGGGAGGCAGAGGCAGGTGGATTTCTGAGTTCGAGGCCAGCCTGGTCTACAGAGTGGGCTCCAGGACAGCCAGGGCTACACAGAGAAACCCTGTCTCAAAACAACAACCAAAAAAAAAAAAATTGTATCCTATAATACCACTTCTTATAAAAAAAAATGTAGGAATCATACTTTCTTTTTCTTTCTTATTTTCTTTTTAAGGCAGGGTCTCACTATGTCACTCTGTTACAGAACTCTCTATTGTAGACCATGCTGGCCATAAACTCACAGATATCTGCCTCTGACTGATACCCTTCCAAGTGATAGGATTAAAAGCATTCACCACCATCACACCCAGCAAGGACTTTTTTTTCAACATAGAAAGTAAAGTGATATATTTTTAATGGTCTGGCTTATTTATCTTTTTTATTAACGTGAGCCTTAATAATTTTATTGGCTCCTTCCTAGCTAAAATTCTGAGATTCTTGAAACATTCCTATGCATGAAACAGAGGAGTAACTGTGTCTTGTTGTGCAGGTAATTTTCTTCAGGTTTGTCACCAGAACTGTGGATGGGGAGATAAAGAAGAGTAGCAGATCCAGTTCTCACCTCTGACAAGTTTAAGTATAGTTGACAAGCTCAGAGTTATATATTAGAAAGATATCTCTAGAAAGAGGGCTCGGTTGATAGAGTGATTGCCACACTAGCATAAGGGCCTGAATTCAAATCCCCAGAACCTGATTAAAAATAAATAGGTGAGGCTGAGTATGGTGTGCATGCCATTAATCCCAGGACTCAGGAGGCAGAAGTAGGTGAAACTCTATAATTTCAAGGTTGGCCTGGTCTATAAAGCTACAGAGGATAGCCAGGATACAGAGAAACCTTATGTCAAATAAAAGCAAACAAACAAAATAGCTAGGTAGGTAGGTAGATAGATAGAATAGGTAGGTAGGTAGGTAGGTAGGTAGGTAGGTAGGTAGGTAGGTTGATAGAGTATGGCACCATACTCTTTAACCTCAGCTACAGGGTCAGTGAAAGATCCTGTCCAAAAAAGGAACAAGTGAAGAGTGATCAACAAAGACACTTGACTTGACCTCTGACCTTCATTACTCACACAAGAACACACACACTATACCCACTTACACACAACAAGTAAATGTAGTGTAAAATAACTTAAAGATTTTAATGGCAAAGGAACACAAAAGAAGAAGCTTATTATAGAGTTGAAGATAATCAGGAAATGCTTCATAGAAGGAAATGAAAATTAAAATGAACTTTGAAAGATGGGTTGTTAAGAACACTAGCTGCTCTTGCAGAGGACCCCAGTTCAATTCCCAGCACCCATACAGTGGCTCACAGCCACCTGCCTATAACTCCTCTTCCAGGGGAGCTGATCTGCTGACCTCCACAGGGACTAGGCACATATATGTCTAACAGACATACCATACGTTTGAGTAAAATAAAATAAAATAATGAATAAAGAAAAAAGTGGATAGTATTAAGGTACTGATGGGATAAGAAAGTGAGCATTCAAGAGAAAGACAGTGACAAGTGATGTGGGAAGGAGGTTAGGTCATGAAATAAGTTGGCAGTTTAAACATGAGGAAAGGAAGACTATAGGAGCACATTGTGGAGATTTTTAGTAGCAAGCCCAAGAATTGATACTTCAATAGTTGAGAAAAATGCACTGGTGGTTGGCTTTATGCAGGTGGCTCATAAACTAGAATAGGTGAGTATTTACAACAGTAAAAGAAGGCGAGGGGCAAATGTGTAGTTTTGGATAATAACTCTTATAAACTTGAGAATAAGGGGAATAGGAATTGAGAAGAGAAGCAACATCTGTGAGGAATGTAAACTAAAAATGTATAAATGATACTGACTATGGTAATGCTGGCCTGTGATCCCAGCACTTGGGAAGTAGAGACTAGAATGTTAGAAGTTTGCTTGAAGCCAGTCTGGGCTACTGGGAAGCCTGTCTCAAACACAGAAAACTCACCCATAAAGGGATAGTGATGATACATTGGCACAGTAGTGCCTTTAGGGAACAGAAATAATGAATTAGAAGGGCTATCTGGTGTTTACCATGGAAGAATGTTTAAAGCATGGGTATTAAACAAATCAGAATAAAAGAAGAAATATCTAGTAAGCACTTGGAATTGGCCCTGGAAAGAGGTAAAAGTAACTTTTTAATTATGATACAATCAAAGAAATAAAAGTGAAATCTTTCTATTTGTTCTCATAAAATGCCTCCATCAAGAATGATGTAACAAAAACTAAAGAGAAGACGGGGATTGGCTGAGACTTTTACTGGAAAGAGCTGCAGTTCATTAATTTGATAGTTGAGTTCCTTAAAGGGGCCTTAAAGTGCTTTTACACATCTCTTCAACAGGATTGGCAAATGTACAGTGTATCAGTTGTGTAGTAACAGCCTGGAAACTTTTACATGTTCTTTATGCAAAGTAACTTAAATGATTGAATGCCTTTTGCTTTATTTTAGAATCTCCCACCTTCTGTTGTGGCTACTGTTGGTGGTAAAATTTTCACATTTGGATCTTACAGGCTTGGAGTACACACCAAAGGTAATTGCTTTTTAGTTATGTTCTAGTGATAAGAATTTTTAGGAAACCGTTTTACTTGTTAGCGAGTACTGAACATAGTTCCCATATCTTACTACCGTTAATAAACACTGTCTTATACTCATCTTTCATACCTAGTTCTGCATTTATGTTTATGTAAACTTTAATGAAAATATAATTTATCATTCTTAATAAGAAGTAATTTTATTTTTGTAGGAGCTGATATTGATGCACTTTGTGTTGCCCCAAGACATGTAGAGAGATCAGATTTTTTTCAGTCCTTTTTTGAAAAATTAAAACATCAAGATGGCATTAGAAACTTAAGAGTAAGTATCTTTTGACATCTCATATTTTGAACATAGAAACAGCTATAAAAGCAAGGACTTAGAATTAATGACATATCTCTGAGTTGCTGTATCTTGCTAATATCATGCATAAGCATCAGGAACATGGATTTTATAGCTCTGTAGACACACCTGTAGCTCTGAGATCTCAGTCAAGCAGCGATCTGTCTGAGCTTGGTTTTCCATCTATAAAAGTAGAGAATTAGTGATAATATAAGCTAGTTTTGAGGATCAGACAGCTTATTGTAATATTTGATAAGTGATTGATGTATATCCAATTGTGGGTGATATGTGTGAGGTTCAGTTAATAACTATGTGTATATCTAGCCCTTCATTGACAAGTAACATTTCCATTCTAACAAACTATAAAACACTGACCTCAGTTCTAACAACATAATTTTGTATATTTATAACTGTCTGGAGGTTATCATATGCTTGGGGGGGGGTGTTTATGGAGGCCACAGAGCCTCTTATTGGCCCAGAATCATCAACAAAGGGTACACTTTCACTGGTCAGTAAGCCCTAGGGATGGGTCCTCCTACTTCCTCCCTAATGCACCGTTGTGCCCTGCTTTAGGATCTGTGGACTGAACTCTTGTCTCATGTCTGCAGGTCAAGTACTGAGCCAGCCCCTAGCACACTTGTTTGATAAATATTTTTTTAAAAATTTTACACTAATGCTTTTTGAGTCTCATGCATCCCAGGCTCAAACTCATTGTGTAGCTAAAAATGACCTTGAACTGTTGATCTGTCTCCTGAGTACCAGGACTACAGGAGTGGGTCACCATATATTTTATACTTAATACTTTTTGTTAGTAATCAATTTTCAGTTAAGACTTCAGAAATGATATCAAGATAACAACAGTTCTATTTTAGCATTTCTGACAGATATTCTTAACAGGATAAGTTAAATAGCAGGCACAAACCTGTATGACCTAAATAAAAGGCTAACCCGTGTGTGTGTTTTTGTTTTTTTGTCTTCCTCTCTTATAGGCTGTAGAAGATGCTTTTGTACCTGTTATAAAATTTGAATTTGATGGTATTGAAGTAAGTGTTTAATATATTTTTAATTGTACAATTGAAATATTTAACATGTTTTGTTTCAAAATCAGACTTAGCATGGACACGTTTTATTTGGTTTGGTTTGGGTTTGGGTTTGGGGTTTTGAAATAATCTCACTAGCTGGCCTCCTGAGTGCTTGCCTGGTACTAACCACAGTTTAAAGAATTTAATAGTAGTCTTTTCGCCTTCTTCTAGTTTCTCTTGACCACTCATCATGGAAAACTTACAAACCTCCATTTGTTTCCTCATGCTTTTTGTACAGAACCTTTCTCATTCCTATAATCATCGAAAATAATTGCACTATTATAATTTTGTTTGGAGCAGTGTTGTATTTACAGTATTATCTTAAAAACAGTTTCAAATCTCAGTATTGATTATACTGACTTACTACAATTCCTTTGCCCTATAACAGGTTTTTCACTTGGGAGTTAGTGACTGTTCAATTCTGATTGGTTGTCATACTTATATCTAACTTACTCAGTCTTCTATGGTTGTCATAATCTCCTTTAAGCTAAGACTTATCAGCATCTTGAGGGAAAGCCCGCTGGGTCTTCGCCCTGTTCTCAGCTGAGTGTGGCCCATCATTTGTGTACAGCTGTCATCCTGTCGATCTCACTATGATCTTCATGGAAGTTTCTCTCCCTACTCTAGAATTTCCTTCTTTCTTGATATACTACCATCTTACTGGAGCTCAGCCATTGAATGCCTAAATAAGAATTTGTTTTCCTTATCTTGCATGCTTAAAAAGCACTGAATCCATAGTTGTGCTGAGTGCATCATTCTACGTAGGAAATGATTTTTTGCATCCTCAAAGGCCTGCATTGTCTTGTGGCCTCTGCTGTAAAAAAACATATTACTGTTTTGACTCTTTCTTTGTATATATGGTCAGTTTTGTCTCTTGTTTTATTTAGTTGTTTTAGTTTTATTTTGTCTTTATACTTATAGAATTCATGATGATAATATGCTTTGGTATGTGTTTTTAACTGATATGCTTGGCATACAATAGTCTTTTAGAATAGGCCTTCAGTTCTTGGAACTTTTATTGAGTTCTTTTGGATTCCCTGCCTTTATTTACACACAGGTCTTTTTAATGGAATCCTAAAATTTGTATGTTGAGTCTCCAGAGATCAGCTTTCTTTAAAAATAAATAAATAAAAGCACACACATTTTTTCCTTTACTTAATTAACCACATCTTAATATTTTAATTCTTCTTCTGGTTTTTTCCCTGTCTTTCAAGCTTTGTAATATCCACTACCCTGTTTTTAGTTTCTAAAAATACTAATTATATTTTCTAAATGTTCTTTTAAATTTATCTATGTATTTATTCATAGCTACCTGTTTTTATTCCCCAAATAAAATGTTTAAATCTTAGGTCACTGGGCCTGTTAGCATTTGCCCGTGTGCTCTCCAGCCTCCATGACTTTTGCTGATGTTTCTATTGTCTGTTTCCTAGTGGATTATGCCATAAACTCTAAGAAAACTGAACCAAAACCAAAACATTTCCCAGTATCTTAGTTGAGTTTCAAGAGAAGTAAATGTGTGTTGTATCTTCCATCTTTATTTCAAGATATGCAATGACTGCCCCACATTAGGTCACCTACGTAGGCCTCCGATGTTTTAGTAGACTATCCCAAACTAATAACTGGGACTTTTTATGTTTGGAGTTAGGGTCGGGGAGAATGGACCAGGAGAAGTAAATCAGTCTCTCTTCTTTTCTATCTCTTTCCAAAGATTGACCTTGTCTTTGCAAGACTGGCAATACAAACCATATCAGATAACTTAGACCTAAGAGATGACTCTCGCCTGAGAAGCCTTGACATACGGTGCATTAGAAGTTTAAATGGTAAGTTCCTATAAAGAAATCTTAGATTCCTGCTTGAAAACAGTTTGGTAAATAGGGCCTGTAGTTGTAGACGATTAACTGATTAATGTGCTCTAAAGATTGCCCTGGCAGCAGGAGTTCCTCACTACCTGCCCCAATGTTCTGGATTCCCTAATGAAAGACACAAACACAGCTTTATATTTTAATATGCTTTAACCAGCTCAATGGTGGAACCACTTCCAAAGCTCCACATGGCTAGCAATTCTCCCCTTTGATATTCCTAAATTATTACTTACTAAAACCTATATTCCATCCTGGCTACCCTGGCCTGCAACCCTCCATTACTCTTACTTGTTGGCTGTCTCTCTGTCCTGCACTTCTCAAGCCTAATCTTTCTGCTTCCCAGGCATGGTAGTTCTATCCTTTCTTCTCTCTCCATCCCCTTGCTGAGAATCCTAAAGTCTTGCCTCTGTCTCCCTGCCCAGCCGTCACTGGGCACCTGCAACTTTATTTACCAATCAGAACCAACTGGGGGCAGAGACCCTCAGCATCTTACATGTGGGATTCTTGTGCAGTTTGGGGAGCCCAGTTACCATAATACAAGCATTAAACCAAATCCACAACAAGAGCCCTTTTATAGAATTGTTAATGGACTATTTTAAAGACTTGAGCAAACTAAAAACCCAAGAGCAGCATGGAGTATAGCTCAGTGTTAGAGCACAGGCTTAGTGTGCTCCAACACTGTATTTCATCACCAACACCAGAAATCTTAAAGTCCTGGTTTTCTTTATAAAAATAGTATGATTAATTATTTTTAAATTCTTGAAAGATTATGTTTGGAGTTGTGGTTCATAAACATATTGGTCTCAGAAGGCCTGTAAAGATTTATTGAGAACCCCAAAATATTTTTTCATCTGGATTATATGTTAATATTTATCATATTATGAATAAAAATGTTTAGAATATTTATAATTTACTAGAAGTAAAAATCAATTATAAATTAATAATTTTATATGTAAAATGGACTTTTTTTCCAGATTACCCTATCTTCTTCTATAGTTAACATATCACCTAATATCTTGTTTATATTAAACTATAAAAAGAAGTAGAATTATTCTATCACATTAATATCTAGTGATCTCGTCCTTTTGCCTTTGCCTGACTTTTTGTTGTTGTTATATTTTTGTTTTTTGGGTGTTTGTTTGTTTGTTTTTAGCTGTCATACTCTGGCTATTTGGAAAATGTTAGTTCACAGTTATTTTTATCTTCAAAATGTTAACACAGATTTCATTATAACTGGGTTTTAAATTATATTGATTAATTAATATTAGCACCAGTTCTGTCATGAGAGTCTTTAAAGTTTTATAAGCTATCAGGTTCGCAATAGTAGATAAAAGTGATTTATAACTAATTTAACTTGAAAGCTTACTCTTATCCACAGTAAATAGTATCATTGTTTTCCTTGAGGTAAGGAACTTAGTTTACTTTTCAGAGACTACTGAATGCCCAGTTGTGTAACCTTTTTTTATCTTTAGTCATAATTTCAGGCAACCCAGTATTGGTTGAAAATAAGGCTATTTTAGCATGCAGCTGAAATGATGACACACCACTTTCCTTTTGGTTGTTTTGTTTAACTGGGAGCCTATGAGAGTAGTGAAGTGTGTTGTACACTTGTATACTTTGTTGCCACTGCTGTGTTTGACCTCTAAGGTAACACTGTGGTTGCCAGTGCTCCACCAAGGCAAATGTTAGCACACAGTGAAAATGGTAAGGAAAGAGAGAGACTTCTTTTTTTTTTTTTTTTTTTTTTTTTTTGGTTTTTCGAGACAGGGTTTCTCTGTGTAGCCTTGGCTGTCCTGGAACTCACTTTGTAGACCAGGCTGGCCTCGAACTCAGAAATCCGCCTGCCTCTGTCTCCCAAGTGCTGGGATTAAAGGCGTGCGCCACCACGCCCGGCGAGAGACTTCTTAAAAAAGTAGGTTTACCCTTACAGGTTCTTCAGGTTTAAGAGCCAGTGATTTATAGTCTCCTTTCTTTACACTGTTGTTTGTTTGAAACCTGGTTTTTCTGTGGAACTCACTCTTAGACCAGCCTGGCCTCAAACTCGGAGATCTACCTTCCTTTACCTCAAGAGTGCTGAGATTTAAGTCAAGCACCACCACACCCAGCTTATTTTATTTTATTTTATTTCATTTTATTTTATGTGATAGTAAATTACACTTCTTTGTGAAAAGGTTTCTATTAAGAAAGTTTTATAACTTGGAGACATTATGATTAAATCATATACACAGGAGACCCATCTGTTCTTCAGTTGAGAGTCTGAAGGTTAGGAGACCATTTCAATTAACTGAGTTTTATGCCTTAGTGAAAAATCAATGTTTTGTCTTTTTCAGGATGTAGAGTTACTGATGAAATTTTGCACTTAGTGCCAAATAAAGAAACTTTTAGACTCACCCTAAGAGCAGTCAAATTATGGGCAAAGCGTAAGTATCCCAAGTCCTTTATGTGTCTTTTTAAATTTTCTGTTGCCAGTAATTGAAACACATATGAAAACTCTGACTTTATTGATGTTGAGGGTTGATGGTCTGTAAACTTAGAAAAGCATTACACCTGTTCTCAGGTGTAATGGTGTATGTGTCTCTCTCTCTTTGTGTGTATGTATGTATGTATGTACATACATACACATATATGAGAGAGTGTGAGTGTGTTTGTGTATAGCTTATAAAATGCCCTTTGCCTAGTTCTGATCTGATATAGGACATTCTGTATTATTTATCACTATAGTCAGACAGTGCTTGACAATGGGGAGATGAGGGCTGAAGCAAGGGCTCAATGGTAAGAGCACTTGGTGCATGGTCTGAGTTTGAGTCCCCAGCACACGTGCAAAAGGTGAGGCATGGCCATGTATGCCTGTATCCGTAACCTCAGCACTGGAGAGCTAGAAACAGGAGGGTCTCTGAGGCTTGCTGCCTGCCTAGTACCCTAGCTTCAGGTTCATTGAGATAAAGCTCAAGGGAATCAGTGAGGGAGAGATAGAACAAGATACCCAGAGGCCTTCTCTGCCCTACATGTGCGTGTACCTGTACACACATGGTCAACAAGACTAAATAACCACATACACAGGATTTTAAAAGTAAAATAAGAATGATGATACGGTCTGAAAAATGAATCGATAGGTGATTTTGTACCTATGAAACAAATAGAATGTGCTCACATACACGTAGTTGGTACAGTCTACCGTTTATCTCAGCTTTGTGAAAAGCTATTGACCCTAAACTAAAAACCTATATAAAGCCTTTTACCTGAATAATGTAGGCCTTTGTAACACAGTGCTAAGTACTTTCATATAGAAGATACCTAGATATAACAACATATAGCAAAAACACAAAGTATGGTTTAGATGAGAGACATATGATAAATGGAAATTGCTGAAGGCAGAGTTGATCTTAGTGAGTCAGTGAGTGATTGCAGATGCCTGGGACATTAATATCCACTACTGTAGACTTTATGACTCACTGACTTATAAAAAGTATTTTCTTTCTTCAATAACATATTTAACTTATTGTAATTTTTTAAACTTAAATTAAAAAAAAAATTTAATTCCTTTGTAATAACACAAATTGGGCATGGTGGCAAGCCAATAATTCCAGTGTCCAGTAGACTGAAGTTGGAGGGTCACATATTCAAGACCAGCAAAACTTTGTCTTAAAAACAAAACCCATTTATGCAGGCAGGAATGATGGTCTCCACCAACGTTCCCAGGTCCTCAAAATGCTGAGGATGATCACGGGATTAGTCATGAATTAGACGCCAGCTGCCTTTCCACTCCAACAGTGCTCTCAAGTTTCTTGATTTTTTTTCTTTCCTGGTGTTTCCTTTTCTCTTACCTCCTCTTCAGCTATGCATTTTTTTCATCTCCATTATAGTGAATTTTAAGTGACTGCCATTATATATGTGGTTGTTCCTTGACTGACATCATTACTTGGCTCATGACTATACTGAAGCAACTAAGGAACTGAATTTTTAAATTTGTGTTTTACTTCATTGGTATTAAAATAGAATGATTCCCAAGAAAGGTAAAATAATGTTCATTTAAAAATCTTGTCACATCACTATTACCAAGGCTATGGAGCACTCACAAAATTGGATCTATCATGACTGCCCTCTGAAAGACCCAACAAGTAGCTGAAAGAGTCAGATGCAAATATTTGCACCCAACCAATGGACAGAAGCAGCTGACCCCTGTTGTTGAATTAGGGAAGGCTGAAAGAAGCTGAGGAAAAGGGCGATCCTATAGGAGGACCAGCAGTCTCAATGAATCTGGACCTCCGAGATCTTTCAAACACTGGACTACCAAACAGACAGCATAGACCAGCTGATATTAGGCCCCCAGCACACATACAATAGAGGAGTTCCAAGTCTGTGTTCATTCAGAGATGATGTACCTAACCCTCAAGAGACTGGGAGTTTTGAGGTCAGATGGGGTGGAGGGTGGGGGCATTCATGTGGAGACGGGGTGTGGTAGGGAGGAGGTATGGGATGTGGAGCAATTGAAGTGGGGGAGGGGAGGGGTGGGAAATGGAATATGGAGTATAAAAAATGAATTACAAATTAAATTTAAAAAAATGTTGTCACATATATCGTCTTACCATTCCTAATAGCTAAAAGAGTAAACACAAGCCACACATTCATACTCTGATGAGTGACTATAAAAACATGGCAGGCATATCCTTGCTGTCAGATCCTGGTTTGCAATAAAATGGAATGCAGTGCTGGTAAATGATACAACATAAATGAATGTTGACACCACTTAAAGTGCGACAGAAGTTACCCAAAAGTCAACATGCATAGGCTTTGATTTATATGAAAATGTCCATACTTAGGACAGATGTATGAGATTGAAAGTAGGTGAGTGGTTGTTTAGGTCTGCAGGTCCAGAAGAGGGAGTGGTATGACTGGTTGGGTTTCTTTGGAGATGATGAACTATCCTAGACATGGTTGTGGGGTTGCACAACTCTGAATATACCAAAAGGTGTTAAACTGTATAGTTTAAATGAATCAGTCTTACGGTGTGAAGTTTGCGGGGGAAAAGATAGCCATGTGTTGCTTGTGGCTACCATATTGAACAGTGGAAGGCTTAAATGAGTGTTTAAGCAGGTGATTTTTGCCTGTGGCCTTAAATACAATAATGTAATTTGTATTGAAAGGATAACATGAACAATTTATCTCTCTTTATAAATCAAACACTGCATTTTTTTCAATTTTACATGCATAGTTTTTATGTTTAAATGGCCAAACTGACATTTTTGTAGGATTTCCCTCCCTCTTTGTGTGAGACATAAAATAATAGCACATTGTGTAATAAGGGCATATTAATATTAGGCTTAATGAGATATGGTAATAGTTTTCCATAAATTTCTATAAAAATATCATTTCACAGGTAAGTCTAATATCATTCGTATATTCTTCACAATGAGAACTTATCCAATTTCTATGAAATCCTGATGTTTGTTGCCAATTTTGTGATTGGTTTTAAAATACTCCTCATGTATACAATTGTTAGTGAACTGTTCTTTCTTACCTACTTACCTCCAGATGTCTTTCCTTCTGTTTATTTCTCTTTAACTGCAGATACTTCGGGGGGTGAGGGTGGGGCACTTAGGAATAATTTCAGTAGAATTATTCAGGATAGTTGGTAGTAAAGCAGGGACTGACGTCTTTGTATGTACATTAGGGGACAGAGCAGAGAGCCACAAGTAGAAGCCAAGGTTTGCTGACCTACTCTGAGCCTAGTGTTTGGGTTCTGCTAATCATTTCAATTTTGTGTTTAGTTTTATGAATGAAGTTATCCTGTTGTATTTCAAACATAATAGATCAGAATAATAATTAACAGATGTTCATATTTCTAGGTCGTGGTATTTATTCCAATATGCTGGGATTCCTTGGTGGAGTCTCCTGGGCAATGCTGGTTGCCAGAACTTGCCAACTGTACCCAAACGCAGCAGCTTCAACTTTAGTTCACAAGTTTTTTTTAGTTTTTTCCAAATGGTAAGCATATATATTTTGACTAATTGTTAACTTCTGTGAATGTGTAAAAAAACTTTTGAAATTTTAAGAACTATAGCCAGGCATAGTGGTTTCTGCCATGAGAGCTTTAAGTAGGACTTTTGCCATGAGTTTGAGGACAACCTGGGCTCCATCGTCTATTTTAGTACTGACTATAGAGAGAAATGTTAGGGAAAACAAACCTATGCATAGATAACTGTGTTGTTTTACATTCATTAAAAGCTTTAAGATGTATTTATCTGAGGATGGGACAGCCACCTGACACACTTTCTTTTCTTCCTATAACTGATATATAAAATTGTATATATTTATGAGGTGCCCACGATATTTTGGTAGTGTACATTATACAATCAGATGAAGGTTACCATGTGTGTCTCCTCAGACCTTAACCTTTTTCCTTTCTTTTTGGTGAACACAGTCTCTTAGCTTGTTGAAATCCATAGTACAACTAACATTACTTGTAGTCATCCTCCTGTGCAACAGAACACCAGAACTTACCGACTTTAATATCCATTGCCTGACATTGTCCTCTCCTTCTCTATCCTGGTCTCCGCTAGCTGCTAGTCTACTTCCACCTTCTATGAGGCCAACATTTCAGATTTCTCTAATGAGTGAAGGAAAATCCTGTGCCTTATTTATTTCAGTTAATGTCATGGCCTCCAATACCATCCATGTTATCACAAATGACAATTTTGTTGTGGTTCCCTTGGCTGTCCCTCCCCTCCCTTCTACTCCCCACCAATGTTTTGGAAAAAGGGCTTAACTTTGTAACCCAGGCTTATATACAACTTGAATTCCTCTTTCTTCAGCCTTCCAAGTATTGGGATCACAGATGTGTACCACCACATCTAGTTTTGACTCTTTCCCACCCCTATTTGATTTGATTTGATGTATGTGAGTGTATTGTTATGTCTGTTCAACACTTGTGTGCCTGGTACCTAGAGGTCAACACTTGTGTGCCTGGTACCTAGAGGTCAGCACTTGTGTGCCTGGTACCTAGAGGTCAACACTTGTGTGCCTGGTACCTAGAGGTCAGCACTTGTGTGCCTGGTACCTAGAGGTCAGCACTTGTGTGCCTGGTACCTAGAGGTCAGCACTTGTGTGCCTGGTACCTAGAGGTCAGCACTTGTGTGCCTGGTACCTAGAGGTCAACACTTGTGTGCCTGGTACCTAGAGGTCAGCACTTGTGTGCCTGGTACCTAGAGGTCAGCACTTGTGTGCCTGGTACCTAGAGGTCAGCACTTGTGTGCCTGGTACCTAGAGGTCAGCACTTGTGTGCCTGGTACCTAGAGGTCAACACTTGTGTGCCTGGTACCTAGAGGTCAGCACTTGTGTGCCTGGTACCTAGAGGTCAACACTTGTGTGCCTGGTACCTAGAAGTCAACACTTGTGTGCCTGGTACCTAGAGGTCAACACTTGTGTGCCTGGTACCTAGAGGTCAACACTTGTGTGCCTGGTACCTAGAGGTCAGCACTTGTGTGCCTGGTACCTAGAGGTCAACACTTGTGTGCCTGGTACCTAGAAGTCAACACTTGTGTGCCTGGTACCTAGAGGTCAGAAGAGTACACTAAGTCCCCTGGAACACTAGTTACAATTGTGAGCCTCCCATGGAGATGCTGGATTTGAGCCTTGGTCCTCTCAATATACTTTACATCCTAATCACAGCTTCTCCTCCTCCCTCTCCTCAGAAAAGGGGAGGCCTCCCATGGATATCAACCAGCCTTGGCAATGTCAAGTTGCAGTAGGACTAGGCACACCTTCTATTAAGGCTAGACAAAGCAGTCCAGTTGGGAAAAGGGATCCAAAGGCAGGCAGTTGAGTCAGAGACAGCCCCTGCTCCTGCTATTACAAGTCCCACATGGAGACGCAGCCGCACATCTGCTATACATGTCTGTCCCGTGATGCTCTCTGACAATTGGTGCTCATAACCCCTGTACCTCTTAAGTAAGTCAGCAAGGCGGCACTTGAGTTTGTGAATGAGTCCCATAGATTTGGGCTTTGTACATTAAGCTCACCTAGGAAAATGGAGATGATAATCATAGCTGCTTCATTCATGTGCTGGTATTTTCAGCAAATGTTAGTTATTGCTGTTACTATACCATCAGAATCAAATCTGTAAAAGCAGATGAGAAGGGAGGTCCAGATTACTTTAACTAACAAAAGCCTGGTTGGTGTTTCTGAGGAAGGGCAAATAAACAGACTCTTCCTTGTACATTGTACGCTGCCATGTGAAGATTGGGACAAGTTAGTACTTTTAATATTTTTATATGGCATCTGAAGTGTTTGTGAATTAATTTACTTTATTCATGTTAGGGAATGGCCAAATCCTGTGCTGTTGAAGCAACCAGAAGAAAGCAACTTGAACTTGCCTGTCTGGGATCCTCGGGTAGGAGAATTTATTATGGAATTTTATTTAATCATTTAGAAGTCGGACCTTTCTCTAAATCGTACTTCAAATGTTATATCATTAAAAATTGTTCATATAGGACCAGATAAGTGGTTGTATCAAAACAGTATCATAATCCATTGTAAAAAACTGATTCACAGTAGTTGTTTATAATAAAGTACTGAAATATATAAAGTAATACTTTGTAGTACAGCTTAAAGCAGATAATTCTCACATAGCTTCCAATTTAATAAAATAGGTACTCGTTTCTATATAAATTTGAAGATTATGTCTCTAGTTATTATACTTCAATAATTCTGAAAAACTATTGCTTCTAAGATGCATCATTTAATAGCTTTACTGAGGAAAAATTAACTTCTGCAGAATTCTGACAAATAAATATGTCTGACTTCAAGAAGAAATGCAGTTCAGAAGAGAAATATACTTCCTAGAATTGAGAGAGTTTAGTATTAAATTTATATTTCATATTCTTCATAATTTAGGGGAAATAAAATGAGGACTACTAAATAGAAGAATAGGTAATTATTCTGCTTCTAATTTCCTAGGTAAATCCATCAGACAGGTATCATCTTATGCCAATAATTACCCCTGCCTACCCACAACAGAATTCTACGTATAATGTATCTACATCAACTCGAACAGTAATGGTAGAAGAATTTAAACAAGGTAAATATGCTTGGCCCTGTTGTCCCTTACATATTCCCAAGATTTTAGTAGACAGTTTTATTCTATATTGGTAGCTACTGATTGTCAGAATTCTGTAACCCTTAATTCTTTCTAAAACTTCAAATTCTTTCCAAAATAATATTAATCCTGAGTTCGACTCCTAACAACCTCATGGTGGCTCACAGCCACCTGTAATGGGATCTGATGCCCTCTTCTGGTGTGTCTGAAGGCAGCTACAGTGAACTTCTATATATAAAATAAATAAATAGTTATTTAAAAAAATAAAAAAACAAAAAGGCCAAAAATTGAACCAGTCCAATATGGTGGAATTTAACTTTTATGTTCTCAGAAACAGCATCGTGTATTTACATTCTCTAAGTCAAGCATTTGTTGGGTTAGATGGTTTGGGTAGAATGACACAAAGCTAGGCACTTTTCAAAATTCAACCTAGTTTCTAAAAACCCATTGTTTTTTCTTTTTGTTTAGGTCTTGCAGTTACAGATGAAATTCTTCAAGGGAAATCAGATTGGTCCAAACTATTAGAGCCACCAAATTTCTTTCAAAAATACAGGTATCTTAACTTTCATAATTTTGGTATATATGTATCTGGGGGAAAAATAAATTTTTGTCATATTTATGATTTTTGTTTGTTTTTTTTACATCTTTTATTTTTAAGGGGGTTAGGTTGTGTTTGCCTGTGAGCATGCATGTACATGTGGAGGACAGGACAACTTGCAGGGGTTAGATCTGCCTTCTATAGACTGTGTGGGTCTTAGGGATCAAACTCAGGTCAGCAGACCTGGTAACAAGTGCCTTTACCTGCTAACTCATTTTGCTGGACCCTTGCTTTGTTCTTAAGACAGAGGCTCACTCTGTATTCCAGGCTGACCTCAAACTTACTTTGTAACATAGGTTGGCCTGGAACTCATGGTGATTCTCCTGCCTCATGAGTGGTAGGATTTTAGGTGTGAGCCAGCACATGTCCAATAGGGCTTTAAATATAGAAAGCAAATTATGATAGGTGACAGTGTCTCACATTTCTTAAGCAAGGTAGAGAATAGGCAGTAGAAATCTTGAGTGGTCAGGGCCCTCATTCTAGCAGTGGCTAGTCTAGCATCAGTGATAGTTGTTAAAGTGAGCTGTTTCTTAATTGTGGAGTCTATAGTTTTGTAAAAATAGAGTAATCTGTAGCTTTCAGAAACTGTAGTTATATTGTTTAGTTCTTTGCAAAGAAGAAAGAAAACAGATAAAAAAACTCAGACTAACAGATGTTTCTGGCTGTTTTCCTCCTTGATCATGCTGTAAATCCTATATAGACATTATATAGTACTGACTGCCAGTGCATCAACAGAAGAGAACCATCTAGAATGGTAAGACTTATATTTCACATTCTTTCATGTCTCATGATAACAATGGTTACACAATGCCACACCAATTATAAAATAGTGTCTTGCTTGGCTTTCAAAATCAGTGTATTTCATTAGTGACTGACATACATGATGGGGCATCGGGGATTCCGTCATTGAGTTCAGCATCGCCAGTGATAGAAGGCAGTAGAAGCAGATTTTTCTTGCTATTTTTCAGTCAGATTTAAGCAAACTTTTGAAGTATTCTGCAGCTCACTGTTATTGTTCCCCCATCAAACTCAAAAAGGAAGAAGGCACTTTCTGTATCTTCTTAACCTAGGTGGTAGCACACATGTCTGAATTTTAAATCTTCTGACAATAGACAGTAGTTTTGATCAAGCTACACTATATCTTTGAGTGTATGTAAATTCATCCTCTGTGCTGTCAGTATATTCTCATTCCTGGGCCCACTAGGTAAGAGATGTGCTACCTGTAACTTCTTCCAGTCTGACCTTTTGTTTCGAGGGCATTTATTTCTCTGGTAATTTTGATTGTTTTATCGATGAACTATTTGTCAGGAAACTAGAGTATAGTAGTTTCTAGTAGTTACTAGTATAGGGCAATCCTTCATTAATGTCCTGCTGGATGTTACTCTTTGCTATATAGCAAAGTAAATAGTTACACAGAGACTAGACCACTCAAAAACTACTGTTTGGTACATAATAGAAAAAGTTGACTTCTCATTTAAGTAGCAACACTACAGTTATGTAGATTTTCATGCATTTCCTCTGAAACACAAATGTAACGTCAGCTTCTATAAGTGAAAATGTCTAAAAGTATTCTTGAAATTTTTCTGACTTATAGTCACTAATAGATACATAGCTGACAGTTATATATTTTAAGTGAGAGAAAATTAAGTTGTAGAAATCTGGCAAAACCTTGTGATAGCTGATATAAATTTATTGACTTTTAAAAATGCAAAATCCAGTATTTTGTGAAAATCAGTCTGCTTCTTTCAGGAGTTAAGTGCCTACATTAGCTGTTCTTGTTCATATTACGTGTAAAAATATGAAACTAGAAAAGATTGAAGACCACATTAAATAACAGCTTTTGTTTATGCTCAAGTTGACTATTAGAGCCTTAACCAAGACTGGGTATTGTTAGAGTCAGAAGTACATGAAATTTAGATCAGTTCTTTTTAAGCAGAAAGACACTTAAATCTGACATTTGTCTGATTGATGTCTTACTTTATTATTATTATTATTACTATTACTGTGTGTGTGAGAGTGTGCTCATGCCCCAGCATGTATATGAATATTATGAGACAGCCTTCAGAAGTGGTTCTCTCCTTCCTCTGTGACTCCAGGGCTCAGTTCAGGTTATCAGCCTTGCATAGCAAATGCTTTGACCTGTTATGAGCCACATTGCTGCCCCATTTGTCTATAATTAGACTATCTTCTTAAGTGAACATATAAAGCTTCATAGTTGATGTATTACTTGGTTTACTTCATTCAGTATAGTTTGTCAAACTTTATATGACTTCATAGAACTCTTGTTGTATATCTCAGGGTTGGATTAGTAGAATCTAAAATCCGTGTACTTGTTGGAAACTTGGAACGGAATGAATTTATTACTCTTGCCCATGTGAATCCCCAGTCATTCCCAGGAAATAAAGAACATCATAAAGCGTAAGTTGTCCCTAAATACATTTTTAAAATATTATTATTTAACATATGCATTGTTTCAAATGAGTTTTAAGACTGTCCTTAACAGGTATTGGTGGAAGATATATGTTTCCAATATGAGTGATCATGTATTTATTATTTATGTATTTATTATTTATAAGTATACACTGCTGTAGTCAGTAAACTTCAGCAAAAACTTTATATTAGTTTTTGGAACATCATCTAAATGGTCAACAAATCTCAGTACGACTTAATTTTCTTTTAAAACAATATTATATAGCTACACCAGTGTTCTGGATGTGGTTTTAAGAATTTCGTCACATCTCTAAAATCTACTAATAAGGTAGAGAAATAGAAACCAAGTTTAATTGTCCAGTAGCATTTGTTAGACTGAAAAAAATTAATGGAAATTTTTAAATTTTACTTTATAGCAACAATTACGTATCAATGTGGTTCCTTGGGATAATTTTTCGGAGAGTAGAAAATGCAGAAAGTGTTAACATAGATTTGACATATGATATCCAGTCATTTACTGACACAGGTAAGACTTTGCAATCATCGGGCTATGGTTCTAAACTATGACTGTAACTCGGTTTCATCTGTTTAGGGTGTAGCTGGAGGTACTCTCTAATTCCCGATTTAGTTAAATTAAATGGTACCCCTGTTGTAGAGATTGATGCTGCTGTTTAGGAAAAGGAAAGAAATGATGAAGCAGTTTTCCACATAATAAAGCATTGCAGAGTAATGGTCTTACAGAGGGTTGTGACATTTATGCAAGAGCCATACTTCAAGTGCAGAGGACATCTCTGGCAGGATTTCTTTTTTTTTTTTTTCCTTTTTAAAGGCAGTGCTGGCTGCTTAGTCTGGGAACCATCAGTGTGCCTAGGGGACAGGAGGGAGAAGACCCGAGATACTCCTAAGTCAGTTACGTGTTGTAAAACACATCTTAATGTGTTTTCTATTTTAAAATAAAACTAAACTCCTCAGGTGACTTTCTTGTTTGCTCAAAGTTAATAATTGAGGCCCGTATTTTTTATGTTTTTCATCTTAAATAATTAACAGAATATACAGAAATGTTTCTTAAAATGTCTCTGAAGATACAGAAGATGCTGAAAATGTTTCAAGAGTAACAGAAAAAGAAATTGTCCTTCATAACTAGCCCCAGCCACATCTCTCTGGAATATCCGTTATAAATTGGGCTAGTATTGGTCTGTAGTAGTATGCACATTCATGTTGTTACTACTCTTGGCACATATGAGTTTTCTAAATTCTTTTTAGCTAGTCCTCATGTTTATCATGGTAATGTAGGATTCCCTTTCTTCACCTTCAAACGACTAACTATCACTCTAAGAAAGGAACCCAAGAACCTGCAGTTTGAACTAGTACTCCTGATAATCATAAGCAGTCTTCAGTGAAATTATGAATATAAATTGGGATTATATGTCTTAAAAAGGAGAACACTGAGATATTCTGCTAATAAGATTTTTCAAATAATCTTTTCCACATGTGCACACTCATGCCCTATGTCATAGTATTTGCATTGAGAACTAGCCCTTCTCTCCTTGTCTTCAGTGGACTTAAAATCTAAATGGCTAGACACAAACTACCTTAATTTTGGTAATACAACTGGTCTTTACCTGTTTTGAAAAGCACTAGAACAGAAATCTAGAGCCATATATCTTGGGATGCAGTCAAGGTTTTTCAGGCTTTGTAAGACAAATCTTCCACCTATACACTTTAGATTTGCAGATGCTGAATTCCCATAATCATAAGACAGGCTTAGGGTAGAAGGAGAAGTTGAATTGCATTTGGAGTTGTAGAGACAACTAGAGATTTAGAGTTCTGGCTGCTCTTCCGGGAGTCTTTCCCCAGCGTGTGTGTATGTGTGTGTGTGTGTGTGTGTGTGTGTGTGTGTGTAAGAAAAAGAAAAAACATTATCTTAGACTCAGACAAGTGAAGAAAGATTGCCTTTTTGAAAATAACGAACAAGATTTGGGGGGAAAATAATTGCTACATATTTATTTTGTTAATAAGGGTTGTCTGTAAGAAAACTTTTAGATGATACACACATAGAACCAATCAATTCTTAAATAGTATTATAACACAATGGATGTGTTTTAGAAATATCTGTTCCCACAAGAGGGTGTGGTTTTAGTGGGGCATAGAGGTTTATATATTTCAGAAAAGGAAAACAGCTTATGGTTCAGAAAGAAATTTCTTCTTTATCATATTAACATTTTTACAGTATACAGGCAGGCAAACAATATAAATATGCTGAAGGATGGGATGAAAATTGAAGCAACTCATGTAAAGAAAAAGCAGCTTCATCATTACCTACCAGCAGAGATTCTGCAAAAGAAGAAAAAGGTGAGTGTGCTGCCGTAACTCGCCAGTGTGCTTCCACTCATACAGCTGATCTTGAGACCAAATTTGAATTTTACACCTCTTCTAACCCTGTTTGGAAAGAGGATGTAGACAGTCAGTCTGAAATCTCACTTATCACAAAGATAATACGCTTTTGTGTTCTTCGGAACTGAAGGTAGTAGTCTCTGTATTCTCATTTGTTTTTGAAACTCTAACAGCCTTTTTTCTCTTTTGGCAGAGTCTTTCTGATGTAAGTCGGAGTTCAGGGGGCCTTCAGTCCAAAAGATCATCTCTGGATAGCACTTGTCTGGATAGCTCCAGAGACACTGACAGTGGAACACCTTTTAACTCTCCGGTGTCTGCAAATAAGCCTTCCAACCCAGACAGCCCCACAGGAGAAATAGAAAGGTATGGGCCAGAACTGTCCTTTCAGTCTGTTTACTGAAGGATAATGAGAACTTTCTGTTCCTTTCCTAAAAGACCTGTTCTCATTATCCAGAGACTTTTCTCTTGCTAGCTACTAGTTTCTTGTTTAGGAATGCTTGACAGTTTGTGTAGTGCTGCAGGGGTTGCCCCATGATTAAGAACTTACGGAGTCGTGCTGTATAGATGGATGTAGAGATTTTCTGCTTCACCACCTTATCTGTCATTTTCTGTTCTTCTAGTGTAAGGTTGAAATGCTAGAAAGAAGTAATGTAAAATGTTAAAGGTGAGAGCTTTAAATCCATAAGAGGAAATACATTAATACTGATAACTTGACATTTTTCCTAGGAGTAGTGCTGAGCCTGTGGCTGTGATTGTGGAGAAGCTACCAAGTGTTTCCCCAGCTCAGGGGCTATCCATTCCAGTCATCGGTGCAAGTAGGTATCTCAGCTCCTGCCACTGCATAATGACAGTGCCACTGCAGAAATACTTGATCACTAAACTTGTTTTTCTCTTCAGAGGTTGACCCTACAACAAAAGCTGTATCCTCCCCGGCTGTGTGCACCATTCCTACTGTAGTAGGACGGAATGTTATTCCTAGAATCACAACACCCCACAACCCTGTCCAGGGTCAACCACATCTAAATGGGATATCAAATATTACTAAGAATGTTACACCCAAACGATCCCATTCGCCACCTACAGATGGGGCTTCTAAGAGGCTGAAAGACATAGAAAAGGTAACATTATGCCTTCAGCGGTGATCACGCCTTTTGTTTTGTTTTGTAAGTTAAAATAATAGTAAAGAAGCCAACAATTTGTTCTGTTTAAAGGTATTTTAAATCCTTACGAAACAATAATTGTTCATCTCGATTTAAAATCACTGAGGTCTGAAAGTCTGCTTGATTGCTATACATTTCTTGATTTACACAAAAACTAAGTAATTAGTGATGACCATAGTGTTCATACTGTTTTTTCTTTTATGTGATCTTCTCTGCTTCCAGTAGATGGTAATAAAATATATTTTGTTAGAATCTGAATGGATTTAACCAAAAAGATCACTTCAGTTGCAAAAATTAAGGGTAGCAGTTGAACTCAGTCTCAATTTAGTTGTAGTTAATTGAAGTCTTAAATTATTGTAGTTTCTGATGGTAGACTAATAAGTTTCTTGATGTATATAGATTTGTATTATCTTTCCAGATACATAATAGCAACTCATTTTTATTGTTTCTATTTTAGTTCATTCGACTTGAGTCAGCATTTAAGGAGTCCCGGGCTGCTGAGGATCGGAAAAGAAAACCAATGGTAAATGAGTTGGCATTGTCTCAAACATGAGCTTAAAGAGCAGCGGTGTGAGAAGTATAGAGGGAGTGTTTCAGTCTTCAGGGATTGGGTTTCTAAGTAGGAATAAGGTTTGTATACAGAAAGAAAATTTAAACCTGTATTTGTAATTCTTCTGTTTTTAGGATTCGATTGGTGGAGAATCTATGCCTATTCCAACTATTGATACGTCACGCAAAAAGGTAATAGATGATAATATCTCTATACGTAAAAACAAGTACAAAAAAATGTATTAAGAAACTAAAACTAAATCCAAGTATTTAGAAGACTGAGGCAGGAGGATTGCTTCAAGTTTAAGTCTAGCCTGAGCTACAGAGTAAAACCCTGTTGAGAAGAAACAAAGACCTAGGATCAGAAAAGGATATGATTATGTCCCTGTTCTCAGAGACAGGCAGTGTGGTTCGTTAGGACTGCAAATGACAAATAGCTTATAGTTCTCAGGGGGCATTCCTCAAAGTCTAGAAAAGAGAAAATGAGTTAAGAAGATTCGTGACAAAGGATGGACCATCCAGAGACTACCCCACCCGGGGATCCATCCCATAATCAGCCACCAAACGCAGACACTATTGCATATGCCAGCAAGATTTTGCTGAAAGGACCCTGATATAGCTGTCTCTTGTGAGACTATGCCAGTGCCTGGCAAATACAGAAGTGGATGCTCACAGTCATCTATTGGATGGAACACAGGGTCCCCAATTGAGGAGCTAGAGAAAGTACCCAAGGAGCTGAAGGGGTCTGTAATCCTGTAGGAGGAACAACAATATGAACTAACCAGTACCCCCAGAGCTTGTGTCTCTAGCTGCATATGTAGCAGAAGATGGCCTAATCTGCGGGAAGAGAGGCCCCTTGGTCTTGCAAACTTTATATGGCCCAGTACAGGCGAACGCCAGGGCCAAGAAGTGGGAGTGGGTGGGTAGGGGAGCAGAGTGGGGGGCGGGGTGGGAGGCTATAGGGGACTTTCGGGATAGCATTTGAAATGTAAAGGAAGAAAATATCTAATAAAAAAAATGAAAAAAAAAAAAAAGAAAGACTTGTGACTTACTTAGATTTAAATCTGTCATATTTATCTATGAACAGTTGTTTGCTCAGCACAGGAGTTTCTTACTAATACCAGAGATAGCTGTTGTTATAAATGGCTTTCAGAATTTAAGTTATTAGAATTCAAATATATTGGGGCTGGAGAGATGGCTCAGAGGTTAAGAGGTTAAGACTGTTCTTCCAGAAGTTCTGAGTCAATTTCCAGCAACCACATGGTGGCTCACATCCATCTGTAATGGGATCTGATGCCCTTTTCTGATGTGTCTGGATACAGCTACAGTGTACTCACATACATACAATAAATCTTAAAAAAAAAAGAAATCAAATATATTTGTATTTTAGAGGAGACAAATGTAGCACTGTATGCAGAGAATATCTTTAGAATGTGAGCTAAAAAGATTCTAGCATTGAATTTTAAAATTTACTCTCTGAAGAATTACCATTAAAACTAATAAACAGAATATTATTAAGCATGGAAAGCTAAGAAAGGAGCTTTGTACAGAATATGGGAAAGCCTTTTCTGAGACTGTATTTTCACGCCTCCAAAGAGGGAAGTGCGTTTCCATATAATCCACGATGGCTTTGTCAGACCTTTTCAAAACACAGTAATATTTCTATGGACAGTTTCAATTACACAAGTCACACTGTAAGACTGTTACAGAAAGATTTACTAAATATGATAATCCAAGAAAATATTGGAGTGGATGTTAAAATACAAAAAAGTGAATGGCATGACTGTGCTTTAAAGAATTTTTACTCCCAGCATCTGAGTTCCAGACCAGCCAGAAAACATAGAAAGAAACATGTTAAAAACAAAACAAAAACAAAAAACTAGAAGGATAAAGTGTAAGTGAGTACAGTTTTATATAGTCTGGTTTGCTTATGCTAGATACATTTTATTGCCCTACTCTATTTTTTGTGTGCCTGAACTTTTTACCAATCATTTACTTACTTACTTGTTTATGGTGCTGGGGATTAAACGCAGAACTCCATGCCACACAAGTGGCCTCCCACTGACCACATCCTCTGCAGGTTAACTATTGACAAGGTTTATATTGTTTCACAATCTGAAAGCTAATTGAGGACATCGCTCTCCTGTTAGTCCTCAGCTTTAATCACCATCACTTGCTCAGTGTCATTGCCCAGCTGTGAGAAAGAAGGGCTGAGTTGTTTACTCTTTACTCAGTGGAGACTGAGCTAGCAAAGCCCTCTTCTCCAGCATCCTCCTCACCTTGCTGCTGCTTTTACTCTTCCCTATTCCTCCTCTTCTCAGTTCTGACTGTCTTTAAAAAAAAAATGCCCAAGAGCAAAATGAATGAATAGGGGAAGAGGAAGGAGATGTCAAGCACACATGAGTGGTAAGAGTGGTAGGAGCCGTTATGGTAGAGTGTGTGTGTGCGTGCGCGTGCGCCCTCTCGAATTCAAGTGCATGGGCATGTACACACTTTTTTGTCTCTCTCTTTCTCATAGAGACTACCCAGTAAAGAACTCCCAGATTCATCATCTCCAGTTCCAGCAAACAACATCCGTGTCATCAAAAACTCGATCCGCCTGACCCTTAATCGGTAATAGCAGTGCCTCTTCACTTAGGTGAGCATGCATCATGCAGTGCATCGATGGCAGCCAGGCTTCGAAGTAGAACCAGCTGCCATACAGATAGGTGACAGGTGACAGGGACAGTCGTCAGCCTAATGACCTAGGAGTGGTTTTTGAACTCTCACACTGGAACCCTGAGATGACGTAGCAGTCTCTCACTGATTGCTGAGTCCACTCTGAGGATACCTGCTAGTAAGTAAGTGTCACCTACAGTGTTATGGCTTTGCATTTTGAGGTTTTACTGCCTTAACTTTGGATGTTTGTTTCTCTGTAATGGGAACCAGTTCTTGGTCACTTGGACTCTGATAAAAACAAGTCCTGAACTGTTTTGTTTTTTTTGTTTTTTGTTTTTAGTGTTATGTTGTAATCATTGTATAGAGCTGAAAAAGTTAAAAAAACAAACAAAAAAAAAGCCCTTCTCTTGTAATTTTCCAAATGTTTATGTGTTTACTTTAGCATTGAAGCCACTTTGTGAAACCTGAGATTAATGAATGTGAGATATCTTTTCTGCTTCCTTCATTTGTGTAGATATCTATTTTGTTTATTTAAATTATTTTTTCCAAACTGGCACATAAATATTTAAACTATTTTTTGTGCTTTTGTCCAAATGTTGCATAGTTACCAAGGAGGATTAGTCCAGTGACTGACTACACAAGAGTTGGGCACCATAAATGTTTTGCCTCCCATGGAGGCCTTCAAAATGCATCTTTATTAAAAATCAAACTATAACCAGGATACTGAAAGTCAGTATATGAATGGTGAAATTGTTACATATCTTACTATCTCATGGCATTCTTGTTAGTTGATTGGTATTTTTTACAGAGGAAGAATTCATTCTGCCAACAATGATAAGATCCCTTTAAGTATAGCAGACTTGTATTTTTGAAGTATAAAAGTAACTCAGCATGGAAACTGCTCACCATAACTCCCCACAGTCGCCAACAGTTTCTTCATGGATTAGGCATGCAGAAATAAGCAGTGGATTTTATTGAAACCTCAAGGCATTTCTGAATGACATTGTTACCAACCATTAATTGGCTCAGGACCTTTGTAGTTTTTATTTAACTATATGAGTTGTCTTTTTTTACACTGCTTTTTTCAGTGCATTTCTTAATATTTTTTAAGTTTCATGAATGCATGCTCAGTTTATGAAAAATCCACAACCATGTAATTCTTGTAATCTGTTGACTCCGTGTTTTGTAAATGAAGTCGTATGTATTTTCAGAGTATTTTTGTATGTACTGTAAGATATCATCTTTTCAAAGAGAAACTTTAAAACCTTTACTGTCTGTCTTTAATTTTTTAAATACACCTAATTAATATATTTAAAATGGAACACAGATGCATAGCCAGGAATGCTGTGCATGCCACCTTCAGCTTTCACTCAGTGCTCAGCAGGTGCAGAGGCGGGGTCGGGGGGTGGGGGTGGGGTAAGGAATGTACACTGAAGCCAGAGTTAGTGGAGCAATAGCAAACCTTTCTCACCCATTTTAAATTCCTAAGTTTTGTTTGTCAGAGTTCTGTATCCTCCCTCTCCTGATCTGTGGGTGTCTGAAAGGCAGGTAATAGTGTTTAATGTATATAAAAGAAAAATGGAAAAAACTTGCTGAAAGCAGATAGCAAGAGCTGAAAAAGAAGGGCTGTCCTGCTACTCACATTCTCTATCAAAGGCCACGGGGAGTCTCAGCTTCCTTGGCAAAGCTAAATGTTTGGGATTTGTTCTTCAGATACTCTAGAGTGTGAAGCTGAAGATTATGAGAGGACTGTCACCTGACTGTGAGCCTACGAAGATGACTTGGTGGGGGGCCTGATTAAATCTTAGGTCTGAGAAAGAAGCCTAGTCAGCACTATAGTAGCTTTATTCTTACACCAAGAGTCCATTCGCCATGATTAGTAGTTCAGCACCAGAATCTACAAAGAGGGACTTACTTCATCAACAGTCTGGCAGCTGAGGAATTAGATGGGTCTGATATGGTGGGCTATTCAAAAGTGAAAGCTTCCTTCCCTGACTGGTAGGGGAGACTTCGTACATTTCATTACGATTTAGGGGGTGTCTGGAACGGTTCCAAGTAAGTAAAAAGGTGTGGGATTTAGTTTTATGTGTGCTGGCTGTTTTCGAGTGCATAGCTGTAGCTAGAAATGTATTCTATAAACCAAATAACCTGCAGCACTTAGGCAAGTGTTGGTTTTCCTAAGGTGCTGGACTTTAATCTGCTCATTTTTCAGTGACTGTGCTCTGGAGACTAACAAAGGCAAGCATTCCTGGAAGCCTGCCTCAGCTTCTGAGAATCGAACCAATCTGAGGTAGAAAGTACTTGGTTTAACATCTTATAAAACTGGAAGAATTCATTTTTAAAGTTTACTGATGCTTAAAATAAGTCTAATTTTGTCTGAAGTCTGCCATTCAGTTAGTAAAAGGCTTACTAATTTTGCAATTAAATGAAAAATGGACAGTGTCTAACAGGCCAACGTTTTTTTTCCACAGCATCCCCCAAAATCTCACTTTGTAACCTTGCTGGCTTAGATCATGCTGGCTTACAGCTTTGGGTGATCCTCCTTCCTCAGCACCTGGCTTGTCTCTTGGTTTTAAAATGGGAATTTCTAGCTTGAGGGTCATGAGTACCTGACAATCAGGTTTTGTGCATTTTTTCCAGTCAAGGGAAGTTAGTTTTCATCGGTTTCTCGGACTAGTCCATGCCCTCAAAAAGGAGGCTGAGGATTGAAACCATCAAGATTGAACAGTCCTAGAATATTTATAATTTACTCATTTGATTTTGCTGCAGTAGATTTCTAAATGGAAGGTGGCTCTTAAACAAGGTAGGCTATGATGGGCCTCAGAAATACTGTATTCATTAGGTACTTTATAAACTCTGGGTGAAACTTAATGTGGTTGCTATTTAGAAAACTGTTTACCATCAACTTTTCTTTGCTAACTTAGATTCATTATCAAGGTCACTCAGAATAGAGTAGCTTAGAATGATCCTCAAAGATGATAGAAAAGTAAAGATCAGAACCCTTTGAGTTCCATGCATTCAAGCTCTCACTTGCTCCTCCAAGTTTGTTGTTCAGGCCAGAACATACTAAACTTACCAATAAATATAAATGCTATAGTTTTTTTACATATATATTTTATATAAACAAATTTATGTTTAAATCAGTAACTACCTAGTAAATCATACAAAGCTTAGGATTTGTGCAAACGATTGAAGGAAATCAGTCTCACTAATGACAACTGTTCCTTAGGATTTTCTAAGGGAATTTTATAAGGTCCTTTCTAAGTTTTCTGTTTTGGAAACAATCTAATAATTTTGTATTTGAAGTTAATTGAACACAAGATTATCAAATTTGTTAAAATGTTTTAAAGACTTATTTTTGATTATGTGATTGTGGGTGTGTAATGTGAGTGCAGTGCCCACAGAAGCCAGAAGAGGATACCTGAAGAACCCCTGAAGCTGAAGTAATAGGCTGTTGTAAGCTGCTCAACATGGGTGCTGGGAACCAAACTTAGGTCCTCTGGAAGAGCAGGCAGAATTCTTCACTTCTGAGTCATCTCTCTAGCCTCTAAATAGCTAAAATTTTAACCTGACTTTTGAAAAGACCCATATAGACTATCTTTGATGTCCATGGTGCTGCATCACACCACAGTGTTTGTAAAATGGCTGCAGCTGCTGCTCTTTTCTCGATAGTTGTGTGGTACTTGTTAGTTTTGTCTTATTTTATAATTGTACACATGAGCTTCATTTGTCTGGAATAAGTAATCTAATAAACTTTCTTTGATAAGTAGGTGATGTTTGAGTGATATTATTTGGGAGTATTTCAGAACTGCCAGAACACTATATACTTATTTCTTAAACTGACATCCATCGAGTCATTTATGACTTAGGTTGTTTATGGGAGAAAACGGTATTCCCTAGCTACTTAATAGGAAAGCAAAGCTCAGACTAAGTTTACTTCACACACAATCATTTAGTAGCAATATTTAGTAGCAAACTGTAATAATTTGCAAATGTGATCTAAATTTAAAGAAATGCCAGCCTCCTGTCCTTTCGGGTGGCCTTGTGCATACTTTCATCAAAGGGATCCTTGAGGCATCTGTCAAGTGTTGAAGATGCTGTCACTCTGGGAACCAGAAGCCTCCAGTTGAAAACAGAAGTGTCAGTAATCAGCATTGGGTACTACTCCTAGAATCACAAGTTACATAAGGACTTCATATGTTCTTACATCTCCCTTGGTAAAAACTGACAGTGAGCCTATCTCTATTGTACCTCTTAACACTTAAATGATTCAGACTGATGTAACACTAAGTTCACATATTTGTTTGGTGTTTATCATTGCAACAGAAAGCAAACTAACACAACCTTTGTTCAAGAATCTGTCTATAGAGGTTGGCTGGGGATGTGCCCCAGCTGATGGAGTGCATGTCCATCATGCAGGAAGCCGTGAGCTTGATCCTGGTGGCACACACCTACAATCCTACCACTAGGAAGGTAGAGGCTGGAGAATCGGAAATTGAAAGTCACCCTTGGCTATACAGTTCCAGGCCAGCCTGGGCTACATCCTTGTCTCATGGGAAAAACAATAGCCTTCCCTTAGAGAAAACTTGAAGAGAACAGTGAAGGAGAAAACACTCCAAGGAAGGAAGAAGGAAGCAGAGTTTGTTTAATTTCAAAACAATTAAAGAAAGACTTCATGGACTAAGATGCAAAAAGCAAACAAAACTTAGAGGCCATTAAAATGTGTTTCTCTAATAGTAACCCTTAGAAGTGCATTTCATATGTTAATGGCTGCATATACACATGTGACTATAACTGCATATGAAATGTATGTATGTGTGTATATATAAGAATATCTTAGGTTGGAGAAATAGCTTTCCTTACTGTTGGGACACCAGTTATTTTTATTTACTATATTTTTAAAAGTCCTAGCATGCTGGTAGTGGCGCACACCAGGCTGGCTTACAGAGTGAGTTCCAGGACAGCCAAGGCTGTACAGAGAAACTGTCTCAAAAAACAAAACAAAAGCCAATATGCTACAAAAAAATTATTAATTGGAACATTTTAATATTGATCAGAGTGCAACGGTGCTCAGAGTGGGTCAAAGTTGAACTGAAGAACAGTGGTGTGTTAAAATTTGCTCAAGTGGAGCACATGGTTAAGAGCAGAGCTAGTGGATATGGTAGAATTGACAAAAGGGTTCCTCTTGAACATGGAACTGCTAAGCCGTGTCTGGACAGTGTGGGGAAGTTCATGTTGCTAGGCTGAGGTTCACAGGGCGAGGTCTGCAGGTGTGTTGAGACTGACATCCTGAGAGCCCCTGCCGTAGGTGCGTCTACCAGCTGCTCCATGGGAATACATTTGTTGAGTGGGAAGATCCCTTCTACTTATGCTTTCCCCACATTGTAGGTGGGGAAAGCATGGTACATACTGTATAATCTCAATTACCCAAGTGTGTACGCTTGCAGGATCTAGAATAACACATTGAGCTGAGCTGCTTGTGACTGGGGGCTTTGTTCTTGCCTTCTTGTGTTTTGTTTCCTGTAATGCATATACTAAAAACTAAACAAAAGCTTCTTTAAAAAATTTAAAAAAAAGATTTGCTCAAGTGAACTGGAGAGTTGGCTCCGTGGTTAAGAGCACTGACTAGAGAACCCTGGTTCAATTTCCAGCACCCACATGGGAGTTCACAATTCCCTGTAACTCCAGGGGATCCAACATCCTCACACAGATGCAGGCAAACTACAAATGCACATAAACGTTGGGCGCCAGGCATGGCGAAATAAAAGGAGGTGGGAGAGATGACCCACGTCCCACCAGAGCTCTGGGGCGCTGGGCAGGTAGACGTGGGGGACTACCATGCATTCAAGTGGGCGTCTGGCTGTGGGAATCCACAGAACCCGAGTCCGTGGGGGGTGGAGAGGGAGCAATCCGGGGTCCCTGGGCCTTATAGAGTCCAGGGATGACAGGTTCTAGCTCTTGGGCATCACAAGACGTCGCTGGACACCACAGAAGAGCTGAGAACAGACCCTCACACGAAAGTAAGGGAGAGCTCTAACAGGTTACCATGGGGAAGAGAGTCTGGCTAGCTCAGGCTGCTAGCTTGGTGGGCAGCTTGGGTTGGCTGGTGGCCATAACTGGAGCACAGGAAGACCTCCCAGCGGGAGGTTAGATATGGAGAGAGAGGAGAAGGGAAGGAGAGAAGGAAATCAAGAGGTAAGAGACAAGAAGAGAGCAAGAGCTTAAGAGAGAGACGAGGGGCGGAGCAGCCCCTTTTATAGTGGGCTGGGCTACTTTGCTGTTGCCTGGTAACTGTTGGGGAGGAGCTTACCTGGCTGTAGCCAGAATACCAGGAGCTTGGGACTTTGTGTGACTGATAGTCACAGGATTATGGAGTTGAGGAGTTAATGTGGCATCAGGAGCTTGTGTCTGGGAGCATAGCTTATGGCTCGGTCCCTTGTAGATTTTTCTATTGGGTCTCCTGAGTAAGCCTCACTCGACCAGAACACAGACTGCCTTTCACAGCCCAACACATAAATAAATTATTATAGATTTGCTTATGTGAGAGGTATAAACTCACTCCAAATCCTGTTGTACTCATGTCTCATACACCCCAACACAGTCCAGAAGCTAGATTATATTGTTCCTGCAGTAAAAACTATTATGTAATAATATTAGTTCTGGACTCTATAACTCTCATTGATTAAGCATTTGCTAAGGGCCCTTTACAACACTGGCAAGCCTTGTCCTATCAGGAAGCACTACTATGTTACAAGTGAGGAAACTAAGCCCTGGTGAGACAATTTGACCATCTCTAAGTGCTAACTATTCAGAAGCACACTCCAGAAGTATCTCCAAGTTAGGAAGAAAGCTAGACGTGAGTGTCAAACCCCAGTGACAGTACCCTGCCCCACAGGATCCTGGTCAGGGCCAATGATGGCATGCTGTGCCTACTCTGCCCCTAAAAGCTGTGTGACTTTGATGCTTAACCCTCAAATCCTTCCAGATAAACATGTGTATGTGCTTGTGTGGGTCCCAGGGATAGAACTTATATCTTCAGGTTTTCCTACCTTAGCCATTTTGACAATCTTAATGTAAATAAAATACTGAACTGACCCCTCCCACAAAAATGAGTGAGGACAGCATGTGAATGAACGCTTCATCTGTGGTAATAATAAATCAGAACATGGGGGATCCTCGAGCTGCTGGTGGAAGCAGAGACGGTGTTGGGGAGGCGGAGAGAAAACGGAGTGTGGGAAATTTAAAAAGATGGGAAAGGGGCTTTCCTTTTATCTTAGCCCCTATCCTGTTGGTTTCTGGGCCAATGCTTCTTTCTCGGACGAAGAACATGAAGACGCTGCTTTATCTAACAGTCACCTCGGAGGAAACGCCATGGTTCTTCCACAAGGGAGATCTGGCCCGGCGTCTTGGATCCTGAGATCTGTGCGAGATCCCGGCTTTGCGCCCTGTCCGCCCTGGAGCTGGATTTATCATCAGTTTAGAATAGCATGGCTACGATGTGTGGTGCAGATGGATGGACGAGCCCCGCAAGTGCAGACAGGACAGTCCACATTACCTGCCAAAGCAGCCAGCATTGCAACAGCTCTCCAAGATCAGGCATAGGTCGATCACTGACCTGGCTAAAAGTACCAAGAAGGTCTGGATCATTGTGGTGCCTCTCTCCAGAAAATAGTGACAAAAATTGAAATCAACCAGCACACCAGGATTCTCTGTGGCAAGACCAAGATAATAATGGGGGCCACTGTCATCTGGCACTGTGGTTCCTTCACGGCAACAGTGGCTGGTGGGTCCTGGATTTACAGCATCACTTCTGCTGTCACAGTCAAACCGGCCATCAGGAGACTGAAGGAAATGAAAGACCAGTAGAAGTGCTACCATTTGAGCAGCCCTGGCCTGCAATAAATGAGTTCATTCCTATGACAAATTGTAATAAAGTTGTTGGTTGAGTAAAAAAAAAAAAGAAAAGAAAAGAAATCAGAATATATCTAAAACTACACAGTGTACACTAGCATACATATGTCATTTAGAAGGGTACATGTGTACTCACACTCAGAAGACAGAGGCAGGAAGATCATGAGTTCAAATGCAGTCCAGACTATATAGCAAGACCCTGCGTCATATTTATATAAGCCAATAAAATAAGTATATAAATAAAACATGTACTGATAATCATAAGTGTATTTTAAACAACTCTTGATATACATGTAATTTTACCATGTATTAAAGATGAATACAAATATGCATGCTAATAGGATAGATATGCTTGCTTATGTTTTATGTAATGAGCTAGGTTCTGAAGCTGGTAAGATGGCTCAGTGGATAAAACACTTGCTGCACAAATGGGAGGGACTGAGTTCAAATCCCAAGACCCAGCTGTAGCAGCATCATATGTCTGTAATGCCAGGACACCAGTGCATTTAGGATGGCTGTAGTTTACTAAAGTGTGCAGTGGGAACACCAATGCCTTTCCTGAAATGAGAGCAGTATAGTGACTCTCTAGAGTCATTATACTTTGTAGGCACTATGAAGTACTGTACAATTCATCTCTCATGTCTCTGTCTTCTAAAAGTGGTGGTTATAATAAAATGCTCTACTTTTAAAAAGTAGCTCAATGAATCAAAAGAAGAAATCCAGCAGTTCCTGGCACTTAGCAGAATCCAACGAATCACGACCAGAGACACATGAAATAACATGGCACTTGATTGACAGTGGACAGCTCCTCTCCAAGAAATCCAGCCCGAGAATCAAGAAAAAAGGCCAAAATCCATCTCCCCAGCCAGCCTAGGCAGTAGAGTGCCACCTCCCATGAGATGCTCTTGCCTTGTGTTGTGAGAATTTTCCCTGGCAAGTCGGAGGTGGGGAACTAGCCAACATCTACTTCCTCTCCCGTCTCACAAGGTTCCAATGATAAACTAGGGTAGAGCTCTGCCAAGATTCACTCTGGAAGAGCTAATCATTTATTACGCTCACAAATGGACTAAGGCATTACAAGCAGGAGGGTAGGTGACTTTAAGACAGCCATACTGGAATCCATGCAGGAAGTGTGCATGACTCTTCTGCCATGCTGCAGACTTGAAGGCCCTCTCCCTAGTCCTTCCCAGCACCTCCCTGAGGCCACATGTAATTGGGGAGGAATTGTAATCAATTGGTTGGTAAGGATCCCATGACTCCACCCCCACACTCAGTCTTCTATGTGGGAACAACGATCAACAGGCCCAGCTGTGATGATCTTTTGCCAAGTAGGCACAGCTGAACTCAGGCAGAGGCTGGCACTCAGCCTGGAGGGTACGCCTGAACACCTTGTCACCCAGCCTTTCAGAAAACAGCGCTGAATTTATAGGAAAAAAGAAAGTAGGACTCATGAATCATTACAAAGTTCACTATCTATATATTACAACGGGCTAGAGAACTTATCTAACTACCTGTACCAGCCAGCACAGCACCCAGAACGTCCAGCTGAGCCGATGCTACAACAGAGTTTAACATTCTGCAATGTAAACATCTGTATGTTGACATCCCCACTTCTGATCCAACTAGATCTGTAAGCAGCCACGTGTGGGGAGGGTGCCACAGCGTAAAGCCACACCCATACCAGCTGCACCTGTATTCCCCTCCTCCCACCTCTCCTGGACATGGGGCAAGACTGTCTAACCCTATTTCCAGCTCACTTCCTGCTAGAGCTTTATAGCAGTTCAAAGAACTAAGTTCAGGTTCTTTCCAAATAGGTTGGTTTCTTGAAACTCACCAACAAGTCAAACATCAGAAAAGTGGGGATTTCTGAACACCACCCACTTGGATGGTAACTGATATTTAGCAGTTTCAAATATTAAGAAAAGAAAAAAAAATTGACCTTGATTAGGCAGTATCTAATCTCCCAGAGCACAGGAAATGAAGGCGAGCAAGTCTGATTTGCAGGAGGCACTGAGGTTACACAAAGTAGTGGCTCCCCCAGCAAGGCCCACTCACGGCCTGCCTCCAACTGAACACCCAGAGGGAAAGCACCATTAAACTCCCTATAAATTCAGCAACCAATCAGTTGTACCATGGTGAGGGGGTGGGGAAAGGGAAGAGAGGGTATCATAGGTTTGAGAAGGCTATGCTGTTGGGGCCAGAGGGATTCAGTAGTCAACCAGCCTACTTATTCCGTATATGTTTAGCATGAATGTTCTGGAAACTAGATAGCATTGGAAGGACCAGTTGAAAGTACTGGATGTGTTTGGCTGGAAAAGTAATCAGAGCTCCACTTTCCATGGATGCCGGAGGGAGGGAGAGGCCCAGAGATGAGGTTGCTGTTATGAACCACCTAAGAGATGTTAGAGGAAACCAGGCTGGCAAAACGAGTTTTGAGAGGTTTTGAGGGGGTGGGTGGGAGGATGGGCTCTGCCATCAAAATACATGATGGGAAGAGTGGAAGATGATACACACCTTTCTTAGGCAAACGCCGCCATCACTGAGCAACTCTGAGAACACCAGAGGAGGCTGGGAAGAAAGGCTCCTGACTTCAGATTAGTAGTGTTGAATCAGCGCTGTCTGGCGCCCCCATGTGGTAATCCGTGACAGATCAGGAGAAATGCTGGTGCAGAGCCTCTAGATTTCACCACCAGCCACCAACCTTCCAGATCACTGTGGGGGATTCCCAGCTCCAGGAACAGGCTTCTGCAGAAAAAAATTCTCGGCTGGTTGAACCCTTACTGCAACCCACAGCCAAAGTGGGTTTACCTAATTGGCCATTTTGGGGATGACATCAGAGCATGCACAGACCAGCCCACAGAAAGATCTCTTTAGATCTTTCTGGTCATGCCCTCAGTGGACTGTGGAGCAAGCCCACTTGAAGCTGACCCAAAATCATGTCTTTGATCAAGTTTCTTCTACAATAGTTGAATGTGAATCTTTGCCTCCTGCAAACTGAGGGGCAAAAAAGAAAAAGTTAAAGTCTTGATCACCAGATTGCTAGCCCCCACATTAGCATATGCTAATTTGCTGTACTTTCTCCCTCCTCTGCATTCTGAGCAGGTGGCTAGGCCTATTCTGTCCAACACAAGGTCAAAGCAGGGGCTACGGATTCCTGGGGGGCAGGGGGAGGGGGGGTGCTGTGAGAGGACTTGCCCCTGGAGCTGAGAGAGAAAATATCAGCCAAGTGTCCAAGGGCTGGGATCCGGATGCTATTGTGTCACTGCAGCCTTAAAGAGCACGGCAGTAGACACAGTTAGGAGGGCTGACCCAGGGTCAAGCAGAAAATGCCTTTGCTCTAATCATCAAGGCTATTGACCTGTGAATCTGGACTCAACCGGACCATGGAACATCTCTGCAGCCCTCAGTGAGAACCAAAGCTCAATGGATTTGCCTAGCAGGGATCCCAGAGAGAGCCTTGGCACACTTCTGGCCGCAGGAGGTGTAATGGCTAATCTTCGTGGTCAGCTTGACTGGATTTAGCATCACCATGGAAGCACACCCCTGTGTGTACCTGTGAACATGGCTTCCAAAAAGTTTAACTGAAGAAGGGAGACCTGCCCTGGATATGGGTAGCATTAAGCCCAGGGGCTGAGTGAAGAGAGAGCTGGCTGAGCACCAGGGGTCACCACTCTGCTTCCTGACTGTACTTCCTACAACTATACTAACCATCTCAAACTCCCGCTACCTTGTCTGCCCAGAAGTCAAAATAAACCCACTTTAAGTGGGTTTTGGTTTGGTTTGCTTTGGGTTTTTTTGTTTGCTTTGTTGTTGTTGTTGGTGGTGAGATATTTAGTCTCAGCAACAAGAAAAGAAGTTAATACAGGAGGATATTCAACAATTAGTGAGATTAATTTCCTGCCAGCTCAGTGTCAGACTGAAGTTGACTTCCAGTCAAGAAGACTGTTATTTCCTTCACATCAGAGTTGGAAAACTAAAATTCTGAGCTGCAGTAGCGTTTACAAAACATAGGCTTGCTGGGGTGGTGCAGGGGAGGGCAGATGCTCTGAAGCATGGGACAGCCAGCAGAGCCTGGGCGGCTCAGACTGGGGGTAGCTGAGGAACACAACCACCCTGGCAGTAATAAAGAGACTCGGACAGTGCGCTCTGTAGAATCCCTGTGGCCATCAACTCCTGAAGCAATGATCCCCAAAGAACAGGAATTTCCCCCAGGAATCCCATACTTTGAGGGAAGAAAATGGCTGAAGACTGGTGCCCACATGCCAGAAGAGGAATTTGGTTCCCAGAAAGACATTTCACTGAGCTCCCACAACTTATCACCTTGCAGGAGAGACAGCCTGAAGCCCAGACAGCCATGGGCAGTACCACCCTTCAGCAGAATGGCCTGTCTCATGCTAAGCATAAATCTGTGCATCGGGACCCAGAAAACGGTCGTTGGGGATTTCCTGGCCCTTGTTATTTGCTCCTCTTCCCAATGTGGCTACATTGAAAAAATTTTCTTTTCTATGCTTCTCTGTCAGTTGTTTAATTGGCTTATTGAGGGCAGCTGGCCAAACCTAGCCCATTAGGGCTTCCAGAGACCCAGTTCTCCCCTCCAGTGACTGGGGAGGTTGAAGAGATGAAGGTAAAACTGTTGAGACTAAAGCATCAGCAGCACCTGCATGCTGTGGAGAGGGTGGGGTGGGGTGAACATACAGCACCTGCCTAGGATGTGTGAGGCTCTAAGCTCCATCCTCAGTACTGCAAAAAGAAGGAGGAAATGCTGCAGAGGTCAAATTGAAGAAAGCACTGCAGCCATATGACCTGGCATTTAGGAGGTGGCGGGTGACTGTAGCAGAGCCCGCTATGGAGGAGGAAGCTGCACAAGGAATAAAGGTCACATTCTCAAGAAAAACGAGGAGGAAGGAAGGAAGGAAGAGAGATCAAAGGTCGAAGATCAAGGTGGAAGATTTATTTTTAAATTAGGAGATTTCTGAACATGCCTTAAAGCTGAGTGATGGAAGGCACATAGGTAGACATTTTAGGAACACACGTATGTGCTGAGGGACCAGGTCGGAAGAGGAGCGGCAGTATGGGAAGAGAGGAAAATGTGTGGACAGTCTCCAAGACTTGCGCAATGATCTCCTGGTGTTCATGCTCTGTATAATCCCCCGAAAGAGTCACACTTGCTGACTCACTTCTAACAGTGTCGCACAAGCAATAGCATGCCACTTCTGATATTAGATTAGAGAGACTGTAGCTTCCAGCCTTGGCCCTGCCCTTCCCCTTGGGTCACTCACCCCGAAGCAGTGGTTGCCATGCTGAAAGACACTTAGAGGAACAAAGACTCTATGAAGGAGGTGACTGCACTCTTATGGTCCTGAAGGCAAGGCAAGGCGCTCCTCTGGAAAGCAGGACATGGGAGCCAGATCTTTCATAGGAATCTGATGTTCCTGGCAAAATAGCTGATTTGTAACCAGTGCTCAGGGCATAGCAAAGCCAACAATGCTAAGATCAAAAGTGTGCTGAGCAAAATGGGTAAAGAAGTCTGGGATGCTTTCACAATAAAAGTTTTGGAAAGATAGGAATTCAAGGCCCATACCTAAACACAATAAAAGCAACATACAGCAAACCAGTAGCCAACATCAAACTAAATGGAGAGAAACTTGGAGCAATCCCACTAAAATCAGGGACTAGACAAGGCTGCCCACTCTCTCCCTACCTATTCAATATAGTACTTGAAGTTCTAGCTAGAGCAATTGGACAACAAAAGGAGATCAAAGAGATACAAATTGAAAAGGAAGAAGTCAAAATATTACTGCTTGCAGGTAATATGAGAGTATATATAAGTGACCCCCAAAATTCCACCAGAGAACTCCTAAACCTGATAAACAGCTTCAGTGAAGTAGCTGGATATAAAATTAATTAACTCAAACAAATCAGTGGCTTTTCTCTATACAAAGGATAAACAGGCTGAGAAAGAAATTAGGGAAACGACACCCTTCAGAATAGTCACAAATAATATAAAATACCTTGATGTGAATAAGCAAGTTCAAGGCTCTGAAGAATGAAATCGAAGAAGATCTCAGAAGATGGAAAGGTCTCCCATACTCATGGATTGGCAGGATTAATATAGTAAACATGGCTATCTTGCTGAAAGCAATCTATAGATTCAATGCAATTCCCATCAAAATTCCAGCTCAATTCTTCACAGAGATAGAAAGGGCAATTTGCAAATTCATCTGAAATAACAAAAAACCTACGATAGCAAAAACTATTGTCAACAATAAAAGAACCTCTGGTGGAATCACCATCCATGACCTCAAGCTGTACTACAGAGCAATTGTGATTAAAAAAAAAAACAAAAACAAAAACAAAAAAAACCTGCATGGTACTGGTACAGTGACAGACAGGCAGATCAATGGAATAGAATTGAAGACACAGAAATGAACCCACACACCTATGGTCACTTGATCTTTGACAAAGGAGCTAAAACCATCCAGTGGAAAAAAGACAGCATTTTCAACAAATGGTGCTGGCACAACTGGTGATTAGCATGTAGAAGAATGTGAATTGATCCATTCTTATCTCCTTGTACAAAGCTCAAGTCTAAGTGGATCAAGGACCTCTACATAAAAACCAGAGACACTAAAACCTATATGTCGCTGTCTCCGCTTGCCGCAGTCTCCGACCCACAGGAACACCAAGACGGGCTCACGCAGCTTCCGCTGTACTTGCAGCTTCCTCCACAGCTTTTTACTTACAGCTTTTTTACTTGGGGCACAGCTTCTCCACTTAGGGCAAGGGCTATATTTATACAGTAGTGGTAACTGACCTCATCTCGCTCCACACCACCTCATCCAATCAGAATCACACACGCTCCATGCACGTGTTCAGGTTGGTCACAGATAGGCTGACAGATCCAACTTGGCAGGCAGCTTACACATGCAGTTTCACTGCGCATGTTCGGGCAAGGCAGTAAACATGTGGGTTTCACGGGGCCTGACAATGGGCCAGGGCCCCATCTTGGCCCATGCGGCCGCACCCGCTTCCCGCACCTATAGAGGAGAAAGTGGGGAAGAACCTCAAATATATGGGCACGGGGGAAAATTCCTGAACAGAACATCAATGGCTTGTACTGTAAGATCAAGAATTGACAAATGAGGCCTCATAAAATTGCAAAGCTGCAAGGCAAAGGACATTGTCAATAAGACAGAAAGGTAACCAACAGATTGGGGAAAAGATTTACCAATCCTAAATTCGATAGAGGGCTAAAATTCAATATATACAAAGAACTCAAGAAGTTAGACTCCAGGAAATCAAATAACCCTATTAAAAATGGGGTACAGAGCTAAACAAATAATTCTCAACTGAGGAATACCAAATGGCTGAGAAGCACCTAAAAAATGTCCAACATCCTTAATCATCAGGGAAATGCAAATCAAAACAATCCTGAGATTCCAGCTCACATCAGTCAGAAAGGCTAAGATAAAAAACTCAGGTGACAGCAGATGCTGGCGAGGATGTGGAGAAAGAGGAACACTCCTCCATTGTTTCGTGGGATTCCAAGCTGGTATAACCACTCTGGAAATCAGTTTGGTGGTTCCTCAGAAAATTGGACATAGTACTACCAGAGGATCCAGCAATACCACAATACCACTCCTGGACATATATCCAGAAGATGCTCCAACATGTACTAAGGACACATGCTCCACTATGTTCATAGCAGCCTTATTTATAATAGCTAGAAGCTGGAAAGAACCCAGTTGTCCCTCAACAGAGGAATGGATATTGAAAATGTGGTATATTTATACAATGGAATACTACTCAACTATTAAAAACAATGAATTTATGAAATTATTAGACAAATGGATTGATCTGAAGGTTATCATCCTGAGTGAGGTAACCCAATCACAAAAGAACACACATGATATAAACTCATCTGATAAGCCCAGAAGCTCGGAATACCAAGATACAATTTGCAAAACACATGAAACTCAAGAAGGAAGAAAGACCAAAGTGTGGGTACTTTGGTCCTTCTTAGAAGGGGGAACAAAATACCCATGGAAGAAGTTACAGAGACAAAGTTCGGAGCAGAGCTTGAAGGAACTACCATTCAGAGACTGCCCCACCTGGGGATTCATTCCATAAACAACCACCAAAACCGGACATTATTGTTGATGCCAACAAGTGCTTGCTGACAGGAGCCTGATGTAGCTATCTCCTGAGAGGCTCTGCCAGTACCTGACAAATACAGAAGTGGATGCTCACAGCCATTTATTGGACGGAGCACAGGTTTGCCAATGAAGGAGCTAGAGAAAGTATCCAAAGAGCTGAAGGGATTTGCAGCTCCTTAGGAAGAACAACAATATGAACTAACCAGTATCTCCAGAGCTCTCTGGGACTAAACTACCAATCAAGGAAAACATATGGTGGGACTCATGGCTCCAGCTGCATATGTATCAGAGGATGGCCTAGTTGGCCATCAATGGAAGGAGAGGCCCTTGGTCCTGTGAAGGCTCTATGCCCCAATATAGGGTTAAGCCAGGGCCAGGAAGCTGGAGTGGGTGGGTTGGTGAGCAGGGGGAGAGGGAAAGGGTAGGGAGCTTTTGGAGAGGAAACTAGGAAAAGGGATAACATTTGAAATGTAAATAGAGAAAATATCTAATAAAAAGAAAAAAGAAAAAAAAAGAAGTCTGGGATGGAAACTCAAGGGGAAAGCTCTGTGTCTTGCCTCTGACAACACTGGGTTGTACAAGGTAGCCCTTCCTTGGCTTAGAAACCTGAGGTTCAAAGGGCCAGACACTAGGCCTTAACTTGGATCTGTACTCTTAAGGTCTCATCTCATCAGTCTCACAGCTAGACTGCACACATAATGCTGGTGACCGTAGAATTCATCTCTAGACAGCCTGCTTTCTCCAGACCTCACAAGCTTCACTTATCAAAACAAGGTCTCAGCTTCAACTCCAAATGAGTTACTCTCACAGCCTTTTCCATCCTGGTAAATGGAGACTGTACCATTTAATACCAAAAGTCACCCCATCTGCACACTCCCCCCCCCACACACACACCGCATTTCCTGTAGAACCACCATTAAAGACTGTACATAAGCAACCACAAAGTTCTCAGCTTCTAGCACCTAGTGGGAGCCTCCGTGGCCTTTCCCTACAAGCTGCTCTCTGCTCCCACACCTGCCCCTTCAGCACGAAAAGATGCTTTTCATATGTACGCTCTTCCTGGTACAGTCCTGTCGCCAGTCAGATATTGGCTCTGGTTTTAGATAGCTTTATTAAGAGGTACTTTACAAAAAGCTTCTGCACTTGGTATAAACAACTGTGAAACTCTAGTGCATTGGCAGGGCTGTGCAGCCACCTATCAGGGGACTATAGAGCATTTTCATCATTTCGGGAAGAACCCTCCCTCCCCAGGCTCACCCACTTACCCAGTCCCGGGCAACCTTGTTTTCTGCCTGCAGATTCACCTGCTTAGGATTTCCTACATAAAGTTCTCTGTCTTTACCTCCCCTCCTGAGCACACTCTCCCTGTGGGCCAGGAACACATCCCAGTGCACCCTCCACTCAGCCTGTGGCCCTTACTCTCGGGTCTCTGTGTGGCCATAAGTTCCCCCTTCATGCTCACATGGCCTGACTTCCAAACAAAGCACCTACCTGCTGTGGGTCCCCAACACTCCACTGAAGCTTTACAAGTCTGGCAGAAACCATGTAAGTAAACAGGATTAGACAGCACAGACCACCCTGCTGTATTTGTCTTATCTTTTCTGCTATTGAGGCTTCAACCCAGGCCTCCTGCAGGCTGCCTGAGCATTCTTGCTACTACTCAGCTGCATTTCCTAGCAGTAGGGGTTTTGTTTTTATTTACCAATGTCCCTTCCATGTGTCAGCTCCAGTGGCAGAAGTTTTGAGATTTTTTTTCTTACCTCTGCACTTTGAACAGCACCTGAAACATAGATGTTGCCATCTTATCAGTCAAACAGCAGAAATGGAACCTGAGCACATGCCTGATAGATTGCTAAAAACCTGGCGGCATTCATTATTATACTGTGAGACCTTCAAGAATAAAAAATATGTAAAAGAAGGGAGAGAAAGAAGGGGCCCAGAGCTCAGCTGGTGGCTGCTCCAGGGCATAGGTGCTCACCTGCAGCTGCCAGACAGCTTGGCTGCTGCAGCTTGCAGCCACAGCCTCTGAAGAATTTGCCCTGACTTGAGAGCCACTGCCTGATTCCAGGGTAAGCAGCATCTGGCAATGTATATGGGGACTAGAAGCTCTGTACTCCTTTCCAAGTGGTCATGGGCTCCAGGGATTTAAGTGCTGCTGGAGGGAGCTGCCTTTGTGACAACCTAAGAGCTTGGCCTCTCCTATCTATCCCAGGTCCTTCCTGCACGGTTCTCACCTTGAGCAGTCCCCACTGAAGGCCCTGTGTATGGGCCTCTGGAGAATTACTTGGGGCAGGGCGCATTCAGAATAACACACCCCATGGCTTTATACAAAGATGGAAGGATCTTTAGGAAACTAGAAACAAGACAAATTAGCCAGGTCCCCCAAAGGCCATACCTGCAGCCAGATGAGCCAACACAGTCTAGAAACAAAAAGAATAAGACCATTGTTTTCGGGGCCTACATCTGCCCCAGGTGGAAACAGCTTCATTTCATGGCCCAAAGACTCCAGTCTGGGCTCTCTGTCTAAAAAGGAGCAGTTCATGAGTCATCAGGGGCTCCATCAAGTTTTCCTCTCCACCCCACCCTACCCCAAGGTTAGTGTTTGCTTCCCAGCCCTTCTGGAGTGTGGCTGTGAGGAAAAAAAGACAAGGAGACACACAACACAAGAAACCGGGGCACCGTGAGGGCAGGGATATGCTTGGTAGAAATTTGGCGAGGGATAGGCTAGATTATTAAAATCATTATCTTATATTAGCCTTTCACTTAAGTATTAAAATGGTAGCCTCTCTGTAGGAACAGCTTGAGGGCAGATGTCAGCTACAGAAATCAAAGCCAGTGTGCTCACATGGGGAGACTGTACCAAGCTTTGTTCTATATCCTCACTAATTTATACACCGTTATTAACACTCCCACTTTTCAGCAAAGCAGACTGTGGCACAGGAAGCTAAGAAGGGACATGAGACTTGCTGAGATCACTCTGGTTATAAGTTTGACCAGAGTACCACATTGCCCGTGTGTGTAATTTAGGGCTGCAGGCAGTACCTGTCCTGTGGCCCTTCTCACAGCTGACCATTTACTACCCAGGAGTCAAGAGGGCCTGTCAGAAACTCAGGCTGCCAAGAACTTGGGTTAGTTAGCACTGCAGGGGCCTCCTCGGGGAGCCCCCTTCTTCCAGCCTGAGTCCAGGGCTCAGCGTGTCCCCTCTTGTTAGGCTCGTGGTATCTGCTCTCGCTTTGCCACATTCATTCTTTCCAGATTTTTTTTTTTAAGCTAGCTTTCCACTTGTCACAAGGGAATGTCTGCTGGGGCGGAAACATCGCACATGAGCTAAAGGAGAATACAGGCACGAGGCGCCTGGTGAGCCTCCCGCGCGGCGGCTGTCTTGTGGTTCCTGAGTTTCCTCCATGGGAGATCTGATCTGCTGTAGCAGGGGTGGCAGAAACATTCATCACTTCCTCCCTCAACAAAAGGTGAGAATAAGATACTCTTTTCCTCTCCTGGGCCATTTGGTCCCTGTGCTGACTCCAGCAAGGGCTCCTTTGATTCTTTCTGAGTACCTGTACTGGTACTTGTAGGCACCTTGGCCACATGAAGTGGAGAAGCCCTAACCTCTGCAGCGGTGCTCTTTAGGGTTTCCAGTTACCGCTTGCTATGCTGGAGGTGGTCTGATTGTACCCGGGACAGACCCGTTCTGGAGGCTAGGTACTAAGTGTAGGCATGTTAAGGGGTGCTTCTAAAACATAGGGTGCCCGTTGCCTGTTGGTTAGGAAGTGGTCTACTGCTCTGCCCCCTGGAGTATTTGGTAGCTTTCAGGAGAGGAAGCTCCACCCTTGAAATGCTTATTGGTTTTCACCTCGCCACGTGATTGCTCCCTCTCTCACGTGTTCCTAAGGTGCTGCCATCGCTATCACTGGGTGGAGGTGTCCAGCAGAATGTTGTCAGAGCTGGTGTCCTGCTCTTCGTGTTTTCAGGCTCCCTAACTTCTCCGGAGTGACTCAAGCAGGATAGGAAGTATGCATGGCCTTAGTACTGGTCCCCAGGGGAGAGGGATGAGGTGCTGGGTGTCCAGAGCTTACCTAGAACCTGGCAACAATAAGTGATCATGAAAGGGATCGGCTAGTAACAATGACTGACCACGTCCAACCACCCTGGACTCCCTCAACCCAATTTCCAGGGAGCATTTTCTATGAGGGAGTCAGTAGAATCTCTTTGTGGCTGCTTCAGGCAGGATCATCATGGCACTTTTCCACACTGTCAACCTTTTCAAGGGAACTTGTGTTCTATAAAGATATAGAACATCTTTGAAAACAGCAGAATTGGTCCATGCTCAGCCAGGCATGTTGGTAAGCGTTTAACTCTCTTGAAGAAATAGCCCAGCTTGATGGCATTGAGTTCTGAGCTGGAGAAGAGAGTGCTAAGGATCCTGCTCCAAAACACAATGAGTTGTGTTTCTACCTGTACTCTGAAATACAACTTTCTACAATGGTCTACAAAAGTCACCCCCGCGATGAAGAACAGCCTTTCTCTCCTTAAAGCCCCAACACCTGTGGGAATAAATTAGTTGCACTTAGAGACCAGGACTCTATGATTCTTTGAGCCAGGCCAGATTCCACTAGGTCTCACCCTTTCTGTGACCATTGATCTCATACTCCCCCCTCATTGCTCAAAGATCTCTCTCACACACACATACAAACTCTCTCTCCTCCCCCCTCTCTCATACACACATTCATACACACTCACACATATACATATACTCTCACACACATACAGTCACACACACACACACTCATATACACACAGTCACACACACTCATGCACACACACACACTATCACATACATTCATACACACTCATGCATATACACACATACATACACTCACACATACACAAGCATACACACTGTCACAGTCATGCACAGACCTTCATACACACTCTTTTTTAAAAAAAAGATTTATATTTTTATTATATGTAAGTACACTGTAGCTGTCTTCAGACACACCAGAAGAGGGAGTCAGATCTCATTACAGATGGTTGTGAGCCACCATGTGGTTGCTGGGATTTGAACTTTGGACCTTCAGAAGAGCAGTTGGGTGTTCTTACCCACTGAGCCATCTCACCAGCCCTCATACACACTCTTATACACACTCAGGCATATACACACTCATACATACACATTCACACACACTCAATGCACACATATACACACTCTCACATACTCTCTCTGTGTCTCTCTGTCTCTGTCTCTCTCTCTCACACCCATCACACACACTCCTACTGCACTAAGAGTTCTCAGAACTCCGTCTTCCTCCCCCTCCTGGCCCCATCATGGTGTGACCATTTCCTGCAGGGATGCTCATTGTATTTTGTCACTCAGAATCTCCTTACAGGACAATGAAGTGCTTGGTGTCAAGAAGGAACTGAACCAAAGCCCAGAGTCAGCTTTTAAGATGAGTTCTCTCCTTCTACCTCAGTCAGATGTGCTAACTGGATTGACCTTTGCTTGAATTAGGCACAGGGTTATCGGTCAGCAGAGAAGAAGGCCAGAGTCATGAGCCACCACTTACTTTCTGTGGTGCGTGGAAGTAGCTGAAGATTGCCCCAAAAGCGCCATCCAAAGGACTCTACCTTTGGTGAAGGAATATGTGCCTCTTCTTTAAGGCCTGTGAAACAGAGGCCAGCACTTTGAATTTCAGGCTCACCAGCATACAGTCCATGATCTTTATAGTACATACATAAACAAGAGATGTGCTCATGGCAACCAAGCTGGCTTCATTCACAGCCTTACCAAGATCTACAGAGTTTGGGGCAGAGGGGAACAGAGGTACAGAGCCTCTGAGGCAGGACTGAGTTTAGGATTTGAGAATAGAAGGCTAATGCCTATGGCCTGGGCTACAACATGAGTTCTAGATTAACCTGACTTACAGTGTAAGATCCTGTCTCAAAAAAAGAAAGAGGTGGAGGAGGGACAGAGAGAGAGAGAGAGAGAGAGAGAGAGAGAGAGAGAGAGAGAGAGAGAGAGAGAGAAGAAACTAGTGAGAGGAACACATATTGAGTCGAAATTGATACAAATAAATGTAAATTTTTGGTAAAGACAGATGTGACAGGCTTTGAGTGCCTATACTGGGGTTCATGGACCCAGGAAGTATGTCAGGAAAGAGATGACTGCGATCTGGGCATCAGAAATGGTGTATGGGAAGACTAAGTGGCAGGGGAGAACACAATTAAGTTTTAAGGGACAAAAGTCAGTATGTAGAGAGGCTGGAACCAGATATGACTAGAAGATTAGAAGAGGCCATTCTGTCTGTCAGAAATTCTGATGAGCCGCTAAGGACATGTAAGAAGAAAAGGTAAGATATAAAATTTAAGTTCTCACTTAAAAGTTATCTAGATATAGAAAATGGCTCTGCCCCGACTCTGCTGTTTTCACACTAGCTCCCTTCTTTGGACTCTTTGCATAGTCTCAAGATCTCAAGATGATCACTGTCATGCTTTGTATATTCTTGGACCAGGGAGTGGTAACATTTGGAGGTGTGGCCTTGTTGGAATAGGTGTGTCACTGCACTGTGGGTGTGGGCTTAAGACCCTAACCCTAGTTGCCTGGAAGTCAGTCTTCCACTAGCAGCCTTTGGATGAAGATGTAGAACTCTCAGCTCTGCCTGTGCCATGCCTGCCTGGATGCTACCATGCTCCCGCCTTGATGATAATGGACCTGAACTTGTAAGCCAGCCCCAATTAAATGTTGTTTTTTATAAGACTTGCCTTGGTCATGGTGTCTGTTCACAGCAGTAAAGCCCTAACTAAGACAGAAGTTGGTGCCAGGGAGTGGGTTATTGCTGTGATAGGCATGATCATGCTTTTATTTGAAAGAATATGGATTTGGGGACTTTGGATTTGGAAAGCAGTGGAATGCTTTAAATGGGGCTTAATGGGCTATCCTAGGAGGAGTATGGAAGACTTTGTTGCTGTGAGTAATTTGAACTGTGTTGCTCTTGCCAAAGAGATTTCAAAGGAGAAGAATTTCAGAGTGTGGCATAAAGACTGTTTTTGTGGTATTTTGGTGAAGAATGTGGCTACTTTTTGCCCTTGTCTGAAAAGTTTGCCTGAGGCTAAGGTGAAGAGCCGTGGATTAATTGCATTGACAAGGGAAGTCTCACAAAAGCCCAGCAGTGACTTTGTTCTCTGGTTAAGGGTTTTTTTTTTGTTTTGTTTTGTTTTGTTTTTGTTTTTGTTTTGTTTTTCGAGACTGGGTTTCTCTGTATATCCCTGGCTGTCCTAGAACTCACTTTGTAGACCAGGCTGGCTTCAAACTCAGAAATCCACCTGCTTCTGCCTCCTGAGTGCTGGGATTAAAGGCGTGTGCCACCATGCCCGGCGTTCTCTGGTTAAGTCTTATGAAGAGAAGTTTGAACAAACATAGCAAGCTTAGAAAGGAAAAATATAAAATATATAGTTTGAGTATTAAAGGGGTACCAGGAAGTGAGATGGAGCAAAATCCTGTGTTATAGGAGATAACAGATTAAGGGAGTGGGACCTTGGGGCAAGATCCTTCCCAGCTAAATTTAGATCCAGGCTTGGTGGTACACACTTTTAATCTCAGGAGACAGGCATGCTGATCTCTGCATTCAAGGATCCAGGATAGCCAAACTTGGCAGTGAAGGATTTGGAAAACAGAAAGCCAGTGACAATGTAATAGTACAAGCAGGTCATGTTCTAGTTCCTACAAGCAGCAGAACTCAGTAGCTTCAGCCATGTGGCTTTGGCTCTAGAGTTAAGAATGGAAGGAATTACTGGGACAATTGATGCTGGTTAGCTGGAGCTAAGAAATTAGCAATGATTAAGAAGAGACCAGCATCACTGAGGTGAAATCTTCTGGGAATTCTTTTCTGGGAGTACAAAGAAGCTGTGTTCCAGGGATAGCCAAGGTTGTACCTCGTGCTGCAGCTGGACTTGGTAATGTGTAAGAGTCACTCAGGTGGTACTGGTTTTGATGACATGAAGGTGTAATGAAGAACAGCTGAGGCTTGGCACTGTGAGAGGTCATAGAAAGCGATTGGAGAAGGTGTAGCCTCAGCTGTAGTTGATGGCCCAGGACAGAAGGGGTCATGCAAATGATTTGAGGTTTGGCACCATGAAAAGAGCCTATGAAAGACTAGGTAAAGCCTAGTTGGAGTGGAACACCCCAGTGTATTAGAGATGTCAGTACCATGGGATGATCATCAAGAACAGCAGCTGTAGTGGAGTGGATCAACCTGAGCTTAGAGTGCTACAGAGGGCAGAGCTGGAGAAGTGATGCCAGCCCTTAGGAGGATCCCAAAAGGTCAAGTGGAATCCCGGACACTGAAACAAGAAGCTGTAACATTGAAATTGCCTTGGATACTCAAAGATGTCAAAGATGCCAGAGCCATGGGATACATGCTGAGGAAAGCTGCTAACAGGGAGTGGAACCAGCCCAGGAGAAAGCAGTTTGTTGCAGTCAACAAGGATGAAAAAGGAGTGGAGATCTGAAGACTGCTTTGACATCAGCCATGGAGATGCAGAGTTTGGAGTTTGTCCAGATGGTTTCCTGCCTTGCTTTGGGGATTACAGTTAATTCGTTGGATGAATCTCAGAAGAGCCCTTGAACTTTGGACTTTTAACATTGCTGAGACTGCTATAGACTATGAGGACTTTGAAAGTTTGACTAAATGCATTTTGCATTATGTTATGTTTAAGTATGGCCCACCCCCCATAGACTCATGTGTTTGAACAAGTCTATGGGGGCCAGGGAGTGGAATGTGATGGTTTATATATTCTTGGACCAGGGAGTGGCACCATTTAGAGGTGTGGCCTTGTTGGAATAGGTGTGTCACTGTGGGTGTGGGCTTAAGACCCTAACCCTAGTTGCCTGGAAGTCAGTCTTCCACTAGCAACCTTTGGATGAAAATGTAGAACTCTCAGCTCTGTCTGTGCCATACCTGCCTGGATGCTGCCATGCTCCCGCCTTGATGATAATGGACTGAACCTCTGAACCTGTAAGCCAGCCCCAATTAAATGTTGTTTTGTGATAAGACTTGCCTTAGTCATGGTATCTGTTCACAGCAGTAAAACCCTAACTAAGACAATCACTGTCATATTATTTATCATGTCCACATTCCAAGCACAAGGAAGAGCAAAGAGTCAAAGATGGAGAAATTCTATGTGCATTAGCCTTTTTCTAAAGGACTTTCCCCAAGAGCTGGGCTTAATTACTTCTGTTTACATTTCATTGTCCATCCATGACTGCAAGGGATGCTGGGAAACATATTCCATTCAACTACACACGTAACATGGGTGTTCCATTATCAAGAAGGAAGAACATTTCAAGTTTGTTTGTGATAACCAAAATGACCTGGTGTGGTGGCTAACATCTGCAGTCCCAACACTATGGAGGCTGAAGCTGGAGGGTCAACCACAAGTGTGGGATCAGCCTGGGGTTCAGAGTAAATTCTGGGCCATCTGGGCTATAGCATGAGATCCTGTCCAATAAATGGGGTAGGAAGTAAAAACAAGAATAGACCCCAGATAGGCATTTCTAGTTTGAGAGACTGAGATAAGTCTGAATGGAAGAATAAATTTGGAAACTCTCAAGTCAGAGGTAAGGAGTGAAGCTGTAAATGCAGACAATTCTAAGTGAGAAAGTAGCTCCTGGATGGAGACTCAAGCAGCTCTTATAACTGGTGTGCAGGTTGGGGACTGAGCCTACTGTAGAGACAGTAAGGGGAAAGATAGGACTGGGGGATGAGGCTCAGACACCACCCACCATCCTAGAGAGAGATCCTCATATGAGCCTTCCAGCCGAGAAAGCTTCTCAAGTCATTTTGAATCAGTCTCTCGGAGTTTTACTATACAGCCATCCATCCATAGCTACAAAATTCTCAACCACGCAATCATCCAAGCTCAGATCAAATGTTTTTGGCAAAATCTGCCCATACTAGATATGTACAGACATCTTTCTTGTCATGACTCCCTAAATAATATAGTATAGCAGCCACTATATGACACATTAGGTCTTATAAGTCAAAAAGATATAGCATAGATGAGAGACTATGCAGAGTATAAATATTACATCATTGTATATAAGAGCCTTGAACATCCATAGACTGTGGAGTGTAGGAAGTAATATCATCCATTGTGCTTGTGAAAGAAGAAAACTGCCTCCTGGGTGTAGGGAAAGATCAATGCTTACATTAAGTGGATGGGCCCACTTTTGAGTGAGTCTTTAATGCAATCTCTGAAAAGCAGACCTTTGTGTCTTCCTACTGGATGGTTCATGACAAGCTCCATGTCCGAATGAGCTTGTAGAGTGAGAATCACCAAGCAGGCTCAGGATGCCACATGCCTGCCCAAGTTGGGTTCATCTAGTAGTATACACCTCAGTTCCATCTTCCACTCAGTGACTCTCCCAATGACCCCCCTCCCAGCCAGAGACCAATCATGGGATTTCTGGCAACTGTTATAAGTAGACTGGTAGCAACAGAGAGACAAACAAGGATAAAGGCCCATTGCTAACTTCTCCACTTCTGACCACAATTTGTGCCTAAAGGGCAGGGACAACCTGTGTCCAAATGAAAAAGGGTTAATCATTTTATAAGTGACATTCCTGAAACCTCACAGTGGTGAGTCAACTGAATATCAACACAGGAATTTAACAAGCTGGACGTATGCACCCAGCTTTCATTTGCCCAAGAGGAATTATATCCAGCAAGGTGAGAGGAGTTTTAAATATTAGGGAAACAGCTGATGGAGCTATTGGTTATTTTTGGATGGAAAACCAAGTAAGGAGAGGTAGCTGATAAATAGTATCTGATTTCCAAACAAGTGACAAGTTTCCTAGATGTATACACAAGAATAAGAAAATACGAGGTCTGGGATTTTAGTGTCCAGGGGATCTGGGGCTCAGCCTCCAGAACACAGGACTACACTTCAGCATATCTCCAAGTGGCTCATAATATATAATAGAATGTAAATGCAATGCATACTGTTGCTATGTATTGTTCAGCCAATAATGATGGCAAAATGTCCGCACATATTCAGTACAGCTGTAATATCTGTCTTAGTCAGGGTTTCTATTCCTTCACAAACATCATGACCAAGAAGCAGTTGGGGAGGGGAGGGTTTATTCGGCTTACACTTTCCACATTGCTGTTAATCACCAAAGGAAGTCAGGACTGGAACTCAGGCAAGTCAGGAAACAGGAGCTGATGCAGAGTCCATGGAGGGATGTTACTTACTGGCTTGCTTCTCCTGGCTTGCTCAGCCTGCTCTCTTATAGAACCAAAACTACCAGCCCAGGGATGGCACCACCCACAAGGGGCCTTTCCCCCTTGATCACTATTGAGAAAAAATGCCTTGCAGCTGGACATTGTGGAGGCATTTCCCCAACTGAAGCTCCTTTCTCTGTGATAACTCCAGCCTGTGTCAAGTTGACACAAAACTAGCCAGTACACTGTCCAAATATTTTTGACCTAGAATGGGTTGAATCCATAGAAAAGGGATTTTAAAAATTCATAGATTTATCCAATCTGATGAGTGTGTGTGTGTGTGTGTTCTCTAAACAATCAACTCTACTAGTTTTGAGTATAAACATGTTTCCATCCATGTTACCACAAGATGTTTGGAAATGGGCATTTTAACCTAGCCAGTCTCAGCAGATAAGGTAGTATTTTGTTCAACTGGAAAGACAGCAGAAATGTGAACATTTGATTCAGGAAGACTAACACATGGTCTTTCTCAAATTTAAAAAATTTATTCTAGAAAGAATCCATATAAAGAACTCAAGAAGATGGACTCCAGAAAGTCAAATAACCCCATTAAAAAATGGGGCTCAGAACTGAACAAAGAATTCTCACCTGAGGAATACCGAATGGCAGAGAAGCACCTGAAAAACGTTCAACATCCTTAATCATCAGGGAAATGCAAATCAAAACAACCCTGAGATTCCACCTCACACCAGTCAGAATGGCTAAGATCAAAAATTCAGGTGACAGCAGATGCTGGCGAGGATGTGGAGAAAGAGGAACACTCCTCCATTGTTGGTGGGATTGCAAGCTTGTACAACCACTCTGGAAATCAGTCTGGTGGTTCCTCAGAAAATTGGACATAGTACTACCGGAGGATCCAGCAATACCTCTCCTGGGCATATATCCAGAAGATGTCCCAACCGGTAAAAAGGACACATGCTCCACTATGTTCATAGCAGCCCTATTTATAATAGCCAGAAGCTGGAAAGAACCCAGATGTCCCTCAACAGAGGAATGGATACAGAAATTATGGTACATTTACACAATGGAGTACTACTCAGCTATTAAAAAGAATGAATTTATGAAATTCCTAGCCAAATGGATGGACCTGGAGGGCATCATCTTGAGTGAGGTAACACAATCACAAAAGAACTCACACAATATGTATTCACTGATAAGTGGATATTAGCCCAAAACTTAGGATACCCAAGATATAAGATACAATTTGCTAAACGCATGAAACTCAAGAAGAATGAAGACCAAAGTGTGGACACTGTGCCCCTTCTTAGAATTGGGAACAAAACACCCAGGGAAGGAGTTACAGAGACAAAGTTCGTAGCTGTGATGAAAGGATGGACCATTTAGAGACTGCCGTATCCAGGGATCCATCCCATAATCAGCTTCTAAACGCTGACACCATTGCATACACTAGCAAGATTTTGCTGAAAGGACCCAAATATAGCTGTCTCTTGTGAGACGATGCCGGGGCCTAGCAAACACAGGAGTGGATGTTCACAGTCAGCTATTGGATGTATCACAGGGCTCCCAATGGAGAAGCTAGAGAAAGTACCCAAGGAGCTAAAGGGATCTGCAACCCTATAGTTGGAACAACATGATGTACTAACCAGTACCCCGGAGCTCTTGTCTCTAGCTGCATATGTATCGAAAGATGGCCTAGTCGGCCATCACTGGAAAGAGAGGCCCATTGGACTTGCAAACTTTATATGCCCCAATATAGGGGAATGCCAGGGCCAAAAGAATGGGAATGGGTGGGTAGGGAAGTGGGGGGCGCTATGGGGGACTTTTGGGATAGCATTGGAAATGTAATTGAGGAAAATATGTAATAAAAATATTAAAAATTAAAAAAAAAGAATCCATTGTTTCTCATTGATTCAAGATTTCACTGAACTTGGGAAAATCACCCCTGAGAGAATGTCCAGTAATAAGAAGTCACCAGCAAGCAGAAACCGGCCTGAGTAGGACCACAGGCCTCATCCGGCTGGATCAGCGCCGGGGTAGCAGGAGCGCAGGGTTGCCTGACACCTGCCAGCTACCCACGACCCCCGCCGCAGGATTTTGGGACTGCTGGTGAGTGGAACACAGCTTCAGCTCCAATCCAATTGCGCGGGACCTGAGACTGCATTAGTTAGGGAAGCAGAAACCGGCCTGAGTAGGGCCACAGGCCACATCCGGCCGGATCAGCGCCGGGGTAGCGGGAGCGCAGGGTTGCCTGACACCCGCCAGCTACCCACGACCCCCGCCGCAGGATTTTGGGACTGCTGGTGAGTGGAACACAGCTTCTGCTCCAGTCCAATCACGCGGGACCTGAGACTGCTCTGGTTGGGGAGAGAGAAATCCGGCCTACATAGGGCCACAACCCTCTTCCGGTCAGAAAAGCACAGGGGCAGCTGGGGCGCAGGGTCTGCTGACACTCGCCAGCTACCCACAACACCCGCCACAGAATCCTAAGACTTCTGGTGAGTGGAGCACAGCTTCTGCTCCAATCCAATTGCACACGGGACCAGAGACTGCATTAGTTAGGGAAGCAGAAAAACGGCCTGTGTAGGACCACAGGCCTCTTCCGGCTGGACCAGCACCGGGGTACCGTCAGCTACCCACGACCCCCGCCGCAGGATTTAGAGACTGCTGGTGAGTGGAACACAGCTTCTGCTCCAATCTTTAAACAGTGACAACGATAACAACTAACCCCAGAGATTACCAGATGGCGAAAGGTAAACGTAATAATCTTACTAACAGAAACCAAGACCACTCACCATCATCAGAACCCAGCACCCCCACTTCGCCCAGTCCAGGGCACCCCAACACACCGGAAAAGCTAGACATGGATTTAAAAGCATATCTCCTGATGATGATAGAGAACTTCAAGAAGGACTTTAATAACACACTTAAAGAAATGCAGGAGAACACTGCTAAACAGGCAGAAGACAATGAAGAGAAAGCACAAAAATCCCTTAAAGAATTGCAGGAGAACACTGCTAAAGAGTTACAAATCCTTAAAGAAAAACACGATAACATAATCAAACAGGTAGAAGTCCTTACAGAAAAACAGGAAAACACATCCAAACAGATGATGGAAATGAACAAAACCATACTAGACCTAAAAAGGGAAGTAGACACAATAAAGAAAACCCAAAATGAGGCAACACTGGAGATAGAAACCCTAGGAAAGAAATCTGGAACCATAGATACGAGCATCAGCAACAGAATACAAGAGATGGAAGAGAGAATCTCAGGTGCAGAAGATTCCATAGAGAACATCGGCACAACAATCAAGGAAAATGTAAAATGCAAAAAGATCCTAACTCAAAACATCCAAGAAATACAGGACGCAATGAGAAGACCAAACCTACGGATAATAGGAGTGGATGAGAATGAAGATTTTCAACTCAAAGGACCAGCAAACATCTTCAACAAAATTATAGAAGAAAACTTCCCAAATCTAAAGAAAGAGATGCCCATGAACATACAAGAAGCCTACAGAACTCCAAATAGACTGGACCAGAAAAGAAATACCTCCCGACACATAATAATCAGAGCAACAAATGCTCTAAATAAAGATAGAATACTAAAAGCAGTAAGAGAAAAAGGCCAAGTAACATATAAAGGCAAGCCTATCAGAATTACACCAGATTTTTCACCAGAGACTATGAAAGCCAGAAGATCCTGGACGGATGTTATACAGACACTAAAAGAACACAAATTCCAGCCCAGGCTACTATACCCAGCCAAACTCTCAATTAACATAGATGGAGAAACCAAAGTATTCCACGACAAAACCAAATTCACACATTATCTCTCCACGAATCCAGCCCTTCAAAGGATAATAACAGAAAAAAACCAATACAAGGACAGGAACCACGCCCTAGAAACAACAAGAAGGTAATCCCTCAACAAACCTAAAAGAAGACAGCCACAAGAACAGAATGCCAACTTTAACAACAAAAATAACAGGAAACAACAATTACTTTTCCTTAATATCTCTTAATATCAATGGACTCAACTCCCCGATAAAAAGACATAGACTAACAAACTGGCTACACAAACAAGACCCAACATTTTGCTGCTTACAGGAAACTCATCTCAGAGAAAAGGATAGACACTACCTCAGAATGAAAGGCTGGAAAACAATTTTCCAAGCAAATGGCATGAAGAAACAAGCTGGAGTAGCTATTCTAATATCTGATAAGATTGACTTCCAACCCAAAGTCATTAAAAAAGACAGGGAGGGACACTTCATACTCATCAAAGGTAAAATCCTCCAAGAGGAACTATCAATCCTGAATATCTATGCTCCAAATACAAAGGCAGCCACATTCATTAAAGAAACTTTAGTAAAGCTCAAAGCACACATTGCACCTCATACAATAATAGTGGGAGACTTCAACACACCACTTTCACCAATGGACAGATCATGGAAACAGAAACTAAACAGGGACACAGTGAAACTAACAGAAATTATGAATCAAATGGATCTGGCAGATATCTACAGAACATTCTATCCTAAAACAAAAGGATATACCTTCTTCTCAGCACCTCATGGTACCTTCTCCAAAATTGACCACATAATTGGTCACAAAGCAGGCCTCAACAGATATAAAAATATTGAAATTGTCCCATGCATCCTATCAGATCACCATGGCCTAAGGCTGATCTTCAATAACAAAATAAATAATAGAAAGCCAACCTTCACGTGGAAACTGAACAACACTCTTCTCAATGATACCTTGGTCAAGGAAGGAATAAAGAAAGAAATTAAGGACTTTTTAGAGTTCAATGAAAATGAAGCCACAACATACCCAAACTTATGGGACGCAATGAAAGCATTTCTAAGAGGAAAACTCATAGCTCTGAGTGCCTCCAAAAGGAAACTAGAGAGAGCACACATTAGCAGCTTGACAACACACCTAAAAGCACTAGAACAAAAGGAAGCAAATTCACCCAAGAGGAGTAGACGGCAGGAAATAATCAAACTCAGGGGTGAAATCAACCAAGTGGAAACAAGAAAAACTATTCAAAGAATCAACCAATCAAGGAGCTGGTTCTTTGAGAAAATCAACAAGATAGATAAACCCTTAGCCAGACTCACTAGAGGGCACAGGGAAAGCATCCTAATTAACAAAATCAGAAATGAAAAAGGAGACATAACAACAGATCCTGAAGACATCCAAAACACCATCAGATCCTTCTACCAAAGGCTATACTCAACAAAACTGGAGAACCTGGATGAAATGGAGAAGTTCCTAGACAGATACCAGGTACCAAAGTTGAATCAAGATCAGGTTAATGATCTAAACAGCCCTATATCCCCCAAAGAAATAGAAGCAGTCATTAATAGTCTCCCAACTAAAAAAAGCCCAGGACCAGATGGGTTTAGTGCAGAGTTCTATCAGACCTTCAAAGAAGATCTAATCCCAGTTCTTCACAAACTATTCCACAAAATAGAAACAGAAGGTACTCTACCCAACTCATTCTATGAAGCCACAATTACTCTGATACCTAAACCACAAAAAGACCCAACAAAGATAGAAAACTTCAGACCAATATCCCTTATGAATATTGATGCAAAAATCCTCAATAAAGTTCTTGCTAACCGAATCCAAGAACACATCAAAACAATCATCCATCCTGACCAAGTAGGTTTCATCCCAGGGATGCAGGGATGGTTCAATATACGGAAATCCATCAACGTAATCCAGTATATAAACAAACTCAAAGACAAAAACCACATGATCATCTCGTTAGATGCGGAAAAAGCATTTGACAAGATCCAACACCCATTCATGATAAAAGTCTTGGAAAGATCAGGAATTCAAGGCCCATACCTAAACATGATAAAAGCAATCTACAGCAAACCAGTAGCCAACATCAAAGTAAATGGTGAGAAGCTTGAAGCAATCCCTCTAAAATCAGGGACTAGACAAGGCTGTCCACTTTCTCCATACCTATTCAACATTGTACTTGAAGTCCTAGCCAGAGCAATTCGACAACAAAAGGAGATCAAAGGGATACAAATTGGAAAAGATGAAGTCAAAATATCACTTTTTGCAGATGATATGATAGTATATATAAGTGACCCTAAAAATTCCACCAGAGAACTCCTAAGCCTGATAAACAGCTTCGGTGAAGTAGCTGGATATAAAATTAACTCAAACAAATCAATGGCCTTTCTCTACACAAAGAATAAACAGGCTGAGAAAGAAATTAGGGAAACAACACCCTTCTCAATAGTCACAAATAATATAAAATATCTTGGCGTGACTCTAACTAAGGAAGTGAAAGATCTGTATAATAAAAACTTCAAGTCTCTGAAGAAAGAAATTATAGAAGATCTCAGAAGATGGAAAGATCTCCCATGCTCATGGATTGGCAGGATCAACATTGTAAAAATGGCTATCTTGCCAAAAGCAATCTACAGATTCAATGCAATCCCCATCAAAATTCCAAATCAATTCTTCAACGAATTAGAAAGTGCAATCTGCAAATTCATCTGGAATAACAAAAAACCTAGGATAGCAAAAACTCTTCTCAAGGATAAAAGAACCTCTGGTGGAATCACCATGCCGGACCTAAAGCTCTACTACAGAGCAATTGTGATAAAAACTGCATGGTACTGGTATAGTGACAGACAAATAGACCAATGGAATAGAATTGAAGACCCAGAAATGAACCCACACACCTATGGTCACTTGATCTTCGACAAGGGAGCTAAAAACATCCAGTGGAAGAAAGACAGCATTTTCAACAAATGGTGCTGGCACAACTGGTTGTTAACATGTAGAAGAATGCGAATCGATCCATTCCTATCTCCTTGTACTAAGGTCAAGTCTAAGTGGATCAAGGAACTTCACATAAAACCAGAGACACTGAAACTTATAGAGGAGAAAGTGGGGAAAAGCCTTGAAGATATGGGCACAGGGGAAAAATTCCTGAATAGAACAGTAATGGCTTGTGCTGTAAGATCGAGAATTGACAAGTGGGACCTCATGAAACTACAAAGCTTCTGCAAGGCTAAAGACACCATCAATAAGACAAAAAAAACCACCAACAGATTGGGAAAGGATCTTCACCTATCCTAAATCAGATAAGGGACTAATATCCAATATATATAAAGAACTCAAGAAGGTGGACTCCAGAAAGTCAAATAACCCCATTAAAAAATGGGGCTCAGAACTGAACAAAGAATTCTCACCTGAGGAATACCGAATGGCAGAGAAGCACCTGAAAAAATGTTCAACATCCTTAATCATCAGGGAAATGCAAATCAAAACAACCCTGAGATTCCACCTCACACCAGTCAGAATGGCTAAGATCAAAAATTCAGGTGACAGCAGATGCTGGCGAGGATGTGGAGAAAGAGGAACACTCCTCCATTGTTGGTGGGATTGCAAGCTTGTACAACCACTCTGGAAATCAGTCTGGCGGTTTCTCAGAAAATTGGACATAGTACTACCGGAGGATCCAGCAATACCTCTCCTGGGCATATATCCAGAAGATGTCCCAACCGGTAAAAAGGACACATGCTCCACTATGTTCATAGCAGCCCTATTTATAATAGCCAGAAGCTGGAAAGAACCCAGATGTCCCTCAACAGAGGAATGGATACAGAAATTATGGTACATTTACACAATGGAGTACTACTCAGCTATTAAAAAGAATGAATTTATGAAATTCCTAGCCAAATGGATGGACCTGGAGGGCATCATCTTGAGTGAAGTAACACAATCACAAAAGAACTCACACAATATGTATTCATTGATAAGTGGATATTAGCCCAAAACTTAGGATACCCAAGATATAAGATACAATTTGCTAAACGCATGAAACTCAAGAAGAATGAAGACCAAAGTGTGGACACTGTGCCCCTTCTTAGAATTGGGAACAAAACACCCAGGGAAGGAGTTACAGAGACAAAGTTCGTAGCTGTGATGAAAGGATGAACCATTTAGAGACTGCTGTATCCAGGGATCCGTCCCATAATCAGCTTCTAAACGCTGACACCATTGCATACACTAGCAAGATTTTGCTGAAAGGACCCAAATATAGCTGTCTCTTGTGAGACGATGCCGGGGCCTAGCAAACACAGGAGTGGATGTTCACAGTCAGCTATTGGATGTATCACAGGGCTCCCAATGGAGAAGCTAGAGAAAGTACCCAAGGAGCTAAAGGGATCTGCAACCCTATTGTTGGAACAACATGATGTACTAACCAGAACCCTGGAGCTCTTGTCTCTAGCTGCATATGTATCGAAAGATGGCCTAGTCAGCCATCAATGGAAAGAGAGGCCCATTGGACTTGCAAACTTTATATGCCCCAATATAGGGGAATGCCAGGGCCAAAAGAATGGGAATGGGTGGGTAGGGAAGTGGGGGGCGCTATGGGGAACTTTTGGGATAGTATTGGAAATGTAATTGAGGAAAATATGTAATAAAAATATATTAAAAAAAAAAAGAAAACAAAAAAACATAAAACAAATGGTGCCAGCTATAGAAATCAAAAAAAAAAAAAAAAAAGAAGTCACCAGCATGTCCCATGCTTGAGCAAATTGTCCACACACTTCACCTCTTTGAAGTCTCTGCTTGCATATTTTATAGGATCAAGCCCCATCCCACAATACATATACATGTGAGATCTGTCCTTTGCTAAGACAGTCTCTGCCTCACATCAGACTGAGCACCTTTGAATAAGCCATGGCTCCCTGGGCCACTTTGAGTAATTTCTCTTATGTCATTATTAATTGAAAGGAGGACCTTCTAATGTGTAGATTTCCAGAGCTAAGTCATTCCTGATTAAAAGAAAAGAGGGGGGTAGTGATTTCCACAAATCTTTACAGGCAAAAAATGACACCAGAGTATATGACTGATTTGTGCCTTTCATATTATCTGTACTCCTTGATGGGACAAAGTCTCAACCCTCCAAAAGTTTCCCTCCACATCATCTTGTTCAGTCAGTAGTCCCTCAAAGCTCATTGCTACCTGCTCCTGCATTTTAATGACTGTCCCTCGGAAAAGAGAAAATTTTTTTTTCAAAATCTGATTAATAGAAGATAGCAGGTAGAGGAATAGAAGGTATCCTGTTGTCTGCATTTCCACCCAGACTTCCCATGGAGTCTTAAAATGGTGCTTCCATCTTATGCTCAGGGGCTGCAGGCATTAAGGAGGGGGGATTTTGAAAAGCATAATGGCAGACAATATTATATTTGCTATGAGTACAGGTTGAGATGTATCTTACTCCATAGTAGCTGAATACTAATTTTCTATTAGATATTTTCTATATTTACCTTTCAAATGTTATCCCCTTTCCTAGTTTCCCCTCCAAAAATCCCCAATCCCCTCCCACCTCCCCCTGCTCCACAACCCACCCACTTCCATTCCTGGTCCTGGTGTCCCCCATACTGGGGCATAGAGCTTTCCCAGGACCAAGGGCCTCTCCTCCCATTGACTAACAACTAGGCTATCTTCTGCTACATATATGGCTAGAGCCACAAGTTCCGCCATGTGTTTTCTTTGGTTTGTGGTATAGTTCCAAGGAGCTCTGGGGGTATTGGTAAATTCATATTAATGTTCCTCCTATGGGGCTTCAGACCCCTAAAGCTCCCTGGATACTTTCTCTGGCTCTTTCATTGGGGACCTTATGTTCCATCCAATGGATGACTGTGAGCATCCACTTCTGTATTTGCCAGGCACTAGCAGAGCCTCGCAGGAGACAGCTATATCAGGTTCCAGTCAGCTCTTGTTGGCATCTGCCTAGTGACTGGGTTTGGTATTTGTTTATGGGGTGGATCCCGAAGTAGGTCAGTCTCTGAATGGTCACTCCTTCAAGCTCTGCTTCAGACTTTGTCTCTGTAACTCCTTCCATGGGTATTTTGTTCCCCATTCTAAGAAGGAACGAAGTATCCACACTTTGGTCTTCCCTTCTTCTTGAGTTTCATGTGTTTTGCAAATTGTTTCTTGGGTATTCGAGGTTTCTGGGCTAATATCAACTTATCAGTGAGTGCATATCATGTGTGTTCTTTTGTGATTGGGTTACCTCCCTCAGGATGATATCCTCCAGATCCATCCATTTGCCTAAGAATTTCATAAATTCAGAAATTCATTGGTTTTAATAGCTTAGTAATATTCCATTGTGTAGAAGTACCACATTTTCTGTGTCTATTCTTCTGTTGAGGGACAACTGGGTTCTTTCCAGCTTCTGGCTATTATAAATAAGGCTGCTATGAACATAGTGGACCATGTGTCCTTAATACAAGTTGGAACAACTTCTGAGTATATGCCCAGGAGAGGTATTGCTGGATCTTCTGGTAGTTATGTCCAACTTTCTGAGGAACTGCCAGACTGATTTCCAGAGTGGTTGTACAAGCTTGCAATCCCACCAGCAATGGAGAAGTGTTCCTCTTTCTCCTTGTCCTCACCAGCATCTGCTGTCACCTGAATTTTTGATCTTAGCCATTCTGACTGGTGTGAGGTGGAATCTCAGATTTGTTTTGATTTGCATTTCCCTGATGATTAAGGATGTTGAACATTTTTTAGGTGCTTCTCAGCCATTTAGTATTCCTCAGTTGAGAATTCTTTGTTCAGCTCTGTACCCCATTTTTTAATAGGGTTGTTTAATTTTCTGGAGTTCAGCTTCTTGAGTTCTTTGTATGTATTGGATATTAGTCCCCCTATAGGATTTAGGATTGGTAAAGATCCTTTCCCAATCTTTTTGACTTATCCAAGAAGAACTCAGACGATGGAAAGATCTCCCATGCTCATGGATAGGCAGGATTAATCTAGTAAAAATATCTTGCCAAAAGCAATCACTGAAGCTGTTTATCAGGTTTAGGAGTTCTCTGGTAGAATTTTTGGGGTCACTTATATATACTATCATATTATCTGCAAGCAGTAATATTTTGGCTTCTTCCTTTCCAATTGTATCTCTTTGATCTCCTTTTGTCTAATTGCTCTAGCTAGGACTTCGAGTACTATATTGAATAGGTAGGGAGAAAATCGGCAGCTTTGTATAGACCCTGATTTTAGTGGGATTGCTCCAAGTTTCTCTCCATTTAGTTTGATGTTAGCTACTGGTTTGCTGTATATTGCTTTTATTATGTTTAGGTATGGGCCTTGAATTCCTGATCTTTCCAAGACTTTTATCATGAATGGATGCTGGGTTTTGTCAAATGCTTTCTCAGCATCTAAAGAGATGATCATGTGGTTTTTGTCTTTGAGTTTTTTATACAGTAGATTACATTGATGGTTTCTGTATATTAAACCATCCCTGCAACATGATGGATGATCGTTTTGATGTGTTCTTAGATTTGGTTTGTGAGAATTTTATTGAGTATTTTTGCATCGATATTCATAAGGGAAATTAGTCTGAAGTTCTCTTTCTTTGTTGGGTCTTTATGTGGCTCAGGTATCAGAGTAATTGTGGCTTCATAGAATGAATTGGGTAGAGTACCTTCTGTTTCTATTTTGTGGAATAGTTTGAGGAGTATTGGAATTTGAAGGTCTGATAGAACTCCGCACTATATCCATCTGGTCCTGGGCTTTTTTTTTTTTTTTGGTTGGGAGACTATTAATGACTGCTTCTATTTCTTTAGTGGATATGGGTCTGTTTATGTTGTTAATCTGATCCAGATCTAACTTTGGTTCCTGGTATCTGCCTAGAAAATTGTCCATTTCATCCAGGTTTTCTAGTTTTGTTGAGTATAGGCTTTTGTAGTAGGATCTGATGATACTTTGGATTTCCTCAGGTTTTGTTTTTATGTCTCCCTTTTCATTCCTGATTTTTAAAATTAGTACACTGTCCCTGTGCCCTCTAGTTAGTCTGGCTAAGGGTTTATCTATCTTGATTTTCTCAAAAAAACCAGCTCCTGGTTTGGTTGATTCTTTGTATAGTTCTTTTTGTTTCTACTTGGTTGATTTCAGCCCTGGGTTTGATTATTTCCTGCTGTCTACTCTTGGGTGAATTTGCTTCCTTTTGTTCTAGAGCTTGTAGATGTGCTGTCAAGCTGCTAGCGGGTGCTCTCTCTAGTTTCTTTTTGGAGGCACTCAGAGCTATGACTTTTCCTCTTAGGACTGCTTTCATTGTGTCCCATAAGTTTGGGTATGTTGTGGCTTCATTTTCATTAAACTCCAAAAAGTCTTTAATTTCTTTCTTTAATTCTTCCTTGACCAAGTTATCATTGAGTAGAGTGTTGTTCAGCTTCCACATCAACATTGGCTTTCTATTATTTATGTTGTTATTGAAAATCAGCCTTAGTTCGTGGTGGTCTGATAGGATGCATGGGATAATTTCAATATTTTTGTATCTGTTGAGGCCTGTTGTGTGACCAATTATATGGTCAATTTTAGAGAAGGTACCATGAGATGCCGAGAAGAATCCTTTTGTTTTAGGATAAAATGTTCTGTAGATATCTGTTAAATCCATTTGTTTCATAACTTCTGTTAGTTTCACTGTGTCTCTGTTTAGTTTCTGTTTCCAGGATCTGTCCATTGATGAGAGTGGGGTGTTGAAGTCTCCCACTATTATTGTGTGAGGTGCAATGTATGCTTTGAGCTTTACTAAAGTTTCTTTAATGAATGTGGCTGCTCTTGCATTTGGAGCATAGGTATTCAGAATTGAAAGTTCATCTTGGAAGATTTTACCTTTAATGAGTATGAATTGCCCCTCCTTGTCTCTTTTGATAACTTTGGGTTGGAAGTCGATTTTATTCAACATTAGAATGGCTACTCCAGCTTGTTTCTTCAGACCGTTTGCTTGGAAAATTGTTTTCCAGCCTTTTACTCTGAGGTAGTGTCTGTCTTTGTCCCTGAAGTGGGTTTCCTGTAAGCAGTAAAAAGTTGGGTCCTGTTTATGTAGCCAGTCTGTTAGTCTATGTCTTGTTATTGGGGAATTGAGTCCATTGATATTAAGAGATATTAAGGAAAAGTAATTGTTACTTCCTGTTATTTTTTGTTGTTAGAGTTGGGATTCTGTTCTTGTGGCTATCTTCTTTTAGGTTTGTTGAAGGATTACTTTCTTGCTTTTTCTAGGGTGTCATTTCCATCCTTGTTTTGGAGTTTTTCCTTTATTATCCTTTGAAGGGCTGGATTCGTGGAAAGATATTGTGTGAATTTGGTTTTGTCATGGAATACTTTGGTTTCTCCATCTATGGTAATTGAGAGTTTTGCTGAGTATGGTAGCCTGGGCTAGCTTTTGTGTTCTCTTAGGGTCTGTATAATATCTGTCCAGGATCTTCTGGCTTTCATAGTCTCTGGTGAGAAGTCAGGTATAATTCTGAAAGGTCTGCCATTATATGTTACTTGACCTTTTTCCCTTACTGCTTTTAATATTCTATCCTTATTTAGTGCATTTGTTGTTCTGATTATTATGTGTTGGGAGGAATTTCTTATCTGGTCCAGTCTATTTGGAGTTCTGTAGGCTTCTCGTATGTTCATGGGCATCTCTCTCTTTAGGTTAGGGAAATTTTCTTGTATAATTTTGTTGAAGAAATTTACTGGCCCTTTAAGTTGAAAGTCTTCATTCTCATCTATACTTATTACCCTTAGGTTGTTCTTCTCATTGTGCCCTGGATTTCCTGGATGTTTTGAGTTAGGATCTTTTTGCATTTTACATTTTCTTTGGTTGTTGTGACCATGTTTTCTATGTCATCTTCTGTACCTGAGATTCTCTCTTCCATCTCTTGTATTCTGTTACTGATGCTCGCATCTATTGTTCCTGATTTCTTTCCTAGGATTTCCATCTCCAGAGCTATCTCCCATTGTGATTTCTTTATTGTTTCTACTTCCATTTTTATATCCTGGATGGTTTTGTTCAATTCTTTCACCTGTTTGGTAGTGTTTTCCTATAACTCTTTAAGGGATTTTTGTGTTTCCTTTTTAAGGGCTTCTAGCTGTTTACCTGTGTTTTCCTGTATTTCTTTAAGGCAGTTATTTATTGCCTTCTTAAAGTCCTCCATCATCATCATCATGAGAAGTGACTTTAGATTTATATCTTGTTTTTCTGATATGATGGTATATCTAGGACTTGCTATGGTGGGAGAGTTTGGTTCTGATGATGCCAAGTAACCTTGGTTTCTGTTGCATCTGTTCTTACGCTTGCGTCCTGCCATCTGATTATCTCAAGTGCTTGCTGCCCTCAATATATCTGATTGGAGCCTGTCCTTCCTATAATCTCAGTTGATTCAAGACTCCTCAGAGTCCAGCTTTCTCTGTGATTCTGTGATTCTGGGCTCCTGTGAACCTGAGATTCTGGATGTGTCAGAGTTCTTGGCAATCAAGCTTCCTCTGAGACACTAAGATCCTGGTGTGACCAAGCTCCTGGTATCCGGGCATCCTGGAATCCTAAGATCCTGGGCGTGTTACAGCGCCTGAAAATGGTGTCTCCTCTGGTGTGTTCAAAACCAAGGTGTAACAGCACCTATCAGAAGGAACCCGAGCCGCTGGTCAGGCAGGGCTCCCATGTCCTTGCTCCTGCTGTCAAGGCCCATCACAATTGGTTTGGAATAGATGTTGTGTTCCACTCACCAGTGATCCTAAGATCCTGTGCATGCTAGGGTGCCTGCAGCATGGAGAGTCCTCTGGGGACCATGGGATCATCCACCGAGTTCATGCCCAAGGTGTCCCAGAGCTGACGCTGACCTGAAGGAGCTGAATACTAATTAATCAACTGATTATTATCATTTACAGTTATCTATAATCTACTAACAGAGAAAATGGCAATTCTTTACTAATTATCTGTGACTAGACCTCTTGGCACTTCAATTGCAATATCTCTAAGTGAAGATAATAATGGCCACACACATACTTGGTGATGTAGTTCAGTTATAGAACACTTGTGTGGTTTGCACAAAGCACTGAGTTTGATCTCCTGCAGGGAAGAAAATGACACTGATTTTATGTAATTAAAGTATTCATTATGAGAATAATTTCTCTCCATCCTCTTCCTCTCTGCTTCCCCACCCTTAGACCTCAGCTTTCTCTAATGTGGAACCGCCTCTCCTTGCACTTGAATTATGCCTTAAATGATACTTTTCTAGAACCATCTCAGTCCAGGTATCACAAGATAAAGGTCTGTACCTATGTTCCTGCCATACCTTAACTGTCTTATCCAGCTTTTATCACACATAATTGTAGATACCAGAGCATAGAGTTTGTGTCTATTGTCCAATTGCAGGGCTCAGTTTTGATAAACATTGATCGAATTAAAGAATGAGTTGATGAATGGAAGACAGAGCTTACTGATGACAACTGGATCAATGGTGGAAATTCCTTCAACCATATCAGTGGGGCAGGTATGAAACTATAATTACCCTCAAAAGGATATCTGCCTTTAGAAACATAGGTATTGGGCCCAACTGTTACATACTTCTCTTTTAAAAATAATGACATTTAATGACAACAGCTAAAAAACTAGTTTCTTTTTAACTGCATTTCTATATATACAGTAGTAACATGTATCAGGATAATAATACCAAGAAGTTTCTTTAGGTGTCTTTTCTCCTTCTTCTCCTTCTCCTCCTTCTCCTTCTGATTTAGCCGAGCCCAAACAGGAAGGGGAAACAGGAACTGAATCCCCTAGCACATAGTCATGTGCTTCTGTTTCTCAGAGCCTTGGTTACAGTGAAGAGGTAAATGACATTTAGATATAACGTTAGTGACTTCAAATCTCAGTCCCTGGTGAAATAGGGTATTTCCATGAGGTGATCACTGCTCTAAATATGTCAATAATTGTTGTCCTTCTGCTGAACAGAGAGCTCCAGCACAAAGGACTTTCCCTAGGAGTCCTGGCTCAGCCATTTCCCCACCCCTGGGTGGTGTTTAATGCATGGTATTTGTGAGATGCTCAAAATTAACCTGTCCTCTCCAAGGCATCATTCCAAGGCATAATGGAAGAGAGTCATGATATCCATCCAGAGGGACCAAGGCACCCAAGGCACACAGACAAATCTCACCAGAGGCATAGAGTTATATAAGAAAGCTAGACCACATTCACCAAAGATGACTGGACATGCCAAGAACCAGCAGAGAATGAAAGAGGTGGGCAGAGTGGAATTCTCTTCAGTGCAACAGGGGAGCCAAGGAAAATGAGGCAGGAGAATGTCAGTGATGGAGGGAAGGGAGAATACATTTGTAAGAAGGAAAAGAGGCAAAAGGATAGGAATAATGTGTGTGTCAGGAGGTGGAGGGTTGCCAAAAGAAGAAACAAACCAGGATGGAGGGGTAAACTTAGGGAAGATAGAAGTTTTCTTTCCTCCAAGGGTATAGACAGATTTTAGGAGGAGAAGTGTCAGGAGTTCCTCTTGGAGATGGGCATGCTGGGACAACTGTCCACACTTAGGCTTGGAGGAAGTTAGAGGCTTTGTGGGGCTCTGGCTTCAGCATCTGCAGAACACAGTTGATGGTACTGGGCTAGAAGATGAAGTGTATGTGTCACACTGGACTGGTGCTTATGGCTGTAACATCATTGTTAGCAACGAGAATTACTATTGTTACTAAGGAAAGCAAAAACCAAGGGATCTACAGGAGGTAAATGGGGAGAAGATGGTTTAGGGCCTGGAAGATGCTGACTACCAAAGGACTGTGAAGGAGAGAATCAGAAGGTGACTAGAGGGGAAGCTAAGAACAATGAAAGACTAGCTAGGGCCAGAGAGCAGGGAAGGTGGGGCCCACCATTCCATCAACAGCTTATCGGGACTCAAACCTCTGAAGGGAATGGTTGATTGCTTTAGTTCTAGAGACACTGATGAAGGACCCTGTTATTCAAAGACTGCTGCCAAGCATAGGGGCATATTACTCATGAAGGAAGAGCCAGCTACATGATGATCGATGGTTTATATGGGATTCTCCAGTGCAGAATAGCTTGAGACTGTCATCACACCCTGCCTGCTGACCCTTTCACTTGATGACTTGCCTGGTCGGCTGACCTGCAGTGAAAGGGAGTATCTTAGAATGGAGATACTCAACCTCAGTGCTTTGGCACAGAAGCCAAATAATCACTTGCTGTAAGGGCCTGTCCTGGATATTATGGGCTATTTAACAGCATCTCTGACCTTTGTATACTAAATGCCAATAACAGACCTAACACTCTCATCTAGCTGTGACCCTTGACACTACTCCAAGTTAGAGTCACTAACCTGGAAGGACAGTATAATCCTCAGTGAGAAACAGACAGTATCTACATTTCATCAGTACTTTTCACCCTTCTGTGACCATGTCCCCTCCTGCTAGCTCTCCAAGGACCTGCCTCCTCATTACCAAACCCCACAGTTTCATCACCTACCAGGCGAAGCAGATCAAAAGGGTTGCAAAAACCTTGAAGATGGAGCTGCAGAGATGGAGAGGTATTTCACCTAAGAGAGGCTCCCAGTTCATGTTGCCTAAAACCTACGAAACTTTGGAAGCCATTCTGGTGACTAATAATGCAGAATTATAAATATGAAACTAGTAAGGCCCTCTGGAGGCTATAGAGGGGCTGAGACTAAGCGAGGTTCATATGATTTCCCACAATCTTGCTTATTATATTCCTCTTGTGAGCCTGGCTCTTAGTGCATTTGTCCAGCCATACCTCAACTCTCCTGCCTGGATAATCCCACAAGTGGCAGCCAACCCTGGTTGGTTTCTCCTATCAGCAGCAACTTAAGACCCTAGCCCTTTTGTTTCTTTTTCCTACAGGTTGTTGAAGATGAAACCATACCTCTTTCTGGAAAAGGCATAAAGCAGGCCTGAGACTGTATAAAAGAAACCATCTCATCTGAATTTCTCAGGCCATTTGGAAAACGAAATTGTTGAACTTGTTAAAATAGCCCTTCTTCGTGTTCTTGTGACTTACTAAAAATGACCACAAACATATTCTATCATTCCATTTTGGTTTTGGGCAGAGTTTCTTCTGAACTCAGTTTCACTGAGAACTTTAATGACATTTTTCCCTCACTTCCTTTTTTCTCTCTGACGCCTTCTGAACTGAGGCTAAGGGACATGTCACTATCTGCCTAACAGCTTCTCTTTTTGACAGGAACAGTTAAGACTCAGTGACTGAATAATGATAATTAATGATAATTAATCATGCTTTCCTTTCAAAGCTCTATAATCATTAATGTGTCAAATTCTGTGGTGAGTGTAACATATTCAAGACTTAGGCCAGAAACTTAGAATACCCAAGATATAAGTTACAATTTGCAAAACACATGAAACTCAAGAAGAACGAAGACCAAAGTGTGGACACTTTGTCCCTTCTTAGAATTGGGAACAAAACACCCATGGAAGGAGTTACAGAGACAAAGTTTGGAGCTGAGACAAAAGGATGGACCATCTAGAGACTGCCATATCCAGGGATCCATCCCATAATCAGCCTCCAAACGCTGACACCATTGCATACACTAGCAAGATTTTGCTGAAAGGACCCAGATATAGCTGTCTCTTGTGAGACAATGCCGGGGCCTAGCAAACACATAAGTGGATGCTCAGAGTCAGCTATTGGATGGATCACAGGGCCCCAAATGGAGGAGCTAGAGAAAATACCCAAGTTGCTAAAGGGATCTGCAACCCTATAGGTGGAACAACATTATGAACTAACCAGTACCCGGGAACTCTTGACTCTAGCTGCATATATATCAAAAGATGGCCTAGTCGGCCATCACTGGAAAGAGAGGCCCATTGGACTTGCAAACTTTATATGTCCCAATACAGGGGAACCCCAGGGCCAAAAAGTGGGAGTGGGTGGGTAGGGGGTTGGGGGGGGGAGGGTGTGGGGGACTTTTGGGATAGCATTGGAAATGTAAATGAGGAAAATACCTAATTAAAAAAAAAACTTAGGCAAGACAGCAGTAAATAAGATCCTCTTTACATCCCAAGGAGGCTTTTCTGTGGGAAGGAAAAACAGACCCACTCATATAAATAACAAGAATCACTGTGATGATGACAATGATCATTACCATGTCATTACACTGTAAGCACTTGCAGACTTGAACTCACCAACTGTGATTCAGACTGTGTTCTGAAATGACAGATCGCATACAATGTCATTCAAGATCATTGGGTGCCACACCATGCCAGTGTGGGCACAGCCAAGGTGTCATGAGCAGACCGCATTTGAACTGAGCCTTTAGGATCACTATGCTTCAAATACTCTGAGGTGAATTACAGTACATGCACTGACATCATTATTTTATTTTGTTATTGTGTGTGTGTGTGTGTGTGTGTGTGTCTCTCTGTCTGTCTGTCTCTCTGCGTCTGTGTGTCTATCTGCATGCACACACATATACAGCATGTGCATACATATACACATGTAGAGGTCAGAGGACAGATTTCAGGACTCAAGTTCTCTCCTTCCATGTTGTTTTGAGTGTAGTTTCTCTTGTTTCTGCCAAGCTACACATTCCTGGCTAGCTGGCCTGTTATCTAAGTAATTCTCCTGTCTCCATCTCCAATTTTGCCATAAGAGTATTAGGGTTACAGGTTGTAGAGATGGCTCAGTGGTTAAGAGCACTGATTGCTCTTCCAGAGGTCCTGAGTTCGATTCCCAGCAACCACATGGTGGCTCACAACCATCTGCAATGGGATCCAATCCCTTCTTGTGTGTCTGAAGACACCTACAGTGTAGTCATATACATAGAATAAATACATCATTAAAATAAAAGAAAAGAAACTTTTAAAAAGAGTAATGAGATTAAAGATTTATACCACAGCATCTAGTTTTGGCTTGTTTGAATGTTGTTGTTGTTGGTGGTGGTAGTGGTAGTTGTGGTTGTGTGTGTGTGTGTGTTTGGTTTGGGTTTTTGGAAACATGGATTCCAGGGACCAGGCTCAGGCCATCAGGCTTACACACAGAGGGATCAGGCTCAGGCCATCAGGCTAACACACAGGGTGAAACCTTTACTCATGGAGCCATCTTGCCAGTGTCACAAGCATTTCCTTCTTATTAGTTCTGATCAGGTTCAGGACCTGAGCTTGGCATACTGACTATCTCAAGCTAAAGGAATTTGAGAGGGTAACAGAATCAGGCAGATGACTCTCACCTGCCCTGAAGCAGGTCCTAGACTCTCACCACAGACTGACCTCTTCACACCCAAAGGAAGGAAACAGTTTTATTTTTGCAGATGCAGGTAAAAGAATTGAGACACACATGAGCTTTCTAGTTCCTCCAGTTCACTATGATTAGATCATATGCCATTTATCCAATTACATTTTTTCCTAACTGTCCATTCTCCAGTTAGGAAAAAAAATGGCATAGAACCTCCCTCATGAACATGAATAGTGGTTCTTCTTGGGTTTTGTATAAAGGCTGGGAGCCATAGAGTTTAAGATGAAACAAACCAAGATGGGTCTTCTGAGAAGGTAGGTAGCAAGCTAAAACAGAAAAGAGATCCATTGCCTTAGATGATGAAGATAAGAGTAGCTAACAGTTTTTGTCATTTTTCTCTGTACACCAAACTAAGGTTTAATGCACATTATCTTACTGGGTATCTTACTGGGCAAAAGAGTTGGTATTTGAGGTACAGTGCAGAAGCCAGCTCTGTGTGTGTGCTGAGAAGGGAGTGTTCTGTCTTCTGCAGACTGCTGTGGTTGGCAGAAATACCTGCATGTGCAGCCAAAGTGTCTTGCAGGAAACACCCTTATATCTGGACAAGCAGTCACTAGAGATCAGAGTTCTGCCTCACACAACCTACAGGAAACAACCAAGAGAATGTGAGGGGAGGTGCTAACCGTTGTCTCTCTCAACCACGGAAGAGCCTGCACATGAGGCAGTGTATCAACCCTGGAACATGGCAGAGCCCCTGGAAACCTGGGACCTATTCCTGAGCAGCTGATAAACATGATCTGGAGAGACATCTGGACAAAGGCATTTCTAAAGTGTCCCCAGGCAGAATGAGAACAACTGGTCAAGGTTTGATCTGGGACAATATGAAGGGGAGACAAAACACAAAGTAAACAAAACAAGTGTCCCTTAAGTTTGGATATGTTGTGCCCTTGTTTTCATTGAATTTTAGAAAGTCTTTAATTTCTTTCTTTCTTTCTTTCTTCCCTGATCAGTGATCATTGAATAAAGAGTTGCTCAGTTTCCATGAGTATGTAAGCTTTCTGTTGTTTCTATTGTTGTTAAAGTCCAGGTTTAATCCATGGTGATCTTATAAGATTCATGGGGGTTATTTCAATATTTTGTATCTGTTGAAGTTTGCTTTGTGACTAATTATATGGTCAATTTTGGAGAAGGTTCTGTGAAGAGGAGCTGAGAAGAAGGTATATTCTTTTGTGTTTGCGTGAAATGTTCTGTAGATATGTTAGGTCCATTTGAGTCATAATCTATATTAGTTTTATTATTTCTCTGTTTAGCTTTTGTCTCAATGACTTGTCCATTGGTGAGAGTAGGGTGTTGAGGTCTCCCACTGTTAATGTGTAGGGTTTAATGTGTGACTTAAGCTTAAATAATGTTTGTTTTATGAATGTGTGTGCCCTTGCATTTAGGGCATTATGTTCAGAATTGAGATTTCCTCTTAGTGGATTTTTCCTCTGATGAGTATGAAGTGTCCTTCCATGTCTCTTTTGATTACTTTCAGTTGAAAGTCTATTTTATTAGATATTAGAATGGCTTGCTTCTTGGGTCCATTTACTTGGAAAAACTTTTTACAGACCTCTATATTGAGATAATGACTATCTTTGTTGCTGAGATGTGTTTCTTGTTTACAGCAGAATGATGAATTCTGTTTACTCATCCATTCTGTTAGCCTGTGTCTTTTTATTAGAGGACTCAGTCCATTGATATTGAGAAATATTAATGATAAATGATTACTTCCTGTTATTTTGATGTTGATGGTGTTTGAGTGTGTGTGTGTGTTTACATTTCTCTTCTACTGGTTTTAATGGTGTGAAATTATTTATTTCTTCTGTTTTCTTGAGTGTAGTTAGCCTCATTGGGTTGGAGTTTTCCTTCTAGAATCCTGTGTAGGGCTAGGTCAGTGTAAAGATGTTTGAATGTGGTTTTATCATGGAATATCTTGGTTCCTCCATCTATGGTGATTAAAAAGTTTGCTGGATATAGTAGTTTGGGCTGACAGCTGTGGTCTCTTAGGGTCTGTATGACCTCTCCTCAGGACCTTCTAGCTTCTAAAGTATTAGGTGAGAAGTCTGGTGTAATTCTGATAGGTCTGCCTTTATATGTTACTTGACCTTTTCACCTTGCTGCTTTTATAATTCTTTCGTTGTTCTGTATATTTAGTGTTTTGATTATTATGTGGGATGGGGAATTTCTTTCCTGGTCCAACCTGTTTGGTGTTCTGTAGGCTTCTTGTCTGTTTCTAGACATCTTTCTTTCACTTAGGGAAATTTTCTTCTATTATTTTGATGAAGCTATTTTCTGGGACTTTGAGCTGGGAATTTCCTCCTCCTCCCCCCCCCCCCACCCGTTATCATCGTTGTCATTGTCATCATCATCACTCTCGTCATTGTTGTCATCATCTTCTGTTCCTATTATTCTTTTTTTGTGTTTTTTCTTTCTTTTTTTATTTATTAATTTATTTTTTTACACTCCATATTTTATCCCTCCCCATCCACCATCCGACTGTTCCACATCTCATACTTCCTCCCCACCCCCCACTTCACCTGACCTCTAAACTCCCTGGGGCCTCCAGTCTCTTGAGGGTTATGTGCATCTTCTCTGAATGAACACAGACCTGGCAGTCCTCTATGAGTTTTGGGGGTTTCATATCCACTGGTGTATGCTGTCTGTTTGGTGGTCCAGTGTTTGAGAGATCTCAGGAGTCCAGATTAATTGAGACTGCTGGTTCTCCTACAGAATTGCCTTTCTCCTCAGCTTCTTTCAGCCTTCTTTAATTCAACAACAGTGGTCAGCTGCTTCTGTCCATTGGTTGGGTGCAAATATCTGCATCTGACTCTGTCAGCTGCTTGTTGGGTCTTCCAGAATGCAGTCATGCTAGGTCCTTTTCTGTGAGCACTCCATAACCTCAGTAATAGTGTGAGGCCTTGGGACCTCCCCTTGAGCTGGATCCCACTTTGGGCCTGTCACTGGACCTTCTTTCCTCAGGCTCCTCTCCTTTTCTATCTCTGTAATTCTTTCAGACAGGAACAATTATGGGTCAGAGTTGTGACTGTAGGATGGCAACCCCATCCCTCACTTGATGTCCTGACTTCCCGCTGAAGGTGAGCTCTATAAGTTCCCTCTCCTTACTGTAGAGCATTTCATCTATGGTTCCTGAGAGTCTCTCACTTCCGGGGGTCTCCTCAACCTCCTATCTCCTGAGATTTCCTGTTTCCATTTTTTCTGCTAGCCCTCAGGGCTTCAGTCCTTTTCCTTCACCCAATACCAGATCAGGTTCCCCTCTCCCCCCTCCCTTCCACTCCTCTCCCAATCCACTTTCCCTCCCAGCTCCTTCCCTCTCTCCCCACTTGTGATTGTTTTCTTCTCTCTCTCAAGTGGGACTGAGGCATCCTCACTTGGGCACTTCATTTTGTTGACCTTTTTGAGTTCTGTAGACCTTTTTGAGACTGTCTCTTGAATATTCTGTATTTTTTTTTTTTGCTAATATCCTCTTTTTAGTGAGTACATACCATGCATGTCCTTTTGGGTCTGGGTTACCTCACTCAGGATGATATTTTCTAGTTTCATTCATTTGCCTACAAAAATCAGGATGACCTCATTCTTAATAGTTGAGTAGTATTCCGTTGTGTAAATGAACCACATTTTCTGTATCCACTCTTCTGACGTGGGACATCTAGGTTGTTTCCAGCTTTGGCTATCACAAATAAGGCCATTATGAACATAGTGGAACATGTGCCCCTCTGGCATGGTGGGGCACCTTTTGGGTATATTCCCAAGAGTGGTATAGCTGGGTCTTCAGGTATATCTATTTCCAATTTTCTGAGGAATCTCCAGATTGATTTCCAGAATGGTTGTACCAGTTTGCAATCCCACCAGCAGTGGAGGAGTGTTCCTCTTTCTCCACATCCTCTCCAACATGTATTGCCACCTGAGGTTTTGATCTCAGCCATTCTGACTGGTGTAAGGTGGAAGCTCAGGGTCATTTTGATTTGCATTTCCCTGATCACTAAGGACTTTGAACATTTCTTTAGGTGCTTCTCAGCCATTCGAGATTCCTCAGTTGTGAATTCTCTGTTTAGTTCTATGCCCCATTTTTTGATTGGGTAGTCTGGTTTTTTTTTTTTTTTTTTTTTTTTTTTTTTTTTTTTTTTTTTTTGTGTGTGTGATTAACTTCTTGAGTTCTTTATATATTTTGGATATCAGCCCTCTATCAGATGTGGGGTTAGTGAAGATTTTTTTTTCCAATCTGTAGGTTGCTGATTTGTCTTATTGACTATGTCCTTTGCCTTACAGAAGTTTTCCAGTTTCATGAGATTCCATTTATCTATTATTGATCTTAGAGCATGAGCCGTTGGAGTTCTGTTTAGGAAATTTCCCACTGTGTCAATGAGTTCAAGCCTCTTTCACACTTTCTATTCTATTAGATTCAGTGTATCTGGTTTTATGTTAAGGTCCTTGATCCACTTGGACTTGAGCTTTGTACAAGGTAACAGATATGGGTCTATTTTCATTCTTCTACATACAAACAGCCAGTTAGAATAGCACCATTTATTAAGATGCTTTCTTTTTTCCACTGTATATTTTTGGTGTCTTTGTCAACAATCAAGTGACGGTAAATGTGTGTGTGTGTGTGTTTCTGGGTCTTCAATTCTATTCCATTGATCAACATGTCTGTCTCTGTTTCAGTACCATGCAGTTTTTATCACTATTGTTCTGTAGTAAAGCTTGAGGTCAGGAATGGTGATTCCCCCAGCTGTTCTTTTATTGTTAAGAATTGTTTTCACTATTCTGGTTTTTTTGACTTTCCAGATGAATTTGAGAATTGCTCTTTCCATGTCTTTGAAGAATTGTGTTGGGATTTTTATGGGGATTGCATTCAATCTATAGATTGCCTTTGGTGGGAAGGCCATTTTTACTGTGTTAATTCTATCTATCCATGAGCATGGGAGATCTCTCCATTTTCTGAGATCTTCTTCGATTTCTTTCTTGAGAGACTTGAAGTTATTGTCATATAGGTCTTTCACTTGTTCAGTTAGAGTTACTCCAAGATATTTTATATTATTTGTGGCTATTGTAAAGGGAGTTGTTTCCCTAATTTCTTTCTCAGCCTGTTTATCATTTGTATAAAGGAAAGCTACTGATTATTTGAGTTAATTTCATATCCGTCCACTTTGCTAAAGCTGTTTATCATCTGGAGTAGTTCTCTGGTAGAATTTTGGGGTCCCTTATGTATACTATCATATCACCTGCAAATCGTGGTACCTTTATTTCTTCTTTATCAATTTGTATCTGGTATCAATTTGATCTCTTTTAGTTGTTTTATTATTATTCTACCTAACACTTTGAATACTATATTGAATAAATATGGGGAGAATGGGCATCCTTGTCTTGTCCCTGATTTCAGTGAGATTGCTTCAAGTATGTCTCCATTTAATTTGATATTGGCTGTTGGTTTGGAGCAAATTGCTTTTATTATGTTTAGGTATGGGCCTTGAATTCTTGATATCTCCAATACTTTTAACACGAAGTGTTCCTATTATTCTTAGGTATGGTCTTTTCATAGTGTCCCAAATTTCCTGGATGTTTTATGTCATGAAATTTTTAGATTTTTCATTTTCTTCTATCATATCTTCTAAACCAGAGATTCTCTCTTCCATCTCCTGTATTCTGTTGGTGATGCTAATGTATGTAGTTCCTGTTCTCTTTCCTAGGTTTTCCATCTCCAGGATTACCTCAGTTTGTGTTTTCTTTATTGCTTCCATTTCCCTTTTCAGATCTTGGACAGTTTCATTCCTATCCTTCACCTGTTTGATAATGGTTTTTCTGTATTTATATTTATTTGCTTCCTCTTTTAATGCTTCTACCTGTTTGAATGTATTTTTCTGTATTTCCTTAAGGGATTTATTCATGTCCTCTTTAAAGGGCTCTACCATCTTTATAAGAATGGATTTAAGATCTTCTTCTTGTGCTTCAGTTTCATTAGAATATCCAGGGTTTGTTGTAGCAGGATAGTGTGACTCTGGTGATGACAAATTGTCCTGGATCTTGTTGATTGTGTTCTTAAGCTGTCCTTTAGGCATCTGGTTTTCCCTGGTATTGACTGAGTGATCCTGATGGCAGCAGGACTTCCCAGGTAGGGGTTTGGGGGAAGGAGCCATGGGCCAGACAATGAAGGTCAGGGTATCCTACTCAATTGGCTGTGCCTCAGGTAGACCCTGCTTTGCAGGCTATATCCCAATGAAACCCAGCTGCGGTGGTGGGCAGATCCAACTAGGATGGTAGTCAGGCAGGGTTCCAAGTTGGTTAATTTTCAGGCTCCCAAAGATTTCCACAGGGAGGCAGGATGCTCTCAGGGTCCTGCAAGTCTATGTTGAACTCAGGAGCAAGGCCAGATCTAGATAACAGAGTTCAGAGGACCACACACCACACCACTCACCTCTGCGTTTCTCACAGACTGAGAAACAGAATTTATAGAAAAAGAAAACAATTTTGGTTTTTCCCTTTGCTTCTGAAAGTAATATTTAACAGATGGCCATGGTGGCCCCAGGAATCCCTTCCGAATGCTTACTATGCCTTCATGAAAATACAGAGGTAAACAGCAAGTGGGTACTTGGAGAGAGGGCAAGCAAGGAAAGGGGAGCAAGTAGACAAGAAAATGAAGGTCAAGAAACCCCCTGGAATACAAGAGCCATAGAAACAAGATTTGCCCTAGTCCCTTTGGGCTCAAGCAAGTCCTGAAGCAGGTTCTTTGACTGACTCTGTTCTTTGGATCCTATGATCATAGTTTCCTCAAACCCAAAATGTCCTCTGCCTGGTTGCATCACTGTGAGCTTCTTTAAACTTTAAACGGTGCAGTCATTCAAAACTTTCATCACTGGAGCTGGACATGTAGCACAGGGTGCCTTCTTAGCAAGTAGCAAGCCCTGTATTCAATCCTCAGTACAACCTAAGCCACAATGCTTATACACACCTGCAACCCCAACACTGAGATGGAGGCAGGAAGATCATGAATTCACCCTCAACTACAAAGAAAGTTCAAGGCTAGCCTAGGTGGCATGAGGTCCTGTCTCTAAAAGAGGTGTGTATGTAAGGGGAGGCACAAAGCCCTATGTTTGACCTCAAGTAAATGGGTTTATGGTGATACAAGCATACTATCCTAGCACTGGGAGGCAAAAGGTCAAGGTCACCCTGGGTGACATAATGAATTTGAGGCCAGCCCAAGATAACATGAATCCCTCAAAAGAAGAGAGAGATCGGATAGCTCCATGAGTAAAGTGTTTGCCATTCAAGCAGGAGAACCTGTATTCCACAACAGAACACATGTGCTGGCCAGGCACGGTGGTGCACACTTGAACTCTTAGACCTGGAGAAGTAGAGACAGAACGATCCCTAGGGCTTGCTGGCCAGCCAGTCTAGCCTACTCCACAAGCCCTAGGCAAGTGGAAGACCCTAACTCAAATACACAAAGTTGTGACTGAAGAGATGGCTGTGTAAAAAAAAGAGGACCCAAGCTTTGATAACAAGTGCCCATATAAAAGCTAGATATGGCTATACACATCTGTAGCCCCAGAATAGGAGGCAGAGGCCAGAAGATCATGTGAGCTTGCCATACAGCTAGCTTAGTCCAAATAATGAGCTTAAGGTTCATACACACACACACACACACACACACACACACACACACTTACACATACACTAGGGGTTGGGAGGATAAGGTGCTTGGCTCTTCAGGAACCAAAGCCAATGTTGACCTCTGACCTATATACATGACCTACACACACATTTCATCATTTAATAATGTCTTAAAAGGAATATTGCATCTTTTTTCTCCAAGATGCCTATTGATCCATGCTGGTCATAAATGCTGAAGTAGAAAGAGAAGCTCATCAAGATGCTAAGCCTTCATTTTCCAAAGGAGCAGAGGGCTTCAGTCTTCTTGGGAAAGACTGACACCCAGCTAGCTCACTCCAGTTATTTTATTCAAACATTATATAAGGTTAATTGGGACTGGGAAAGGTTACAGCTACCAAAGTTATCTTGCCCTTGCTGCCTGAGAGAGCCAACAAAGTAAGAACTCCAGGTTGGCCAGAGGTGTCCTAGGACCTGCAAGCTCTCATGTAGCACCAACTGCAGATTCTCAAAGAAACAACATTTCTTCTTAGGGTTAGGGTTAGGGTTCAAACAGTCTTAAAACAAGTTCTCAGCCTCAACTGATGAACCCAAACATAGCAAAGGCTTTGCTGAAACATTTCACTCAAAGGAAGACACAAAAGCTTTACTATACATATCACTACAGAAGACAGAGAAACACTCAGACCGTCCACCAGTCTCCAGAGTATAATCTGGGGGAAGTTGAATGTAGGCTATCAGGAAGCAAAAAAAAAAAAAAAAAAAAAAAGACGCTAAACTGATGAGGTGGGAGGAGCCAGATCTAGACAACATCAACATTAGCAGAAGGAAAACCTCTCTTCCTTCATTCTGGGTGCTTACACTAAGTACTAAATGCAGCAGTCAGTAGGAAGTGAGAGCCGGGGCTTGCGTCATGAGACCCTCTGTGAACCACTCTTTGGAAAGTCAGACCAGACATCACAAGGACCAACAGAATATGGGAAGACTGCAGAAAAGCAGCTTTGAATCAGACTCACACAGCACTAAGTAGGTGGGAATCGTGATGGAAACAAAGACTGCAGAACCCTGACACAAGCTCCAAGCCTCTGCAGCAATTCCCAAAGTACTGAGTGCTTCTTGGCGTCTGTGCTGGAGTTCCCCTACAGATTGTGCCCTGAGCATCTGAGGCCCCACCCGTAAAGCACAGCTCAGACTGCCCTGGTATAGGTAACCTGATAAGAATAGAGCTGTCGACCCATGGAAGGAGTTACAGAGACAAAGTTTGGAGCTGGGATGAAGGGATGGACCATCTAGAGACTGCCACACCCAGGGATCCATCCCATAATCAGCCTCCAAATGCAGACACCATTGCATACGCCAGCAAGATTTTGCTGAAAGGACCCTGATATAGCTGTCTCTTGTGAGGCGATGCCAGTGTCTGGCAAACATAGAAGTGGATGCTCACAGTCAGCTATCGGATGGAACACAGGGCCCCCAATGGAGGAGCTAGAGAAAGTACCCAAGGAGCTAAAGGGGTCTGCAACCCTATAGGTGGAACAACAATATGAACTAATCAGTACCCCCAGAGCTCGTATCTCTAGCTTCATATGAAGTAGAAGATGGCCTAGTCAGCCATCATTGGGAAGAGAGGCCCCTTGGTCTTGCAAACTTTATATGCCCCAGTACAGGAGAACACCAGGGCCAAGAAGTGGGAGTGGGTGGGTTGGGGAGCAGTGGGGGGAGGGTTTGGGGGACTTCGGGATAGCATTTGAAATGTAAGTGAAGAAAATACCTAATAAAAAAATTGGAAAAAAAAAAAAAAAGAATAGAGCTGTCTACCACAGAAGACCGTGCAGCAGAACAGGTTTTTAGGCATGGGGGAGGAGCATGAGAGATCTAATAATTAAGCCAGTGGGTTTTCACATCTTATATCTCCACCCACCTTTTACCCTATGCATTTATTCCTTATTGTTTACTTTTAAAGGTCTAGAACTAGAAGAAGGAAGGAAGGAAGGAAGGAAGGAAGGAAGGAAGGAAGGAAGGAAGGAAGGAAGATCTTTTAAGGAAATAAAATAGCAAAAATTCCCAGATTCCTTACACTTTTATATCAGAATGCTGGCATTCGGATAATCTTTCCTGGCTTCAGGTTCACAGCTGTCCCTTGGCCACCCTGGCTTTGAGTGCACACACAGGAGCACAGGATACTCTCCAAAGAACTGACATAATAGATGTAGCAAGAGGAGGGCAGCATGGGTCTCAGATTCAGAACATGATCTTAAAGGGTGGGGGTGGGACACTGGGTGGGGGCATGTACACTGGCCCCTAAGAACACCTCACACCATGGAAAAAGATACAGTAGGAACACAGGACCCTCTAAAGTGCAGAGCTCAAGGCAGGGCTCTTCTTGTCTGGGCCTAAGTGCAATGTTTGCCACTGCTAGAGGGTGAAATAAGAGGGTAGAGAAGTTCCAAAAAGAGAGAAGGAAAGATTATGTGGACAACATCAGGTGATGCCTGTGCCAAGTCCTGCACAGCCAGAAGTCCAGCCCAGCAGTCAGAAAAGAAGCCCTGGGGCTGAGTTGAGTGGAACTTCACTAAAAGCAAGCCTACCTGATAAGTAAGCCTGCTCCCTGTACACATTTTACTTAGCATGGCATATGCTTGCTCAATGAAACCTTTAACTCTGCAGTTCATGGTACTGTCTGTCATGTCATTTCATTTACCATCTGATAGGTTATTTCTCTGCTGGTGGAATGAGCCAATTCAAGACAGAATTTAATATATTAGAGGCATGTTTATTGGAAAGTTGCTCTCAGTAGTTGAGTTCACTGGCCTCAGGAAAGGAGGCCACAGACGTTGCCATGGTGGGGGTGGGGGTGGGGGTGGAGAAAAAAGAGGATGCATGCAGAAGAGAAGAGGAGAAGGAGGAGAGAGAGGGAGAGAGGGAGAGAGGGAGAGAAAGAGAGAGAGAGAGAGAGAGAGAGAGAGAGAGAGAGAGAGACCCATTTCTATCCATTTCTATTTCTTGTTCTTCATCCTCAGTTTCTATGGTCAACAGCTCTAATATTTTCTTACATACACGACACAGGGCCAGCCGGGTCCTCTCTCTTCATATCTGAGCATAATAATCCTCTGTGAACCAAGAAACCATTCCTATGTAGAGTTCTATTATGTCTCTTTGAAGCAATCCTGTGCCTACCATGTTGAGGACAGGATCCAGCTGGTTCTGTCCTAGGTTTCACAGGACAATTAGACCACATTGTAAGTGAGTTCCATGGGCCATGTACATAGGCTTATATAAAAATCACCCTATCTTGGACCCCTTACAAGGGAAACACAAATCTCATTAGAAGTTGTTTTTATCTACAAGTCTCTGTCATGTTTGTGATGTTGTTCAAAGCTTATTGTACCCTAATGTTCTATGGATCTGCATAAATATTTTATGCTAGATAAAATATTGTATCTGTAGTAATTTTTTCTCAGACAAAAATCTATGCTTCTGGCTACCACATATGTTGTAAATTTTTTAAAGAAATGTTTAGGTTTTACTTATTTTGTTGTTTTACATGTATGAGTGTTTTGCCTACATGTGTATATGGGTACTACATGCATGTTTGTTGTCCTCCAAGGTCATAAGAGGTACTGGATTTCCTAGGACTGGAATTGCAGATGATCGTGAGCTACCAATGAGGATGGTGGCACTTGAACCTGGGTCCTCTGGAAGAGCAGACCTGCTCTTAGCTGCTCAGCCACCTCTCCAATTCCCATACACTGGTTCTTTCATATTGCCGGTATTTCTTCCAATCATTTTCCAATAATAAAAATCATTATTAATTTGTCATCTCAGCACTCATTGGAATCAGAAAACATGGGGAGATTGACATTAACTTAAAAAAATTTTGCTGTTTTTTTTTTCAACAGGTTCTTTCTATGTAGCCCTGACTGTCTCTATAGACCAGACTAGCTCCAACTTACTCTATAGACCAGACTAGCCCTAAACTCATCAATCTGCCTGACTCTGCCTCCAGAGTGCTGGGATTAAAGGTGTGCGCCACCACTTCCTGGCTAAAATTGTGTTTGTTTATATTCATGTATATTTTATTTTCAGAAACAGGATCTTACTACAAAGCCCTAGCAAGCTTAGAATTTCCCTGTGTAGACCAGGCTAGCCTAGAACTTGCACCCATTCTCCTGCTCTGCCTCTTGAGCACTTTAATGATAGTCAGGTGTCACAATCCCCAGCTTTACAATAGTGCAAGTATTTTTATTTATTGGATTAATGTTACAGAAAGCAAAAATCATTACATAGGATAGCAAATGCAAAGAGATCAAGTCCTTAAAAGAATTATCCATTAATTTCTTCCAAGTCCACTTATTTTGGTTTTCCAGAAATGTGGGCATGAAATAAATGGATAAGAAACTAGTAAAATTGTTGTATTGATGTTTGTGGGTATGGTAGAGCACTTACTTAGTATGGACCAGGCTCTGGGGTCCATCTGCAGACTATTAAAAGCTAAGGTAGTATTAGCACGGGGAGGCTTATCATTAAGAAGGCTCCAGCAGTAAGATTTCCATACCAAAATTGAAAGTCACCGTGTGCTTTCTTATAAAGCCTGTCTGGAGGCCATTGGAGGGTATGGACCCAGGATAAGAAGAGAAAGGCAAAACCACAGGGCCCAGGACTACTCAGCTACCCTGAGACCATAGCTGCTACTTTTGACACACACACACACACACACACACACACACACACACACACACACACACACATACACACACACACACACACACACACGCACACGCACACGCACACACACACACACATCAACTGAAGAGACAAGTTCCCACCTGGTTTGGTGGCACACACACTTGGGAAGCAGAGGCAGGAGGATCTCTATGGGTTCAAGTCCAGTGTGGTTTACATTGTGAGTTCCAGGACAGCCAGGGCTACATAAAGAGACCTTGTCAAACAACAGCAACAAGAACAACAATTTAAAACCCCATCCTGCTTCTAGGAAGCTAAGGAGCTAGACCCATCAAAGTGAGAGTTCGGGCCTTGGGGTTCTGGCCATTTTCACCAGAATAGGATTTAGACTCTTGGTCAATATATGGTAAAATAATCAGGGGCTGCTAAAAAAAACAAACAAAACAAAAAACCAACCAACCAACCAACCAACAAAACCCAAGCAACTTCAGAAGCACAGCAGAAAAAGTCTTTCTGCCCTTAGATCCAGGAACCTTCAGCTTTGCAGATGACTGTGATCTACTGTGTACCCTCTCTCCCACCTTTGGTATATCACAGTGTTTCCTGTGCAGAGCTCCCTGAGCTCAGGCTGTGTCTCTGTGCAGCTCTCGGTGACCTGCTCTAGCCACCAACAGAGCTCCACACCCTGGGCACATGGCCTGGGCTCCATCTCCTGCCACAGACACCATCAGTCCTTCTCATCGGATTTCAGCCCTTCAGTAGCTGGACTACTACTCTCTGCCCTGCCAGTGACTTCCCTGAAGCCCAGCCCCCTCTCCTACCCTTCAGTAAGATCATCAGGAGTTGCAGGTAGCTAAATTTAAGCAACAAGGTTGTTCCTCCATAATGGTCCACTCAGGCGACTTGCCCTTGTCTGCTCTGAGTACTTTCCCACTGGCCACTGTGACACCATAGGCTGAGGTCTCTCCTCCTACCCTAGGGCCTTTCTTTCACTTCCTCCTTGAAACCACGTCATTCAAGCCACAGCCCTGACTTTTCCTCTCTTTCCTTTCTAGGTGGTCCTGATCTCAGCAACTGTTCCCACAGCAGGAGGCCCTGATGCCTCTGCCTTCACACCTGCCCCACATCTGTACCGACAATTCTCTTCCAGTCATTTGCCACTCTTCTCTGACAGCAAAGCACTTGAACTGACTGGGAGGTTGGGCGGCCACATTAGCTTCAGGGAACCCACACACACTTCTGGGTCTGGCCACTAGACTAGCTCTGCCTCTGTTGGTGGGGTACACAGCTAGGGTGGGGAGATTTGACTTGGAGAGGGGAGTTACTAGCACACCCATTTGTGGACGCCCACTTGCCAGCAAGTAAGACGCCGCAACAGGATCCTTCTGCAACACGTTTATTGGGAGAGCATGGACTTTTTCGTCTTTCGAGACCCAGAAATGGCGCTGCTTATATAGGCCTAGGAGTGACGTGTCCATACCTGATTGGTTATGCCACCAGTACCTCATTAATATGCATAGGGCCAGGCAGTGACTCGGCAAAAAACTCTTATGCACATGGGAGTTACTAGCACACCCAAGGGTAGCTGCAGACTCCCAGCTGTGTTTTCCAATTCATTTTTATCAGTAATAAGTTTGATTTATGGATTACTCATGGTGTTTTCACTCTATCTTTCCATTGATTCCAAATTAGCAAAGGGCAAAGGGTTTAGACCTCAACCATTCCATGCACCCCAAACCCCACACAGAGCCCACAAACCAGGAGTGCATGAGGAACAGGCAGAAGGACACAGCTTTGGAGACCTGACATATACCAAGAAAGATAGATGTTTCTGGGTGTCTATACATCTAAACACAGAACATTTAAATGAGACTTGTGTTATAGTTTTGGCAAACCCAGGCCTCTGCAGCCTTAATCTATACAAGAAGCACAGACGTTAGCAATAGACAGATCTAAGCCAAATATGGGGATAAGTCATCAGACCACTTAAAGTGTCCATGAACAACTTCCTTAGGCACTCTAAGTTGGGATAAATTTTTGCTGTTCCTACCATGTTTCCAGGCAGGAAAAGGAAAAGCAAATTCTGTGTGGGTTAGAGCTGTGGGTCTCTAATTCTAATATGCACAAAGATGACTACTAATTAACATGCTGTTTTCTGGGGCTTCTATTTTATTCAGTAATACTTTTGTATTTTGAACAAATTCCCGGGTACTGCTGGTACTGTAGGTCTGAAGGCCACTTGAGAACCATAGGACTAGCTAGCATTTCCAGCCTCGGGCACACCAAACCAACTGCCTCAAATTTCCTTCTGTTTGCATTATGCTGAACTCAGTCTGGTTTTAAAGCCAAGAAGAAAACCATGGAGGAGCCAACCTGGTTCCATAGGACTCACTTACAAACACCTAGAATTACCCTCAAACCCAGCACTTAGATGGAACCATTAAAAGATTTGCTTTTTAAGCCTAGTGATAATTTTGATCAGAAACTCGGAGTTCAGCTGCAGAGTGCAGGAAAGTTGATTTTCCAGGCCGTAGGCCATTCTTTCAACTTCATGAAATAGTGAATGCAAACACTGTAAGAGAATAGGAATACACCAGGAGCATGCCGTCTCTAGGAATCAAGGAGCACGTGGATGGCTGTAAAAACTTTGAGTTTGGGGTCAGAATGAGTGGTTGGAGAAAGAGAAATAAACACGTAAGGCTGATAATGGTGGGAGGAGGCCAGAAGATGGAATCTGGGGTTCAACAAAGGATACACCTTGCTTGTTTGTAGCTAGTGCTAATTCTGATTGGCTGGTCCTGGGTCTTACTGACACTAGAGAGAACTGTTTATTTAAGGGAAAGGTGGCAGCACCAGCTAGAATCCCAGCACTTAGGAGGTAGGAGGATCATGAGTTCAATGCATTCCTGGAGACAGGGTGAGCCCTGTGCTGGTTGGACTGCATTAGACCCTGTCCTCAAGTATTCCAGGTCTGAGAAGCCCTTTCTTGTAATGGGAAGCAGTAAATGGGGAGATGGCTAATGGATCAGAGTGCTGAGAAGAAGAGGCTCACCCTGAATAAACAGCTACGGTCAGACCTTTACCACTGAGATTCAGGGAACACCTTGGAAGAAAAGGCACAAAAGAAATGTAAGAGCCAGAGGAAGGAGGCAGTTCTGTCTTCTAGCCATGGCTTTCCATGCTCCAGTGGGTAGCCCTGAACCAATAAGCACTAACCAGATTTACTTATTTTTGAAAAGAGACAGAAAGTTGGAAGGAGAGCATTCTGAGGGCACATAGGGGGAGTTTGAGAGGAAAAATCAGGTATAGATGTTATCGTATTTCACTGTTGTATGAAATTCTCAAAAATAAAAAAATATATGTAGCGGAAGGAAGGAAGGAAGGAAGGAAGGAAGGAAGGAAGGAAGGGAGGGATAGAGTGTAAACAGAGGCCAGCCTGGTTCAATATGAAAGGAGATAGGCAAGATACTTTGGCCCAACCACTCTTAAATACAGGATTAACAGCCCTTCAGTTTCTGTTACTGTATATCATGGCTGATATCCAAAAAAGTCTAAAGGAGATGATATTTCAGAAAACAGACTACAATCATCTATGCATCCCCTCCACCCTCAACCACGGAGTACAGTTCCAGGAAGCTTTTGAGAGGTGCCCTTTGCAAAGGTCAGATGAGAAGCAAACAGTAGGTTTAACTGGGGACTCGAGTTTACAGACTGTGGGAATTATACCATGCAGTCCTGCAGCTGTGGAGAGACTGAGGCGGGAGCATGATCTGGAAGGATGAGCAAAGAGTGTAAGACATTCTGGCACAGGTTTACCAGTGACTTTCTGTGGCAGGGGAGGGCTGTCCATCATCACTGGAATGCTGACATTACGGATACCGACCTCTAGGGAACTGACTAGAGAAACTCTGAAGAGGTATTTTCAGGTATGGGAAGGTGAGATGGGCTTCATACAACCAGTGGTAAATAGAGCCCAGGCCTGGTTAGATATTGCCTAGTGGGGCATCGATACCTAGAAGAGGAAAGATTAGGATCTGCCTCGGTGAGCATGTTTTTGGCAGATTCAAAATGTCCTGCTTCCATGTTGCTCACTGTGATAGACCAGACCCTACCCTACAGGATGTACCGAGTCAGTCAGGAAAACAATCATTGAGACTCTAAAGCAAAATGAAATAAGGAGGAAAACACTGGTCAGTGTGACAAGCAGTGTCAGCTATCGAGTGATAAGGAAGGAAACAATGAACTGAAGGAGAAAGTGCTTGTCTCAGAGAAAAAGATGGGCAATGACAGAGGCACATGGAAGACCCATGGAATGCTCCACTACCCCAGGGTCAGAAAAACTTCTGCTGCCTGCCACAGAGTTTTAATACCAAGCAGAGGAAGACAATGACTGTATATCTACCAGTAAAATACTTCCATGACAAACACACCAACAGCTTTCCATACAGCAGGCATAAGGGATGTATAGTTGATTCCAGTCTGTATAGAAATGTTCTAGGTGTGTAGAGGGCAGGAGGTCTGTGTGTTCACTAGGAAACCCAGGAATGTTAAACACCCAGGGTTATCTCCACAACAGAGGAGATGTATGTTTTCCACCCAGAAGGCTGGGAGTGGGTGTAGTTAATAGCCTGGTGACCTGTGCTCTCTATAGGGCGAGGTCACATCTGAATCCTCTAGACTGCGGTTTATCCCAGATTCTTCCTCCCTTGACCTTTATCTAAAGCACAGTTTCTCAGTCAACAGGACCTATCCCTAGATGGATGACCTACCTCTATAATGACCTTTACCACACTAGATCCTCCCCTAGGCCCATAAGCTATAGAATCCATTCTTTTAGGAAAGGTCACTTATACTTTACAAGAGTTTCTGGGTAGTCTCACCTTAAGCTTTATTGTGATAGCTGTTATCAGAAAACCTTTTTGCAAAGTCATACTGTATTTAAATAGGCCTAGAATAAACTGCTCCAGGTCAGACTCTAAAAGTTTGAACCAACACTGGCTACTGAGTCGTGTTGAGCTGGATTTCCTTCTTCTTTCATGTAGCTCATTACTCTGCTGGCATTTGCAGGAACTGCCAGGAAGGTGCTGGGAGTACAGATGTGAATAAGATAACAACATCTGTCTTCGGGGAGCCATTGACTGAGTGTATTGTTTGGCATGGGTGCAGCCAAGAACCTCAATACCTTGCCCAATGGGAGTGGCAAAGTCTTCCCCAGGTGATGCTTACAGGAACTGTTGACAGTTTGTACAGAAAATGTTCCACCATGGCTTTCTCTTCCCCCATTCCTCGGTGTTTATGGATCACTTCTATTTACTTCTACCAAGATCAGCTAAACCTGTCTCCTTGTTCATCTGTGTATAATAAGCCTGCCTGCCTCCTTGTTTATCTATATGAAATAATCCCACCTCCCTGTTCAGCTGTATGTAATATCCCTGCCTCTCTGTATATAAGGAGCACACTGAGCTTCCAGAGTCCACACTGTCCAAGCCCAGCTTCTCTGTATGTGTGTGTGTCCCTTTGTCATTACCCACTGCCCTAGCTAGGCCAGTCCCTGGACTGGGCATAGATCTGGCATCTGCCGTCAGAAGTTAGCTAGCAACTAAATTTCAAAAATATCCTGAGTTTTATCTTCAGATTAAAGTGAGAAAGCTGATTTTGGAGACAGCTACCCAAGACCAAAGAAATCTGAGGCAAGGAAGAATGCTTTCAGGGCTCACAAGAGATAAGAAATAATTCAGGTTCTGAAATAACTAAGAGATTCTGAAAGCATAGCTTTGGCTGCTTGAAACCTTCCATTGTGAATACATTTATACCAGATAAAGTGCAAACATTACATCTCCCTCTCTCTGTCTCTGTCTCTGTCTCTGTCTCTGTGTCTCTGTTTCTCTCTCTCTCTCTCTCTCTCTCTCATACACACACACACACACACACACTCTCTCTCTCCTATAACACACACACTACACACATACATACCACACACACACACATACCACTCACACACTACACACTCACACATACCACACACACTCACACATACATGCCACCTAAAATGCCAGTGTGGCAGCATACCATTGCAACAACTGCTCACAAGAGGATGTGGGCTGTGTCCTGGGTGCTATGATTTAAATATGGCCCCACTTTTCTTTTTTTTTCTTTTTTTTTTGGGGGGGGGCACTGCTAGGGCTCAAACCCATGGCCTCTGGTGCTGACCAGGCAAGTTCTCCACCACAAAACTACATCCCTACTACATCTCCAGCTCTTAAAAAGAAAAGAAAAGAAAAAAAAAGGAGAAGAAGAGAAGAAGAGGAAGGGGAAGGGGAAGGGGAAGGGGAAGGGGAAGGGGAAGGGGAAGGGGAAGGGGAAGGGGAAGGGGAAGGGGAAGGGGAAGGGGAAGGGGAAGGGGAAGGGGAAGGGGAAGGGGAAGGGGAAGGGGAAAAGAAGAAGCTGGGCAGTGGGGATGCATATTTTTAATCCTAGCACTCAGGAGGCAGAGGCATCTGTGTGAGTTTGAGCCTGGTCTACAAAGCAAGTTCCAGGACAGCCAGGGCTACACAGAGAAACCCTTACTTGAATAACAAAAACAAATCGAAACATTGTTTTGGGTGCCTCTGGGACAGACCCAAAATTCCCAGGGCAGTATTCCACACCTAGCGCTAAGGTTTCCTTCCATTTAATAACTCATGTCTTCTTGTGGCAGTCCTATCCACCCATACAGAATACCTATCCTTTAAGTCTTTTTTTTTTTTTTTTAAAACCGTACTTTTACTTAGCTTATAAAGTTGCAGGTTACAAAGGGTTTTTTCAAACATCTTTAGTTTTGGTTAACTGGCTCCCTATACCCCTTCTTTCTCTGTCCTCCTGTCCTCATCCCTGTTTAAACCTTTAATTTCTAGGACCCCTTCCCCCAACCTTCATATCATATGTATTTGAACTATCCCTTGACCTCTTAAGACAGCTACCTTCTTAAGTCTCCTACCTTTTCATTTCTAGTTTCTTGAACTCTACAAACACTCCAAATTAAACACATTCTGTTCCATCAGTATATATTTTTTCAGTATATTTATTTATTTGCCAGTGCCATACTGTGTTTATTACTCTGTCTCTGTGATATAACTTGACATTAGATTTGCTGATACCTACTGCAGTGTCCTTTTTGCTCAAGATGGCTTTGCCTACTGATCAATAACTAGATCAAAGCGCTATCACACATGTAGCTGTTATAAACCAAGAGCTCTTTCCACAAGCTTGTTCTTTCTCAGCAGGTGATGTCTGTGCTGTACTGGGACTCTGTGGAGATCCAATGCCATCAACAAGGTCCTCAATGATAGAACTCCTCACCTTTGGACTTCCTAGTCTCTTGGGCTACAAGAAATGTGGAGTTTGTTTTCTTTATGAGTTTTTCAGTTTGTGTTAACCAGTTATAATAACATAAAAAAGTGAAAATATGAGGAATTACAAATGAAGGTATTTCAGGTAATACAGAATGGAGAAGCTGGGAGTCTCCAGGAAGCTCTGAAGCACCACTGAAAACTCCCCAGAGAGGAGAGACTGGGAAGTTGGCTCAGTCAGTAAAATGCTTCCCATACAAGTGACCTGAGTTTGGATTCAGAGTCCTCACCTAAAAGCCTTGGCATGGCAAGTCTAATTCCAGTGCTGGTCAGGCAGAGACAGATGGTTGCTGGGAGCTCTCTATACAGTCAGTTCCAACCAAAGAATGAATCCTAAGTTCAATTAAATTCTGACTCACTCAACAAATCCATAGATAGATAGATAGATAGATAGATAGATAGATAGATAGATAGGGGAGCAGCCAAGGAAGACACTCAATACCAACTTCTGCCTCTATACAACAGACATGCACATACATATGCACACACACACATGAAAGGAGAAGAAAGGAAATATTGTAGCTGGATTTACAATCCTATTACTTAGAAGACTAAGGTAGGAAGATTGAAATGATATTAAGGCCAAACTATACTACAGAGTACACCTTATTCAAAGAGAGGCTGGAGAGTGGGCTCAGGGGTTAGGAGCACTTGTTCTTTAGAGGGGCAAGGTTTGATTCCAGCACCGCGAGGTGACTTATAACTGTCTAAATCCAGTCTTAGGGGATCTGTTGTCTTTTTCTGGCCTCTGTGGGCACTGCACACATGTGGCACACATACATATATGCTAACAAAATACTCGTATACGTAAAATAATAAATCTTTTTTCAAAAAGACAGTAAGAAGAGGTTTCTTAGTTTTGCAAGAAGCTAAAACACTCTCAATTTCCAGATGAGATATGGTAAATCTATATAATAATTAGCTTTTGTTTTTGTTTCTTTGTTTTTTCAAGACAGGGTTTCTCTGTGTAGCCCTGGCTGTCCTAGAACTCACTTTGTAGACCAGGCTGGCCTCGAACTCAGAAATCCACCTGCCTCTGCCTCCCAAGTGCTGTGAGCGCCACCATCATCTGGCAATAATTAGCTTTGTATATTAAATAATTCCATCAGCAAAGTATAAAGTTTATGAGTCAAAAATTATGGAAACTAACATAGTCTTAAAGGCATAAGGCAGGGATGCTACCCACATTTTCTAATTCTTTTATGTATTTTCTATTTTTTTCTCCTTTCTGATACTGATGGGACCATTAGTAATACCAATTCTGTGTATACATTCTGAGATTCTCAGGGCTTAATTTTAGATGGTGGAGTGGGCATTTACATGATATTTAGCTGTTCACCAACTAAATTTCCCAGTTCTTTGGTGGGAGTTGGAGTCCATCTTTTTTTTTTATAGAAACAGAAAATGAGCCAGATATGGTACTACATGCCTATAACCTCAGTATGGGGGAAGTGGAGGTAGAAGGATTGGGAATTTAAAGCCAGTCTCAGCTACATGAGATCCTGCCTCAAAAACACAAACAACAACTTCAAAAGAAGCCTAACATCCCCTGTTCCTTAGCTTCCCTTGCAGCTGTGTGACCAAGGCTCAGGTAATGAGATGTACATCTTGATCTTTGAATCAGGAGTTAGTTAGTGAAGTTCAATCAGGAGTCAGCACAGTTGAAGTTCAGTAGAAAATCTTCATGATGATGTGTATAGGTACACGCTCAATTGCCAACAGATTCTCTGAACTAGTTCATAGGTCATACCACCTCAAAGTCACAATTTCCGGTCATCTGTGTAATTCCCCTGACTACCCAACAGGCATGTACAAATTCCTTTTTTACTTAAATCAGGAATTGTTGGTTTCTGTGGCTTATAACCTAGAATCACAACCAACATAACTGGCTTAACTGCTGTTAATTGGCAGATTTACACTTGTTTTCAAAATTTCTTGGGCGTGTAACTGGCATTAAGCTTTGGGCAGGAAAGATGGAAAGGCTGCCAACTAGACAGAGAAATGCTTCTCTGTTACCTAAAGTGTTTATTTTATACTTGGTTAATCTTTTATATTTACTTAGCTATAGATTTTTTAAAAATCATATTGCCCATCTGTATACTTATGAAGAAAAATATAAGCAAAATAATAAACTACAACATGCCTGTCAAGCCACTGGTGCAATGGTTATGGGGTAGCCGACTGCTTTCTGATGAGACTGAAGATCCACTCCATAGGAGGGAGTTTATGTCTGGTACTATAGACAGAGTCAAAGCCCAAGAGCTGGAGAAGTCATAGGCCATAGAGGCAAAGCTACTATTTTTACTTTGCTAAATTATCACGTAGTCAAATGTCTTTTTTTTTTTTTTTTTTAATCAAAGGCAGTTAATGCAAGAAACTCATGGCTGGTCAAAGTGTTGCGAATAAGTGACTACTTAGTAATCATCCCTAAATGAGATGTCAGAAAAGTGACAATTAGTGAGCATCCTTAAATGAGATGCCCATTTCACTCCCTCCAAGGCTCAGAGAATATTGATGAATTAGGAATGGAAAGGACATAAGAGCTGGACAATGAATAGAACGTCATGAAACACTGTCTTCTGGGCACAACATGCCTATTACATTCATGAGTTCACAGTAGCTTCAGTTGCCTATAAAGCCAAGCCGGTCAGCATTGGATCATGGGGAGGGGAGGGGCTTGTGTGGCCCTACCACCACTGAAGAACTATTGACTATTGATGGATGGATGCTGGGGAAGAGTCACTGTCTTCAACATGACTTCAACAAGACATGAAAGTGGGACAGAGACTTGTTGGGTAGAAATGATTTTTTTTTACATGTATGTATGTATGTATATGTGTATTTGTGTATGTGTATTTGTGTGTGTGTGTATGTGTGTGTTTGTGTGTGTGTGCATGTGAGTAAGTGGAGCTCTGTAAGTATGAGCTGAAGGTATTAGAGACATGTACAAAATTACCAAAGAATACTTTAAAAAATTTTTTTTTGAAGTGCAAGACTTCCTGAGTTTGAGGCCAACCTGGTCTACATACTGAGACCCTGACTTTAAAAAAAAAATAATTGAGGGTCAGAAAGATGACACTGTGAATAAGGTGCTTGCCACCAACCCTAATGACCTGAGTTTGATCTCTGAGACCCACATAGTGGAAGAAGAAGACCAACTTCCTCCAAGTTGTCCCCTAACATTCCTTACATTCCTGCACATGTGTATGCATGCACATGCACACAAACATACACACACAAATACATATATACAGATATACATACATGTAAAAAAAAAAAAGAAGCTGGAGAGATGGCTCAGTAGTTAAGAGTCCTGACCGCTCTTCCAGAGGTCCTAAGTTCAATTCCCAGCAACCACATGGTGGCTTACAACCTTCTGATGACCTCTTCCGGTATCATAAGCCTATTTCTTGTCTCTATGATTGAACTTAACTCAGAACAAACTGTTCATCTCAGACTGTGCCAACCCTTCTATCATTAAAGACATTAGGGTGTCACCCCTCTTCTATCTGAAGACATTCTTCAATGCTGCTGGGATGCAGTCTGCAAACTTTGATACACATACACAAGCAATGCCAACACCATCAGCTTATCCATTGACTGAGAAGACTATAACTTGTGCCTCGATTTCAGAAAAGTTATAATGTGAATGAAAACAAATCCACCTCTTAATAACAGTGAACACTGTAACAGAGGTGGTTATTAGGAGTATTGCTATTTCATTGCTATTTATGAGATATTTATATGTTCAGATGATCTCATTGTGTAACTTCTGGTGAGAGAGTTGGAGAATATAGCTGAAGAAATACAAAACTAGAATGAGGATGATAAAAGTTGCCATCTCAAGGTTTGGGGCAATTAGAAATTTAGTTGTGGAATCATTCTGCTCCTGTTTCAAAGCCTTTTTGGAGCAAAAACTAAACAACCCATCAGTGACTAAAAGGAGCTCAAAAGAAGAAGAGCTGGAGGCGAACTCACAAAGTGAGAGCAGTTTGGCCTCAGCCCTCACGTGAAGACAGTCAGTGTCCAGACTGCTGATTGTCTTCTGTGGGCCGTTCTCCATCCCTCCCTTCCCTTTCTGTGTTGGGCAGCTGACAGTTCCAGATACTCTTCCTGGTCAGTAGACTCCTCCGGCTTCTGGTGCGCTGAATATTTCAGGGATTTTGAAGATGGGGAGAGCAAACAGGCATTTATCTGCCCTCACACGATTCACCACTTGCCATCACTCGGCCCAGGGAGGACCAGTTTTGACACAGGCTTCTTTCTTCCTTCCTGGTAGGCAACACCTCTGTCTTGACTGCAGTTCTGGTAAGAGCTCCCACCCCTTGTCCCTCCCTCCTAGAACTTCCTAGTACCTGATTCCTGGATGCATCTCCCTCCCTTGTTGGTAGCTTTAATGTTGTCCACACCTTTGCAAAGCATCCCTTTGTAAATTCTGCTATGATCCCTGGACTTTAAGTGCACTTTTAACTTCCTGTTGAGGGCTCCCTCTTCCCTCTAGGAGTGACTCACAGCAGCCTGGGCCTCTCCTTCCTCCGTGAACCTCCTGCCACAGATACTATTGCTCCCTTGTGTGTTGCACTCAAACTGCCCCAGGGTCTGTTTTGCCATAAAAAGGAAGGTTTGAAGTTTGGACCAGTAAGTGAAGTTCAGGGAAAGATAATAATAATAATAATAATAATAATAATAATAATAATAATAGTAATGGCCAACCTGGCCTACAGATCCAAGTGATGGCTTACAATCTGATATCCCATTGACAGAATTGAGAACCCGACTCCCAAGATTAGTATCTATTTCTCAGCTGGCATGGAATCCAGAAGGCAAGGGTCGTTACTTATTGGCCCCCTTAAATCCAAATGACTCTCTTCAAATTTAGACTGCTGGTTTCAGACAACCATCTTGCCATTTCAAAGCTTTTCAAATTGAACATGTGCAAATCAAACTCACAATTTTCCTCTTCCTGTCCTCAAACCTGGGTCATTTCCAACGTTCCCTGTTTCATTTCACTCTGCCACTCTTTCTTCATCCTATCTCCTTCATCCTTCTGGGACAGAATTTTCAAATATTTTATATCTTATCAGGGGACATTATCAGGGATCCGTTTGCTTTCCTTCATCACCATGCCTACAACCTTGTAAGCCACCATCAATTCTTGACAAAACAGTCGTGACTGTGTATTACTTGCCTCAGTAACATGGCAGAAGAACTGACAATGGAAGCTTAAGGAGGGAACTGTCAATATTTGTTCTCAGGCCACCATGGCGGTGGGGACAGTTTGTGGCAGTCGCCTGAGGCAGCTGGCCACAGTGCATCCACAGTCAGGAAGGAAAAGCAACAAAGCGATTGGATTCATCTCACTTCTCACACCAATTACCCTTATCCAGATAATCCCCACAGCTGTGCCCAGAGGTTTGTCTTATTGAGTCTGTGTCCTGTAAGGTTGACACTCAGTAGCAGTCATAATAATCTTTAGACATAAGACCTCACCTCCTCTCTAAACCATTTGCCATTCAGATCTGGGATAGGCTTCACTGTCAACTTGACTAGATGTGGAATCACTAAGAGATAAAACTGTGGGCAGGTCTGTGGGATCATTTCTTCAGCGGTTTAACTGAGAAGGACTCACCGTGAATGTGGACAACATCATCCCATGATCTGAGGTCCTGAACAGAACAAAGAGAGGAGGTGGAGGAAGCAACCTGAATACCAACATTCATCCCGTTTCCTGACCGCATATGCAATGTGACACCTGCCTCACATTTCTGCCACCATCCCTTTTCCATGACAGACTACATTCTCAAACAAAACAAAGCAACAAATTCAGAAGAGTTGGTGGGAAATCTCAAGCCACCCTGTAAGATTGCAAGGACTTCTGTATGTCTCCTGTTCTTTCTAGTGGCTTTGGCCTTTTCTTTTCTATGGCCCTCCCTTAAGACTCAGTGATGGAAAGCAGAATTTGCAATTTTTAGTAGGCTATCACTGGAGCCTTGACTCTCAGTGACTATTCTTGTCATTTCCTTCTGAAGTCAGGAACAGATTAAGGATCTGTCCCTGAAAACGGCATTTACTTTTGAGGAGGAGGGAAAGTTCATTTTGTAGGGCATCCTTCAGGGGCTCTCAGAAGGAGTTGGGGTCTTTACTGGGCCTCTGATCAAGAGTTTTCAGCTATTAGTCATTTTCCCTGACATCTAATTAAAATTGTTTGGCTAAATTGCAAATTGCTTGTAGCCAAGTTAATTTCTTCCTCCATAAGATTTGGGATCAAATTCATTCCAATTATAGAGGATATGCTTGAGAGGTGATTAATAATCAAAGTGGAATTTGAATGATTTGGGAATTCCCTTTTGTTTAGGAGAATTGGGATTACCATGTCCTATCCCACTCTAGAACCTTGGTAAGTGAAAACCAAGTTTCCTGGATGATAGAGATCAAGGTCCAAATTTATTTATTTATTTATTTTTCTTCTTCTTCTTCTTCTTCTTCTTCTTTCTCCTTCTCCTCCTCCTCCTCTCTTCCTCCCCCCCTCTCCATGTTGTGTGCATGTGCATGCATATGTATGCCTGCACTTGAACCCACACGAGTGTGAATATGTGTGTACACAGGTATGTGACGGTCAGAGGCCAACCTCAGGTATGATTCCACAGGGTCTTTCATTGACCTGGAGCTCACCAAGTAGGATAGGGTAGCTGACCTGTAAGCCAAAGATTCACCTTTCTCTTTCTCCCCAGCACTGAGATTACAAATGCATACTACCATGCTCAGATATTGTATGTGGTTCTGGGGGAGGGGGGCAGAGTCAAACTTGCATCTTCATGCTTGCACAGCATGCACAGTTTAGTTACCAGCTAAACTATCTCCCAAAGCCCCCAGCCTCTCTCTGTTAACTCTTGCATTTAACACCTATGGTCCAAATATCTTTTTATAGACTCCAACTCTGCTTCATACTGGTTTCTCCTGAAATTACTTTCTGTGTTAAAGCCAAGAATCCTGGTTTTGCCTGAATAGAGGTCCGTAAGGGAGAAGCAGTTCCTCCACCCCTGTTGCTGCAGACTCCACCATTTGAAGCCAGGGTTCTAATAGCAGCAGCAGCAGCAGCAACCATGGGATAGACATGCTCACCACGAAGAAGCGAAGCCAACCAAAGAAGCATCACTATTCTGACCTTAGCTATGTCTAGGCTGCTGCCAGATGGGTGCTGCTTATATGTCCTCACACACTAGACTGGCCCAGGCATATACTTCTTAGTTGATATCAGATCCAATCAAGTTTACCAGACATATATTTCTTAGTTGATATCAGATCCAATCAAGTTGACCATCAGGGTTAACCATCAGGATGGTCTTTTCAGAAGATGAGCCTAATTTTAAAATTTGTTCTCTTCTCAAATTTGAAGAACTCTTTGATGATATCCTTGGCCTTTGATTGTCATAGTCCTTATCAACTACACAAGTACAGCTAACTACTTTACAAGGGTTCCTCTCCCAGTCACTTTTACAGAGGTCTGCCCATTCCTTGGGATTCTTTTCATCAACCTTAATGAAATTGACTGGTGCTCACTATAAAGCACTCCCACAAACCTGACACACAGAGACTCTTCATAGTTGGACACAACACAAAGGTAGGCTTGGTGTTTGTCTAAGTGTTTTGGAGTATTATCTGGATACATTGGGTGTCTGGGATCCTGGTGCATCACTAAGCCTTTCTCAAGATGAGCTTTTAAGCACAAAAACCATGTTCTCTGTTGACATATTCCAGTTAACAAGAAACTTAGCCAGAAGGGGAACTACAGAAGCTAACAAGCAAGGTTAATACATTTTGAGATTTCCTAGAACTTTATGGACTTTGCTAGATTAGGTATTGTTTTAATTTTGGTGCGGTGGCTGGTTTACAGCCAGAATGGCATTTCTATCAGGGAGTCACTTGTGCAAGGACTGGCCTACTAAAGTCTGGGGCCCTGTGACATAAGGCTCTGGCAACTCTTACATTGCATGTACCAGGCCATCATGAATGCAGGCAGTCTTCAGGCCTCTTTTGAAACACTGTTAACAGCTATTACTCCACGAGCAGCATAGCTCTCCCCAAAGTGTCTGTGGCTAGATGGGGATGGAACTCACCACCTCTTGTGAAGCAATATATACCCATTTCTCCTCCAGTAGAAATGCTTTCCGTCCTGGCAGTGAATTACAGGGAATGCCAAATCTTGAACATGTCCAGCTTCTGTGTCTGCCTCTGCCCCTGCCCCTGCCCCTGCCCCTGCCCCTGCCCCTGCCCCTGCCCCTGCCCCTGCCCCTGCCCCTGCCCCTGCCCTTGCCTCTGCATAACCTGACAGTGGCAGGAAAGGGCTGATTTACTTATTTTTCTCAATTTCCTTCTACAATGGGATTGTAAGGTGGTTCTATAGGATCTACTCTTTAGATTTAATGATGACAAGGGTGTGCTAATTATGGTAAAACTCAAGGTTATAACCACTCTGGCCCTGAGACAATAAAAAAAGAAATAAAGACTTAAAGGAGCAAAATATTAAAATGAATTTATTAAAAAGCTATACACTATAGGAGGGCTTAGCCTACTCTTAAGGAGCCTCAATAAAGCCCTGCTATCTTCACCCTCCTCCCATTTGTCTAATCTATAGCTAAGGGTCATGCAGTAGTTTAAATCTTAAGGATGGGGCAGTTGTGATGTTTCTCCCTTCTTCTATATGGTGTTTCAAACTCCAAAGACAGGCAATCTTGTATGTGTATATTTGTTTTAGTTTGGTGGGTGGGGTTAGATTTGGAAGAGCATTGTTGAGAGATAATCTCATGTTCAAGGTGTTAGTCAACTAAGAACCGCCCACATGCCAGAACCAGGTGCCTCCCTGCCTTCAGTGACTGCACCAACATCCTGTCATCACTAAGAGCCAGTGCAACATTTCCAGGAATGAGTTTTTACCTATGCACATGCTACACAGCCCTTATAAAGCCCACCATCACAACCTAGTCTGCCGCTGTTCAGAGGCAGTCATTCTGTGTCCCTCTTCCCCAGTGCATTTCTTGCATGAGGTCTATCCTGTGGTGTGGTTGTTCTGGCATTCCTTGACCGCCAATTGCCAAGACACTCTTTTGCAGCAAATCCTTCATTAGTGGATCGGCACAGACAGGCTTGCTGATGTTTATGCTCCCCTCCAGGGTCTGAGCCACATTAGAACCCTAACTCCACTGATGCCACACTTGACAGATTCACCTTCACGGACTGCTCTGGCCTTTATCTATCACCAGCTAAAGTAATTCCTCTCAGTCGGTGTAAATGCTTTCTTAAGTTCAAGAAACTGACCGATGAGCATTGGGAATCCCCTGTAGTACTCTTGGAGGGGGGGCATAGACCCAGGAACAGTCTTTAAGATCACAGATGACACTCTTCAACTGACCCCACTCCCACCCTTTCTCTTGGGTGGAACTTCATTCCTAAGCTTGGTTTTTCACTTTTTAGTGTCACTCAAAAGCCCTGGTATTAGGCACTGAGTCTCCTCAGGCTATTAGTCCCTGGACCCTGCTGTATGTAGTGATAACCCACTGAAAGGCCAATAGCCCCATCATCGCTAAAGGACAACGAAGTGCATTTCCATCATCTCTGTGGTCACATATTTCCCCTATGTACGTGCTTCCATCTCGATAGAGAGCCCGCCATTGTGGCCTGATCACTTGAGCTCTCTCTCTCTCTCTCCTCTCTCTCTGTCTCTGTCTGTCTCTCGCTCTGTGTCTCTCTCTGTCTGTCTTTCCATCTCCACTTTTGTGCCCCCCTCCAATAAATCTCTTGTGTGAGGTCTGTTGCATGGTGTGATTGTTGTGTTCCTTGGCCCTGATCACCAAGACACTCTTTCACCTCAAAACCCTTTCAGGCATCCTCCCCTCCTCACCAGCAGTTGGATTTCATGAGCCTGTGCTTCTCTGCCTAAGAGAGCAATCAATAAGAATCCCCACATTTGTCCAAATTTCAGCCAGATTCATGTCAGCTTGATGCCTGATTTACATGTAGGTAGGAACAACTGGCCATTCCAAGAATATAAACTTATGGACTCTGTCTTAGTCAGGGTTTCTATTCCCGGACAAAACATCATGACCACGAAGCAAATTGGAGAGGAAAAGGTTTATTCGGCTTACACTTCCATACTGCTGTTCATCACCAAAGGAAGTCAGGACTAGAACTCAGGCAGGTCAGAAAGCAGGAGCTGATGCAGAGGCAATGGAGGGATGTTCTTTACTGGCTTGCTTCCACTGGCTTGCTCAGCCTGCTCTCTTATAGAACCCAAGACTACCAGCCCAGAGATGGTTCCACCCACAAGGGGACCTCCCCTCTTGATCACTAATTGAGAAAATGCCTTACAGCTGGATCTTGTGGAGGCATTTCCCCAACTGAAGCTCCTTTCTCTGTGATAACTCCAGCCGTGTCAAGTTGACACACAAAACCAGTCAGTATAGACTCCAAGTCACTATTTAGCATTTAATTCTTAATAAGCTTGTTTGATTGCCTGTCTTCTACTGACTCACTAGTCAGTCATGCTTCACAATCATGAAACAATAAATTCAAGTCCAACCCAAGAAACTGGTAACACAAAGGTAGAGAAAAATTATTTACAATTTTGCTAAGTCTGTGTGGGGGTCTAATGTCTTCTTTGTCATGCATATGGTAATCTAACAAATTATAGAAAGCCATGATACAAAAACTAAAAGACAATGATCTAAGTGTGAGGCATCTTAAAGGTTGTCTCCATTATCTGTTTGGAGAGGCAGGTTTACTTTGTTTTTTTTTTTTTCCTAATTTTTAAAATTATGAGTATATGGGTATCTGTGTATGTATATAAGCACATGAGTATGGGTGTCTTGGAGGGCAGAAGAGGGTATCAAATCCCCTGAAACTGGAGTTACATGTGGTGATGAGCTGACCAATACTGGGAACCAAACTTGGACCCAAGAGCAGTACATGCTCTTAACCTCAGGCTTTCTCTCCACCCCTACAGGCAGTTTGATTTTCATTCCCAGTCGAGAAAAAATGAGGTATTCAAGAGCCCAGATTTTGAAAGAGAGAACTGGGTTTTATGGGATCTACAACTTCTACCCATTCAGAAGCCTGGTGGAGCCTTTGGTGTCTTCTCTTTGGAGGTCGGCTTTTGGGCTCCCACTCCCGAATTTTTGTTCAGCACACTAATTTTGCAAGGTACAAAGATGTCTTAATCTTTTAGTCAAAAGAAGAGGCATGGTGTCTCTGTTTATAATATGTTTTCTCTGGCTACAGCTTCATGACAGAGTCATATTACAGTACCCATATGCTATACAATTTGTCCACTTAAGTTGCAGAGTGAAATACTTTTGTTATTTGATATTTTTAAACACAGTGTTATATAACCCAAGCTGGCTTCATTATGCAGGCAAGGATGACTGAGCTTCTGGCACATTTTCAAGTGCAGAGATTATAGACAGGTACCAACGCATCCAGCCTACTTCAGTGGTTTGAAAGACTATTTGTCCCATCCAGCAGGACCTAGTTATTCCGTGGGTTGAGGAGGACCAAGGCCTGCAAGAGAAGCAGGCAGAGAAAGGGGAGTGAAACCAAGCAAAGAGTTGTCAAGGTCTGTTTAATGAAGGCTAGGAGCCTGATTATAGGCACACAGTGAGAGAAAATAGGGAGGGGTCGAGGAGGCATAATAAAATACAGAGAAAGTGATGGGCATCTGGGGTGAATGCTGATTACAGGCTTCTCATAGCTTATCTTGGAATGTCAGCCCCCTAACAGTCCCGGGCAGCCTTCAAACATTCTGCAGCTTATCTTGGAGTCCTGACTAAACAGTCCCGGGCACCAAACGGAGACATGGAGGAGGAGGTGAAGCTGCCGTAATCTAAGCAGTTCTAGTTGCCAAGTGAAGGAGGGAGTGAAGCTGGCAGTCTCAGGCACCAGGTGGAAGCAATGAAGGAGGGGGTGACATAATTCCCTTCAAAGGGTCAGCTGGATCTTTAGGGTGAGAGTTACTGGTGGGACCTAGTTTCCCACAGTTTGGTCTCTCACAACTATTGAGCATCTTTTCTCTTATCTAAACTGGTTGGGGTCAGAAGGGTTTGGGATTTGAGATATTCTGGATTTGATAATCATTATCAAGTGATCTGGTGGGATATCAAATGGAATGGGACTGAGTTCTAAACATAAAATTCACATATGTCTCACCACACATATAATACACAACTGAAAGTCATTTTATCCAATATTTTCACTATTTTGACTTTGATCCATTATGTCAGGGGCAGATTTCTCACTTGTGGCAACATATTGGATGCTGTGTGACCTTTCATCCTGTGATCATATTCACAGGAATGATGATATTCTAATGAGACATGCCTGCTCCTCCCTTTGGCCATCAGACTATTGAAATGGACCCTAATAACTCCCAGTCTCAAGCTGGGAGAAGAAAAAGACTGAAGGTTGGGGCCAGGTAGATGGGAAGCTTCTCTTCTAGAAACAGACTTTATACAATTCTGACATGTCAGCCCCCAACAGGAGAGGCTGCAGCCCAGTGATGATGGGCAGGACTATATCTTTCCTAGGATGGCTTAGTTATGAATATCTCAAACCTCACATTAGGACCTCAGACATGGACTATTGGGAGGAGGGTCACTGATTTTCTCTGTTCTTTTTTTCAACATGGTGACATTTGGAAAAAAATGTTTATACATATATGTGTGTGTGTGTGTGCATTTTTCACTATTTATTTATTTATCTGGTCTACTAAAGACAAGTGGTTGAGGTTTGTTAGGGGCTCTGCCAAGGCCCTAGCAACCCAAAAATACCAGACAAAGAACATTGACAGACGAATAAGGAGATTTTCATCCAAACCTAGCTTGTTAGTCAGTATATTAATTGGAAATGCTGACAGGAGCACAGGTGACTCAAAGGCTCAACTGGGAAGTCCCACCTCCAATATGGTTGTTGACTCATAAGCAGATACACACAGAAGGCTCCTATCCCCTGCCCAGTCAGACATCTGTGGAGGATGTGGAGGTCAACCTTGTGAAGGAAAAAAGTAGGATGGAGAGTGAGGTGCCACCGACTCATGCAACTCCTGGAAGAGTCCTGATCTGTCTGTCCTACAGCATTAGATCCAAGATGGCTCTCAGAACACGGGTGAGACAACAAAAAGAAACCAAAGCCAGGTCAGTGGCTGCTTCCCCTGGCTGCTTCCCCCTGTCTTCATGGAGTCCTAACAGGTGACTTGCTATCCCCCGTCTATCTGCCCCGTGTCCCCATTCCCTCACCCCACCCCTTTTTTCTGAATTACCTCATCAGGCAGGGCTCTCATTGGGGCACAGTGACAGTGTGGTGAAATATGATTGGCCAAGGATATAGGGGCTTGGGATTGGCTCAAACACTGTATATACTGGGATTTGCTATGTGCTGCTCAGTAAAGTCAGATGTATACCCTGATGTTGGTCTCTGGAGTCTGATTCCTGGGATTCATCGTGCAACTCCACCACCTCTCACCCCCATCCTAGGTCCTGTTCCCACACACATCTACTGCCCGTGTGCCCAAATCATCCTTACTACCTACCAAAAATCATGTGCAGCTGAGGCAGGAGGTAGTGATTGGAATCTCATGTAAGTATCTTACAACTGTCCTTCCAGGAGGGAAATGTTAACACACACATTACCATTGCCATAGACCAGCTATCAGCAATAGTATTCTGTTCATTTTGTTGCCATGACTGTGGCCAAGATCTTCTGTAGAACTCTATTGCAACTCTGCTTTGTAACTATGACAGGCATGTTACACATGAAGGAAATAGCCATATCAGCATTCAAAAGACTAATTGGATGCTTTTGGATTTTAGACTTTTGGGGTGGGGATTCTCAATTTGTTCATTTAGCTTTGTAACCTTCATCACAATCAATTTTAGAATATTCTCAGCACCCCATAAAGGAAAGCCATACTCATTACATTCACCAGTAGTCAATCCCCATGTGTCCCAATCCCTAGGCAAATACTCATCTACTTTTTTCTGGTCTTAATTAATTTGCTACTCCAAACATATGAACATGTGAGCATTTTCCATGCCACTTTTCTGTGTATGTTTTGGCTGATCTTAATTCTCTTTTCTTTTTTCCTGTTATGTTTGTTGTAGGGTGTATGTATGTGCATGGGAGGCACAGATGACTTGTAGGTATCATCTCTCTTCCTCCACCATGTGAATCCCAAGAATAGATCTCTGAACATCAGGTTTGGTGTCAGGTGCCCTCTAACCACTGGGATATCTCACCAGCCACTTAATTTTCTTTTACCTTCTTTCAATACTTTAAAACAAAAACAATATCCAGAGTTTAAGCCCTGTGATGCTTTGATTTGTCTGACATCCATCTTACTCATCTTGAAATTCAGCTCACAGATATGGCCCCACTGATAGTTTCTTTTCAGAGACATCAATGCTTGACTATCATGAGACTATTAAACTTGTACCCAGTTCATAGGGGCCCTAAACTTCCCAGTTTGTAACGTTTGATTTGCTGAGTTGTAACACGTCAAGAATCACCCAAAATATCTGACACAATTTGTTAAATGGTATGAAATAGAAAGGGAAAGTAGTAAAAAGAGAATTATCTGTAACAATTTCCCCCTGAGAAATGTGGCATACTATTTAAATATTCATTCTAACTATCATTTTTCTAGAACAAAGACCTCTTTTTGGAACTACTTGGCCTCATCAATTAATTATTTGCTTTCATTATCAAAACAGGGCCACTGACTGGAAACTACCAGTTTTCCTTGCTTATTATAGCAATTAGTTATAATGACTTCTAGTGAGCCCTTGGGTTCTTTCCCTACTTGCTAAAGAACTATAGGATTCAAATCACCTCTCTATTGCTGCACAAAAAACTACCTAAGTTTTAAGTTCTGGCTTAAAACAACAATAACCATCATGATGTTATATCATGTAATACCGTATGCCTTTAATGGATCAGGAATTTAGGAAGAGCTCTAGCAGACCATTTGGCTTATGCTCTGCAGTAATTGCTTTTCTTGTTACTAAGCAAACACCTAACAAGAAGGGACAAAGGGATGAAGGATTTCTTTGGGCTCGTGGTCTATAGATCATCATGGCAGGGAAGGCACAGTGGTTGGGACAGCTCAAGTCTGTTCCTCACTACTTCCTCACTTTTCAAGGGAACAGGAGCAGAGGGAGGTAAAGAAGCGAGACCAAGCTGTACTTCTTAAGCTCTGCCCTCCTGAGACCCACCTTTTCCACATAGCCCTCACCACCAAAGGTTCTACAGTCCCTAAAACAGCATCACCAGCCTTGGAGCAAAGGTTCAAGCACATGAACTTTGTGGAGATATTTTACATCCGAATCAATTACTAATTTAAAAGGATTTGCATGCAGTCAGACACGACTATGCAGGGAAAAGCAAGCACTTAGAAGAGTGGTTGCCATGGCTAAGCGACTCTGTCTCTGTGCATGAATCTCTCCACATGGGCCTTCTACAAGGGTTGGTTGTGTTTCCTCACAGCATAGCTGAAGTAGAATAGGAATAAAAAGGAGCTCCTCACCCCAGAGTCCGGTTGAAGCCTCTCACTGGCTAAGCAAGACTTCCAGCACAATTTACATTGGCAATGAAGGTTATTGACATAAAGATAATATTTCTTTTTCATGCAGATAGTTCATGTCATGGTGGCAATGAACTAGGCTTAATTATGAATGTCTGTGACCAGGGCTCAGGCCTCATTCCCCTCACAAACATTTGGGAAATCTTACCTAAGAAGATTGGTTAACAGAGAAGCTAGTTTACTGTTGTGTCTCTCTGTGTTCTAGGCTGTCACCTGAAATTGCTCAGGAGTCACCCTGTGAGCCCATTCAGCTTCTTTAGCAGTCCTTTAATTGTTTTAAAATATGAATTCAGCTTCCTGGGCACTGAAACCGCAGGGACGATTTCTGCATTCTAAAACAGTGCAACCTGTGTCATTCCTTTGGAGCAGTGGTTGTGAAGACCAGGCCCTCTTTCTATTTCCATTGACCAGCAGTGCAGTAGGAAGAAACGTGACTAGCATGGTGCATATGGCAGACTGGCCTATTTAGAAAAAGTGAACTTAAAATTTTGTTCTGAGAAGGCTTCTGTAAACTGAAATTCTTTTCCTTATTTCCTTATTTCTTATCAAATCATTCTACAATCATATTGTTTAATATATAAATTTATTGCTATACATGAAATAAAGTATGTTTTTAGATATTTAATAAAGATTAATAGCTTCAAACAAAATGGTATTATTGTGAATTTCTTATCTATGCCCACACTATGTTCTTGGTGACTTACTTTCTTCTAGAGTGCCTTCTTTCTTTTATTCCTGATGCACACGATGTATATAAAATGTCTTTTGAACTGAGCACGGCAGCACTTGCCTTTAATCCCAGCACTTGGGAGGCAGCAGTTGGTGATTTCAATGCCATCTAAATCTACATAGTGAGTGCCTGGCCAGCCAGAACTACAGAGTGAAACTCTATCTCAATAAAGAATAAATTATAATAACTTTTAATAAATTCCAACTCTGTTTCATTTTAGATTCTCCCAAAATGATTTTCTGTGTCAGTCCCAAGGATCTGATTTTACATGAGTTGACACCCTAAGAGATGAAAGGAAATGCTTAATGCTGCTGCAAGTGACAGTATGTGTCTCTATCCCTGCTGCCATGACAGACAGACAGGGAAAGTCTGTATGTCTTAGCCTGAACAGTTGCACAGCATGGCTTCTGTCATACTTTAAATGGTCGAAAGTCAATATGATTTGGTCCAGCTTCAAAGAAAGAAGCCGCAAGATTCTCCTCTTCACTGGAAAGTGGTCAAGGCAGTTGCAGAAATATTTTAAGATTGCCTGTTCCTCTAGCTCTGCTGGCTGCATTCATTGGCTTGTGTAATAATTACTCCTCATTTTCCCCCACTCCCATAATCCCCTTTAAATGTTTGAAAATTTAAGATTTCAAGTATTGTACTTGGTTCTTATGCGTTCTTGGACCAGGCCTAAATGTTTCCTGCTGTGCTGTGCTACTCTGTGCTTCCTGTTTGGTTAACATTTTATTTCCTGTGCTCTGTCAAAAGGCTTGGTCAAAGTTGTAAACTTCCATTATGACGTAGGAGCTATGTTCTATATTCAAATCTGCCAGCAGTCTTGGGGAAAAGTAGGAGTATAGTAACTATTAAATGTAATACAGAAAATGAAGTTCTGCCCCTTTTGTTGGCATTGTTTTGTTTTGCTTTGCTTTGGTTTGTTGACACTTGGTAACTCAAATTGGCCTGGAACATTGTGTATCCTATCTAGGCTGGCCTTGAACTTGTGGCAATTCTCTTGCTTCAGCTTCCCACTTGCTGGAATTACAGGTGTTAGACACCACACTGGACCTGTCTTTATATTGATAAAATTTGTCATGTGTGGTGGATGAGACATGCCTACAATCCCAGTCTTTTGGATATGGACATATGAGGATCAAGAGTTCAAGGCCAGCCTCAGTTACATAGCAAGTCTAAACCAGCTTGTGCTGAGATTCTATCTTTAAAAGAAAATAGAAAGAATTTAATGGCCATTTTAAAGAAATATATGTTTTAGAGGACACTATTTTCTGGAAGTTCAGGTCTCAATCTGCTTACTTGCTCTAGCTTTTAGCTAGACCACCGAGGATGCAACACACTCTGACCTCCACACACATGCCATGACACATACATGCATGTAAAATAATAAACCTAATATAAAAACCTTCAGAATCTTCCCATATTTTTCTTCTCTGAAGTCTCAAGCATGTTGGTTTTATCTTTAACTAGTAATCTTAAAATGACGTTTATAGTTTGTCATATCAGATACAGTAAAGTCCAATGAATTATGACTAGAAAAAACCAACCTCTTAGTCTATGTATTATAACAGAATATGTAAGACTATGACATTATATAAGAACAGAACATTGTTTAGGGGGTGTCTCACTAAAGGGCGAATGTAGTATGCACATATTTTTTTGTTTTGCATTTTGCCATCGTGCTACAGGGATTTTATACTGAGCTCAGAAAGAGAACTGGGTGGAAAGCAGCTGTTCTAGGAAACTGGGAACATTCTGAGGCTGCCATATCCTCTCAGGTTAAAGATTCTGAATGACCATGGAGTAAGAAGATTGGGAAAATGGAAAAATATGAACTGGAATCTGGGCTTTGTAAATTATTGGCTAAAAAAGAAAGACTTGTATGTAGATATCTAATGTAACTTGAAGACAAGTATAACTTTCATCTAACACTGAATTTTATTTTTTCATATTCCAGGTAGTATTTTCATAGTAAGTATATTTATTTATATATTTATTTATTTGAGCCAATGTCTTATTGTATATCTCAGGCTGACCTCAAAGTCTCAATCCTCCTGCCTCCCCTCAGGTATGGGGAATACCCATGTTGTGTTTAGGTACACCTTCCGTGTTATTTGGTGCTGGCTTGAACTAATAGTATAATTGATAAAAGTGTACTTTTATATCTCTAGATTTACTGAATAAAATGAATACGTGTTTGTCATAGTCATATTAATTCTGTAAGTTGTCATGGGATTGTGAACATATAAGTAAAAGTCAAGCTATAAATGTTTGTTGACTCAATTCATGATTCAGTACACACTTCACGCTAAACATTGTTCTAGGTATGAAGAGAGATTATGTCCCAGCATTAGTGTCTACTTTCTAGTGGGATATGCCATTCCAGTTAAAGTAACCACTATGACCTGAATGGACATAAGGCAGTGGAGCATGGTCTCTTCTCTCCTGTTTTATTTAGTACAGAAGACCTTCCCTCTCAAATAGCGTATGACACTTTGGTATTGTTTTCTCCAGATAGATGGATGGATGCATGGATGCATAGATTGGTGGGTGGAAAGATAGATGGATAGATGGCTCATCAAGTCGTTTGTGCTACCCATATGTTCATGCCGTGAGGCCATCTCACCTGCCGCATGGCCCACTCCTTTGCTTGATGCTTCCTCACTACTGAGGTTGTCAGGAAGTATAAACATTTCCCTAGAAACTGGAGGGAAAAAGAAAAAGTCCACTTGTGTTAAAGATTCTATGTCCAGTTAGAGTGTTACAGAAGAGTCAAATTATCTTGGGCTATTTTTATTCTTCTTAAATATATATAAAATTAGCTGGGAAGTGGTGGGGCACAAATTTAATTCCAACACTAAAGAGGAGGCAAAGGCAGGCAGATCAGAGTTCAAGGCCAGCCTGGTCTACGGAGTGCGTTCTGGGACAGCCAAGGTTACACAGAGAAACCCTGACTGGATAAACAAATGTATATATAATTCATTTTCCACACCTGTGTCCAACCTAAAATCCTCATAACTGTCTAAAACTTTAAAATGCAGTTTTAACAGACTTCTACCTAAGAAGTCCCTCAGACTGCACCTGAGGCTTGCACCTCCCACTCTGTAACCAACAGACCAGATACAGATGACTTACCTAAGAGTGTTCCATGTCCTCACTTGTGAAATATGAGCTGGAATGAGTGGAGCCAGGAGTTCAGGTACCCCACAAGTTCAACATTGTTTTGGGCCATAATGAGTTCAAAGGTTAGTTACAGCAAGCCTCTGTCCAGGGAGGTCTGAACAGATGGATCTCACGTTACCTCAGATGTCATTCCTGTTACAGAAGTGAAGTCACACTGTGTCACACTTACAAGCCCTGCTATATACACAAAGCTGGCTTCATCCTCTAGGCCCTACCTAGGATAAGCATACAGACCGAAAGCCAGAAGTTTCTGGATGGTTTATGACTGCCTTTAGGAGTTCTCGTGTACTCAAATTTAGTTTCTCTGGGACTTCACTAACCCAATGTTTCAGTTCCTTTTAGCCTAGGTGAGTGGGGCAGCTTTCTCAAAGCTGTTTCTCACCTTGGGGACTGTCCCTCTTTCCTGCAGCTGACTTTACAAAGGGTGTGCATGCCCTCCTTGTTGGACAGGAGAAGTTACAGACAAAGCTGATGGCAGGGTTCAAGTGATGCCACTGTCTGAATTATCACTAATTTTTGAAGTAGTCATACATATTTCTTGCTGTACCCAGAGCATCTCAGACTTGCACTTGTATCCAGTTCCTACCCCCAATTCTCTAAATCCATTGAGTCAGGAAGGAGGACAGCTTCTCCTAGATCCTTTCCTGAATATTTTCATTCCGTTTAATTTTGACTTCATATGCTGGCTGGCCGAGGTTTACTTTGCTTCACTACAGTGACTTCTACATCAAGGGTTTCGCTTCCCACCTGGTTTTCCTCAGACGCAGCCTCTGTTACAGCGCTCCCTGGTTTAAGAGCTTGTCACATTTCTCTCTGGATACAACCTGTACAGTGGATCTCAGTCCCATATAACCGAAGCTATGGGTTGGGTCACATAAATTTGACAACAGTCAAAAGTTTCTGAACTTTTAAAATTTTCTGAACTACATGAAATTAATTCAAATTAAACCTCATAAAGCCTCTGCTATGTTTCCGAGGAACTCACCAGCCTTGGATCACAGGAACTCCCTGCAGCCTTGTGTCTGGAACACACGTGTGCTAGCCACGAACACGTGCTATCACACAACGCCAGGCCAGTATCTGCAGCTGAAACGGTTCATACTTTACCTGTGCTTTGATTGTGTGGATGAGTTTTCTGTCCTTATAGAACATTATAGCACCTGATAGCATTCCTCAGCATTTATGCATATAGTTAGTATATATTTGGATTGTATTGTGCTAGAACATTTGATTTTTAAGAACTGCTATTTATCTAGACATGCTGCCCTGCCTGTAATTCTGATCTCTTTGAAAGGTAGACACGGGAAGATCAGGAGTCGCTTTCTGATAGTTTGACTTTGAGGCCAGCCTGGACTACATAAAACCCTTAAATTTTTTTTCTTTTTTTCTTTTCTCTTTCTTTCTCTCTTTCTTTCTTTCTTTCTTTCTTTCTTTCTTTCTTTTTCTTCTTCTTCTTCTTCTTCTTCTTCTTCTTCTTCTTTCTTTCTTTCTTTTAATATTTGAGCTGCTAATTTGAGTTTCATTTAAAAGATCATTAAAGTAATTTTGATCTTGTTTAGGATCAAAATTTCTAACAATTTCTAAAACAGACCCACACACACTTCTGGTATTTTGCATTACATATTTATAAAGCAGCATTTTCAGCATTCAGTTATAAAGGCACAATGTTCATCAACTTTGAAAAGCACTGAAACCGTTTTATATTCTGTGCTATTCAAGATTTAATTAACCCTGTAGCGAGCTGCTATGGAATTCACCATGTAGCTCACTGTGGCCTCCAATTTGTGGTAACCCTGTCTTGGCTTTTCAAGTGCTGAGATTAAACCTGTGGCCCACCATACCTGGATAAGAAGCAGTCTTATGTAGCACAAACTGCCCACTGAACTCTCTTCTAGGTAAGGTTGACCTTCAACTCCTGATCTTCGTGCTTCCACCTCCCATATGGAGAGATTACAGGTTTGGGCCAACACACCAGTTAAGAATTTTTTTTTAAAAAAAGATTTATTTATTTATTTATTTATTATGTATACAGTGTTCTACCTGCATGTATGCCTTCAGGCCAGAAGAGAGCATCAAATCCCATTGCAGAGGGTTGTGAGCCACCATGTGGTTGCTGGGAATTGAACTCAGGACCTCTGGAAGAGCAGTCAGTACTCTTAACCACTGAGCCATCTCTCCAGCCCAAGAATTATTCTAAAATAATTTCTAAAATAGTTTATCTGACATTTGCTATTAATAAATGGTTTGCAAACCTCTTTGTGTGTGTGTACACATATACATATATAAATATAATAAAAATATAATAAATACGTTACTCAAAAAAAGAGCACCCCCCTCATGAAACAAACAAAATACTCCATTATCAGTAGATTTTTTTCCCTATTTCCTTTTTTTCCTAATCTAATATATACCCATATTAGTCAATATTAGCTACTTTACCAAACATAGTAATTCAATAAAGGGGAGTTTAAAAAAAAAACTCTACCTTTTTTTTTTTTTTTTTAACTGTCTGCTCTACACAATCATTCGGGCTTCTTCTGTCTCTTTTCTCAGCCATCTCTAGAAGCCTGCCTCAGCAAAGGAGATGGAATTACAATATAGGATCAACAGCTGTAGTAGGATCTACAGGTTAGCTTAACATAAAACAAAAGTGCTTTCTACAAGCCTCTGGCTGAGGGCAGGTGAAACATATCTCTGATGAAGAAACGCTGAATGCTTACCTGGCCGTGCAGAGACCATGATGGTGAAGGCAGCTCTCCCAGAGGGAGGCTTAGTTGTTCACCCTGTGACCTCTCCAGATATGGGAAACTCAACTGCATAGCTGTTACAGTGAGGAACTGTATTCAAACTCTCCCCTATTAAATAAAATTAAAAGAAAAGGAAAAGGTGAGAGACAGAGTGCAGCAGAGCAACTATGTATTAAGTTACAAGTAGACATTTTGGTGAGAAGAAGTATTAAGATGAGGTCTCACTATATAGCCCAGGCTGGCCTCAAATTCACTGTGGAACCCCATCTGACTTCATCTTATGGCAGTCCTGCCTTAGCCTCTCAAGCAACACCATCTCTGGCTAGCTGCCATCAAGCTGAAGAGATGGAATTATAACCAAGTTTCAGAATAAACTCCAGTATAGACCTCCATAGGCTCAGAACTGTAGACTCTGAAAACAAATGAGTGTGTGTGTGTGGGGGGGGGGATTGTCACAGCTAGGTCAAGGTGATTATTTACAATACTGACATTTCCAATCCATAGACATGGCATGTCTCTAGGAAGGAGTATTCTGGGCAGAGGGAGAAGAACGAAAGCAGATAAATAAGAAACCATCTTGTTTATACATCTCAGGGTCTATAGAGCAGTTCAAAATGTATAGAATATAAGATATAGATTGTAAGAAATGAGGCATGGCCTCCTGGAAGCAGCCAGACTATAGAAGAGTTTGGAAGCCATGTATTTGAACCCAAGGACGGTTTTAAATCGCAAATTTGGTGTGGCTTGATGTGTATCCCCACAATATTGCTATTGGGGCAGCAATAGATTTGAATATATTTTTAAAGGGGACAGAAGTTAAAAACACTTAGAACATTCCAGTAGTTTAGAAGAGACCTAACAAAGATGTCCCAATGACGATGGTAGTCAAAATAAAGAAGAGGCATAGCTGTTGGCATAACTCAGTGGCAGCCTTAGCATATGTGCCCTAGGATAGCTATGGGGCAACCCAACACAAAACCATGAACACTTAAAACAGCATGAGCAGATTGTTTTTTGCAAGTTGTTTTTTTAATCTAACTATGCTTTTCCCAACTGTGAACTTTATAGGTGACAGTGTATCATAAGAATGTCAAAAGACTGTACTTTTCTCCATGCCTTAAATTTAATCCCTAGCAATAGAAGAAGAAGGATTCATCACAATAGGCTATATGGTGAATGGATACTGTAAGGTAGGCTGAGGTGATAGGAGGGCCAGTCATGGCTCCCAGTCTGCAGAGATATCTCAGCAAGTAAAGTGCTTGTGAACAAACATTAGGAGCAGAGTTTGGACCCTCAAGAAAAGCCAGATGCAAGTCTGTAATTCCAGAGTGCCTTACTTCAGCTAGAGTAAAGGGTTCAGAGCCAAAACAAAGAGGCCGTCTTCCATCCCATGCTTACACAGGTGGTTCTCAACATGTAGACTGTAACTCCTGAGGGTGGCGGTGGGGGTCAAATACTCCTTTTACAGAGGTCCCATATCAGATATACTGTACATCAGATATTTACACCATGATTCATAACTAGCAAATTACAGTTATGAGGTAGTAATGAAAATAGTTTTATAGTTGGGGTCACCACAACCTGAGAAACTGTGTTAAGTGTCACAGCATGAGGAAGGTTGAGCAGCACTGCTTTAATAAAGTCTTTTAGAAACAAGTGAGTAGTCAATGCTCTTTAGCAAAGGCAACTCCTACATTCTTCCTTGGCACAGCAGAGGTATCCTGTTCTAGCACCATCTGCACACTAAAGCTCCACCCTGGCACCATCCACTTCCTTTACTACTTAGTCCTGACGTTACCCTGCACAATGCATGGCCTGGGAACCCAACTGCCATGCCAGAGCCTGAAATGCTCACTGATAGTTTTGTTTGTTTGCTCCTTCTGCATTTTCAGTCTTACTCTGTAGCCCACATCGGCCTGAAACTTGCAACAATCCTGTTCCAGTCTCCTAAGTGCTAGGACTATAGCTATGAGCCAATAAGCTTGCTTCTCATTTTCCTTTAGCCATTTCTGTTTCCCAATCTCTTTGGAAGCTAAGGCACTGTATACTGTCCTGGTGTGCAGTAATAGTAAGGCAGACTGTGCCTGGCCCACATTCATCTTTCACTTGTCCTCCTTTTCCCTCCCTTGGTAAGGCAGCCTTAAAGGTGTTAGACATTTGTTACAGGCACGTGTGGCAGAAACATGGACAGACATTTTATGTCTTTCTATAATGTCAGAATGTACTAAGTAAAAATAAATCCACAACCTACATCAGTTTTGTTGGCTACAGTTTCCCAAATCTCCAGCAGACAGTTGGGAATCAGTTCTTTTAACTGTAATTATTAGCATTAATTCTCAGACCCACAGTATATACATGTTGTGTGTATATATGCACATATGTAACAGGATAAATGATGTCTAAGAGAGGCTACAGAATTCTGAGGCTTTCCTGAAGTCAAAGACAGAAAGCAGATACAAGCAACAGGAAGAGTCTGCATGCATTGGGCTAGAAGTCTTACAGACTGCAGGCATGGACCAGTTCACATCAAATACCAGTCCAAGTGACAGGACATCTCCAGGGTCAGTTTGATGTGAGCCAAGTGTCACCTGCGGGAGACTCTTTGCTTAAGCTGGAGACTGAGGCAAAGGCAAAAGGAGTGCTTGATATAACAATTATCCTATATGAGGCTTATGATAGGTAGTGGGGACAATTATCATACCTGTCATGTTTTGGTCTTGGGGCACTACTTCTTTTCTAGCCCCAGGTCAGGGGATGGATTACATGTAACATGTCAGTTCATGTGTGCTGTGCTTCTGATTACCATTTGATATATTTAGCTCTTGGTTTATGTTTCACACTGTGCTGGCAGATAATGATTGTTTGCTTGTGCAAGCAAGATGTAGACTCATTCTTTCTTGGCACTCATACTCAAAATAGAGTAACTCTGGTCATGGTTGTTGCTTTGTAAAATGGAATAACTCAAGGCGAGTATGGTGGTTTGAATAAGAACACTCCTATGGGTTCATATAGTTTAACTTGGTCTAAAGTAGGTGGAACTATTTGGGAAGGATTAGGAGGTGTGACACTGGGGGTAGGCTCTGATGTTTCAAAAGCCATTCCCTGTCAGCTTTCTGACTTGTGGTTGTTGTCTCAAGATGTAAGCTCCCAGCTAGTGCTCCAGTGCTCTGGCTTCCATGCTCCCCACCAAGATGGCCATGAACTAACCCTCTGAAACCATGAGCCCTCAAATTAAATGTGTTCTTTTACAAATTGCCTTGGTCATTCCTTTGTTTTATGACTGTAATAGAAAAGTTACTGAGGTCACTAGGCATAACCTAAAAGGTGATATTCCACATCATAGACCTGGTCAGAGCAGGCCCAGCCCATTCTCTCAGCATTAGTATGCAGTATGGAAGGTGCCTGGATCACCCCTGGAAGGGAGCCAGAGGTTGTTACTGATAGCCCTGAGCACACTATAAATCCACACCCTGCACCAGCTAATACTCCATTTCTGTTTTCTTTGACACTCTTGTAAAAGTTTATACCTACCACATCCATCATTCTCTCCTCAACCTGCTTCAATTTGGCTTTTATAATGATCCTTTTAAAGGCACACTTCTCAAGTCACAAATGACCTCCATTCTTTATCTATTTCATAGACAGGGTCTCCCAAAATAGCCTAGGCTAGTCTTGAACTTCAGAATGTCTGGCATGAGCCTGCCTAGTCCTGGGATTACTGGAAAGAGCTATGCCACCCAATTTAATGACCTCCATTTTGCCATACTCATTTAGAGTTCACTTAGAAAAGAATCCTCAGTGGTTTCAATTCTAGCAGCTGGCCCTGCCATCAAACATGCCTGTCACCATGTCTTCTGTACAAACACGTGTCTAAATCACCTTTCTAAAATTTCCATCATGGCAACAGTGCCCCACCCTCAGCCCTAGGTAGCATATACTAACAGTGTACCATACCAGCCAGGGTAAGTCTCCAAATGTACTGCATCAACTGCATGACTAAAGTTTCCAGTAGCAACCACTGACTCAGCTCAAACATGGCCTCTACAGAATGTCCTTCTAGAGCCCAGTCGGTTTCTACTACCCCCACCACCTTATTTTCTTTATAGAAATGCAGTGACGTTAAGACTTATGCATGCTTGTGTTTTGAGATAGGCTCCCTCATAGCTCAAGCTGGCTTTATAAACTCATTATATAGTGGAGGATGTCTTAGAACCCCTGCTACTCCTACCCCCACCTCCCAAATGCTGGGATGACAGACATGCCACCCAGTACTAAAACTACCACGTGTTAGTCTCTGTAAACCCCAATGACAAGCAGCCTTATCAGGTGTACAGTGACACCTTCCCCCAGCACAAGGTCTACAAATATCCATGAGAATTTCAACCTCCTATTTACTTTTTCTTTGAATAAAGACAATAAGTAGAAACTATGTCATACAGATATGGTTGAGTTAAAAGCTGAAGTATGCCTGCATTTGTGTGTGTGTGTGTGTGTTGTGTGTTCAGTGTTTTGTGGCTCATCCTAGCTTCAAAGTTATGATCCTGGAGCTTGGCCTCTGGAGCGCTGTACATAGTTCACCCTGCTAATTATTTTATTTTAAATCTTTGTGACTTGTTTATGGTTGTGTTTAACTAAAAGCACAACTGCTATTTATACTCTTTGAGAAGACACTTTGGAATTAGCAGATTGTAATTATTTCCTTCACTTTGGGGGAGTTGTATAACAGGATGACTTTTTAATGACAGGATAGTATATATTTTAATTATCCAACTCCCCCCCCCCACACACACACTTTGGCGTTCTTTGAAGCGCATGTAGAGGTAAGAGGACAACTTTTGGAAGTTGATTCTGTCCTTCCATGGATCAAATTCAATTTGTCAGGCTTATTAGCAAGCGCAATTACTCTCTAAGCTATCTTGTTGGCCATGCAAGATGATATTCTCTATTTCCCCTCCATTACTTGTTTTAGTCAGTAAATGACTGGAGAACGTAAGAGGTGGAGCCAGATAACCCTGAGTTACTTTTGTTGTTGAGACAGTCCACCTGCCTCAACCTCCAGCGTGCTGGGAATGCACTGCGCTAAACAGGGCTGGATAATCTTAAACTTAAATCGTGCAATTCCTTTCTAGAACTCTAAAGTATGGACAAGCTACTCCAAACCCCAATCAACTCTAATACTCGTGTATACAATGACATGCTAATACATCATAGACTAAGAGAGCAGGTGCGATTTAGCAACTGAAGGCAAACAAGATTCCGCCTGACCTGTCAAAGCACCAAAGTTCGGCCCTGGCCTTAGACCGTAGGTATCTCGGTCAATCTCTGGACGTCGTGTACATTTATACAGAATGGGGTTAGCGGCCTCGCAGTGCAGCTGAAAAACTTTGGTAGGTAAAAGACGTAATGTAGATATAGAGGGAAAATAAGGCTGCGGGGGTCCCCGTATGCAAATCTGCGCCTTACAGCCGAACGCGGGCGCTGGCGCTTCCGCACTTCCCCTCCAGAGCACCCGGACAGCTCTCCGGCGCGGGGGCGGAGATTTGCATGTGCGAAATCGGGAAGAGGGGGAACCACCGGTCGAAAACCCCGGGCGGGCCTCGGGCGGCCAAGGAGCGCGCCCCGTGCACCGCCCGGCCCGCCTCCGGCCGCTCGGCCAGCATGACGTCACGAACACGCCCCTCGGCTTTAAGCAGCGCTCTCTTGGACTCTGGAGGAGGGGGATTTCTCAGGGACCGGCGCCTTCTCACGCGCGGAGTCGTCGCTGCGCGCCCCCACGGAGCTCCCGGCGCGAGCGTGCAGGCTGTGGTGGCTCTGGAGGAAGTAAGCGCACTGGGCCGCGCGGAGTCGCGCGCCCGCCGCGAGGCTCCGCCCCCCGCCCCGGGTAGGCGGTGGCGCGAGTGACGTAAGCAGCGGGAAATCCCCCCCCTCCCCCCACGTTCCGCCGGGCGGTCCGCCCCGCCCCCTGCCCCTGCCGCGGCATCCTGGCAAGGCGACGCCAGGACACTAGTGACCGGAGCGCGAAGATTCGGGGGTGGGAAGGTGTGAGCCGCAAACCCAGAGGAGCCGGGAAAGAAGAGGAGGCCCGGGGGTGGTCCGAGGACAGGCGTCCCGGCTGCGGAGGCTGCTCAGCCTCCTCACTGGTTGGCTGACTGACGGGCTAGCTGGCTGCCTGCCTGCCTGACCGGCTGCCTGGCTGACTGACTCACTGACTGACTGACTGGCTGCTGCCTTGCAGCCTCGGGCCGGACGCTGGAAGCTGCAGCGAGCGGCGCGCGGAGCCGAGCCATGGCCTCGAGTGAGTACCCGGGCGAGCACTCGCGGGTCACGGGGAGGAGCTGTCGGGGGCTCCGTTTGGGGTTGGGACGGTCTGCCTTTCAAGTCTTCTCATCTGGCAAATTGTCAGCCGTTTAAAAAGTTGCCCGCTCCGGGGTTTGCGTGTGAAATCAAAGCGGCGCACTGTAATCTGATCTTCTCCTAATAGCCAGAACCTTCGAAATTCCCAACGGTGTGCTTTTAGGATCACAGGGGGTAATCTCAGTAAAGGAGAGCAGAGAAGCCTCGCGTTTAAAGACTCAGTGGTATGGAGACCCAGTTTTACATTTTTGAACAAAAAAGAGGAACCTCCGGACCTCAGACGAGCTTTCTTTTTCTTTTAAGTCCAATCGTGCTAGCGGCTGACACTGGTACTGAATGTGGCGTGGCTGTGAAAGTCCTCAGTGGCGTTTTAATTCGTTCCAAGCGAAAACACTACCCCCGCCCCCACGAGCTAAAGATGTTGCTTGTCTAATTTACCTTGTAGAGACCTCGATCCCTTCAACCCCCAACCCCAACCCTGCACGCGCGTTTTGTTAGCAGCAAGAGGACGAGACGATATTTTGATTATGCTTTAAAGTAACTGGTAGGGTTGAAAATGTCATCATTTAATGTCAGTGTGTATCTGCTACTACTAAGTTTTGGATCGTCTGCTTTGAGGGGGACACATTTATAAGAAACAGTTTACAGGACAGGAGAGTTTAGTATGACAGCCGTGCTATATGTAAAGCAAGCACTTGAAGCAGCGAAGATGGTAGTGGGCACTTTCCTGGCCGTGGGAGCTAAAAATGACACCTTCGGTCTGTAGCAGGACGCTGACCCTTATCTTCCCAGTGACCCTCAGAAGAAGGCAGCCGACGTCTGGCAGAGAAGAGGAAGTAGAAAGCTTAGTGAACTCTTTAAGAGTTGAGCAGAACAATATCATAACTCCTGCTGTAAAGGAAACTGGGGTGTTTCACATGACACTTGATTTCAGTTTGTCTGTGGTTTTCATGAGAAAACAAGTGTAGTTTAAAATATTTCAACTTTCTCTTTACCCATTTAAATGAAGCCAGGCTTTCAGATGCTCTAGTAAATTCGTAAATTTAACTCATGTTCTGATTAGAAGCACAAAAAGGCTTTAAGTATTTAGTTCATTGGTAATCAGAAAGAGATTTTTGTATGAAATTTGTAAAGAGTGGCAAGCTTTGTTAAAACAGTTCTGTCCTTGTCTACCTAATAGAATCTTATTATATAGTGTATGAATGCAATACTTGAAAATTTTTCAACAGAAAAATCATTTATTAAAGAACTGTAAGACAGATATGATTTTAAAATGTAATACAATTGCAATCTGCCTAAGGACACATATTTTGTGCTGTTATAGAAATGATTCCAAAAGTTATAAAGTGGGGAACTTTTAAAAGAAATGGCAAGTTTTAAGGATTTAGAAGTTGGGTTGGGCTTGCCCAGCTTCTGTGAAGCCCTGGGTTCAGTTCTCAGTACTGTCAGAGAAAAAAAAAAAAAAATCCCAACAAACATAGAAAACAAATCTGCAAGTTGTAGTATCATTATCTTCTTGCTTTTTGATCTTTTATCAAGGGTTGCACTAAATGAGACTTCTTAAAATACACCATGTCATTTAAATTGTAATTCTGCTATTTGAAGTTTCTAGGCAAAAATATAGTTTAAAGGAGTCTGGGTACCTCATATCAGTTATAAAGACCAAATAGAGAAAAATTATGAAATAAATTTAAAATTCCCATTCCCCTTGAAATACTAATTTAAAAGCAACAAAACTGTTTAACTTATGATTATGTAATTTAGATTCTTTTCTTGCAATATAGTACTGAAACCTAGAAAAGCATCCATATTGATTACCAAGTATTGAGATCATTTGTTCATTCCTCTCCGATGTCATATGTAAATGGGTATGTGTAATTGAATAGGTGGTGCTTATAAATGTAAAGTGTCATAGATAATAATCTCCTGGGCAGAATTATATAAATGTCGTGAGAAGACAGGATTTTATATGATGATTCTAATTATTGTTCAGGTAAATTAGCAAATTAAGACTTCCTAGCTAGCCATTAATCTGTTTTTCATTGCCTTTTAAACAATACTGTGCTTTGTTCTAGCTTTTTGATAAGATTAATTATAGCAGGCAACATGGAAAAAAATGTTCCTGATCAAAGATCTGCATATTTAAGCAGTCATTATCCACACAATTGTATTCTATTTAAGTTAGCTGTCTTGTGTCCATATCTAAAATCTTTCATTATTTCCTAAAAATAACAAAATGGAGGGAGGTGCACAGTTGTCTTGTAAGACACATACTATTTTACTAATGATTAAGATTGTCTGTGGTGAAATGTACTTTAGAATTTAGAAAGTTTGTATTTAGTCACATTTTTTTCTTTAATATGATTCTGCTGTGTCACATAACAGGAACTATAGGAAGGAATTATTTTTGTGGACCTTACTACTCACCAACTTTTTGTATGAACTTCAAAATAACCTTTTTCCCCCCAATAAAAGTGAACATATCTGTGTGACAACTTACACTTTAATAATAGAGCTGGAAGTTAGGAGTGGCCAGCTAAAACAAATGACTTCCTTTTTTAAAAAGGAAGACTGTTCACAAATACAGATGTTTCAGAAATGCAGCACATGAAAAAGAGATAAAGGTGTTATAATAGTAGGTGATGTAACAACAAGAATGAATGGAGAAAATGGTGGATACAGGGTATATGTGGTCTCTTTCTCAATTTTTTTGTTTCAATTTTCTCCCATATGGGTTCTCTGCATGATTGTGTTTATGGGCACATGATCTGAATATTGCAGAGGAAGATATAATTTTTTTAAAAAAATGTTCCTTTGAAATTTGTGCTTAATTGGATCTCTTGTATTTTTAAGTCTGAAATCTTAATAGAGATGATTCGGCCCTGCCATGAATTTTTTATTTGAGGAAAGACTTTTAAACATTACTTTTGCATTCTAGTAGGTAAGAACCTCTCAGGACTGGTTTTTAGTTTGTTGTTTGTTTTGTTTTTCCTGTATCCACAGCAGTGATATCTTACTGGCTGTGGTTGGCCTTGTGATGAATACTCACCAGAAAGTTCTGCATGGAGATGATATTGGAAGTGTATGATTATTAGCTGCTTGCTCCTTTGCGTTCCAGGCAAAAGCTGCTTACCTAGGATTTCATGAGAAAGAAGCGCTCTAGTCAGCTGTTCTCAACCATGCTTAGTATGACCGTCATTTCTCTGCTGTGTTGTAAATAACAAGGCTCAGATATGTTTTATATAAAGGGAAATCAAAGGCTATCTTTTGACTGTTTTCTTGGTTTCAGTTGAATGAGGTTGGTTGGTTGGTTGGTTGGGTGACTAGGAGAATGACAACTTGCCAGACATTTTTTGCCTGTCTTATCCATAATTCTGTCTATGCTTGGATCCGAACACTGGGTTACTTCCCTGAACACTTTGCGTTGTGTTTACTTCTTCACGTCTTAGGCAGTTGGTCTTCAGAGTCCTTAGATTAACTTAGAATGTTTCTTCAGAAATCTGTCTGCACTTTATTCTTGAAGTGTTTCATTTCTCCTCAGATCTCTGTGAGGTTAGGTAATGGTTTGGCTTCTGATATACAGCCCCAGAACAAACTCTGTTCTAGGGACTTTGAATCTAAATATTCACCTTATATTCTTAAGATATTTGTATTTGTTTTTAGGTTAGAGGTTATAGCCATATCTGTTATTGAGGTTTTATGCTTAACAACTTTTTTCATGTTACATAAATTTAAAAGTTGATTTTATTTTGAAACTTGGTTGTAATTACACCTCTGCAGTTTAATGACACCTATGACTTTTATTCTTTCAAAAAATACTCTCATGGAAGAGTTTCGCTCTATCATTCCTTCCCTAGCTCTTCTGTGGCTATGGACCCAGAAGACATGCATCCATTTGGTAGTCAGATTTGTTAGTTCCTTGGATTACGACTGCCTCACTGCTATATTATTAAAAATTGTTACTGCACTGTGTATATATGTGTTTATGACAGGCATAGTGGTCCATTCCTTCAAACCCAGCACTTGGAGGCAGAGGCAGGCAGAGCTCTGAATTCAAGGCCAATCTGCTTTATAAAGCAAGTTACAGGCAATCCAGAGCATACAATGAGACTGTCTCAAAAAAAAAAAAACCAATAATAATAATCCTTTTCCTCAAAATGTTATATTATTTTAAAGTTTTAGCATCTCTAAAATGAACAGCAGTTCTCTTTATGAAGAGTAAAGTTAAGAGAATCTGTGAGAAATACCTATGTGTGTGTTTTAATTGGTATTATAATTAATTATATGTAACATATTCTCATTGTGTACTTAATTATGGCTTCTCATTCTAGCAATAATATTTTTGTTGGTATACCTATTTTATATATAATTGTGACAATTGATCTATTTTTAATGTTTCTAATGTAAAAGAAATTTCTAATTTCTTTTTAATCTTAAAATCTAATTTTTAATTTTTTCAATCTTAAAACTCATACTTGAGATTTTAAATAGGCTCAGTGTTGTCAAATAGCATTCTCTTGCACCTAAGTGCAAATGAAATCATAACTGTATTGCAAGCATTTTAGTTATAATTCAAAAATTATTCTAGTAGATATTAGCAATTCAAAATATATAAAAAATATATTTGAAAAATATGGAGACCAATCCAGACTTTACACTTGTCCTGGTTAAAGAAAAATTCCTTAATTAAATTGTTTAGAAACAACTTTGAAGCCATTTCTGTGCTTTTAAAACCCATATGACTTTCTGTAATCTTAGGCGAGAGTATTTGTCTTCCCTAAGGCTCCTTGGTTTATAATTTTTCCTTTGTACTCTCCATGGAGGACTACAGTTTTTCATTTTTCATCTTCAAGAGGAATGGCATTGTAAAACAGTACCAAGGAAGAACATGATTGGATCATTCTACTGACACATGATACCAATGATTTCCTAGCTAGGAGGGCTACAGTTAAATCAGAATATGAACAGATATGAGGAAGCATGAAGGTGTAGTTGTTCTGGTACCTACAAAGTACTGGGTTTTTTTTTTTTTCGGTTATTGAGGAATATAATAAGGAGGGACTGATTAATCATTAATATAGTCCTTTAATTTTTGAATCACTGACACAAAAGAGCTTTGGAATTTTAATCTTCACACAGATATTAATTTAGGACATTAATGAGTAATACAATTTCTACCATTCAGTAACTTGAAGAAGTAAAACATGTAGTTTTATTTCAATAACAAAGCTGGGTATGGTGATAGAAATCTGTAGTCCTGGTATTTGGAAGATCGGAAGTTCAAGGAAAGCCTCAAGCTACACATTGAGTGAGGCCTGCCTAGGTTATTTGAGAGCCTGTCTCAAAAAAGGATGTACCTCAACTGCCCAGCCTTGAGGAGCCCTGATTGGACCCAGCATTGTACAAAGTCTGTGGTAGTGGAGCCTATAATTTCAACACTAGGAAAGTGGAGGCCAGAGGCTTAGAAGTTCAAGATCAGCCTAGGCTACAAAACAAGTTAGAGGCTAGCCCTAAATAAGACACTGTCTCAAAACATAAAGAACACAATAGTTAATTTTTCCTAAACTAATGGTTTTTTGGTTTTTGTTTTGTTTTGCTTTGCTTTGCTTTGTTTGGAATAATTGCTCTTAAAAATTACCTTGATTGTTGGTTTACAGGACGGAAAAGTTATTCCCAACAGGGAATGTAGACTATAAATTCTGAAATTTGTTTTTGAGTGAGACTTGTTATCAATGAAGAGTTCCTTTTTATTGTTGGTATATTTTTGCTTTTTTGTTTTTTGAGACAGGGTTTCTCTGTGTATCCTTGGCTGTCCTGGAACTCTCTGTAGTCCATGCTGGCCTCAAAATCAGAGATCCACCTGCCTCTGCCTCCCCAGTGCCAGGACTAAAGGTGTGCCCAACTATTTCCTGGCTCAATGAAGAATCTCTACAAGAAGAAAAATAAATATAAATGCATGAAATTACATGACAACATTTAGGTAATTCTTATTACTTTAAGAAATTTAAAAAATACTTAGTCTTAGGTCCTTTGTATTTCATAGTTTTATAAATACACTCACTGGTTTAAAGAAATGTATAACTTGCTTTGAATAACCCTGCAATGTTTTTTTATATTTCTCCTTCAAAAAAAATCCAGCTATCATTAATGATGTCATTATATATCAATTTCTCACCAGAACACCTTTTAAGTAGTGGGCTGGGATTTATTTGACCATTTAGTTCAACCATATAAGTTCTTTAAGATGCCTCTGAAAAAAATCATGTTGAATTTAACACATTTGAAGAGAAAGGTACATTCTCTTAAGTAGTCCTACAAGAATGCATAGGCTGGGCTGGAGAGATGGTTCAGTGGGTAAGAGTACCCAACTGCTCTTCTGAAGGTCCAGAGTTCAAATCCCAGCAACCACATGGTAGCTCACAACCATCTGTGTAAGATGTAATTTTTACATATACAGTGATACACACATTGTAAAATATTCATTTGCCTTATATTTTCAGTAATTACTATGGACTTTGTTGGATTAAAATAGTTTTCTCTTTTGTGTGTGTGTGTTTGTTGTTTATTTGCGTTCTTTTGTTTTGTTTCTGGTGGTACTGAGTTTGTACCCAGATCCTTCAGCCTGCTTTCTGTCATTTGAATAAGCAAGTGAGTGATAGATTCAAATGCAAGAGGTCTAAATCAGAATGAATAAAATTAAAGGTAGCAGCAATAATTTATTGAAAAACCACATGGCCACAAGTGATTCTCCCCTCTGCCCCCCACCCCCTGTGTCTCTCTCTCACAGGGACCTAGTACTCACTCATTAGGCTAGGCTGGCAAGCCAGTGAGCTCCAAGGTTCCTTCTATCTCCTCTCCAGCACTGGCTTACAGGGATATGCTACCATGCCTGGCTGTTTTTATGGATGCTGGGGATTGAACTCAGGATCTTGTACTTGAATGTCACGGGTTTTTCTGACTTGGCTGCTTCCCCAGACCCTCACCACTAGTGATTTATTTCTCTTTGATGTTTAGATACCAAAATATGTCAGTTTTGTTTTTTGAAATAATCTTTTATTTTTATAACAGCTATATTTCAGACATATCCACATTTTTGCTCATATGACAATACTCTCCACTTACCTATACTCTGTTTTTTTTTTTCAGTTCATTTATTGGTAATCAACTGTAGCTCAAAATGTTAAAAGAAAAATTTCATAAAGTTTTAAATAACTTGTTTTAGTCGTTTGTTGTAATTGTTCTATTTTATTGTTGTTAGCCTCTTGTATGTATGTATGTATGTATGTATGTATAGGATAAAAATGTATGTGCGTGTATGTAAGTCATCTTTAAACTGATCATTTACTTTTCTTTTTTTTTTTTAGTCTAACCACTACCATCAGAATTCTTACTCTAGAAAGCTAATCTGAGCCTTTGATTTCCCCGAATAAAAGCATTGATTGCTTTTCACATATACAACAAAATCCATATTACTGAATGTACTTGGACTTTTGGTTCTCTTTCTAAGAGTTGGTATTGCACTCTAATTCCATTGGTGGTTGATGTCATGGACAATTACTTCCCTTTTTCTAAAATGTCTTTCCACTCTTGTTTTGTTACATTTTCCCTCTCTTAAACTGTTAGATTCCTCTTTTGTTCTTATTATAACTTTCTGCAGAATTTTGTTAGTATTTCCCCCTTCTGTACACTAACATCATTGCGATGACTAGTATAGTCATTGCTTGCTGTTGGGTATAGGGTCCTTCAGAGTAGCAGCTGTGATAGTGAGGGTGTCACTTTCTTCAAGAGAGGAACATCTGAAGTAATAGTAGTACCATTTACTGATTACCTCTTGTATGTGTGATACTTGGAAGAATGTAACACATATTTTACAGAGAATATTAATAACAAGATATTATTAAACACAGGGTCTTGCTGGACTCTTGCTGGATCTTATTTTGTTTTGACAGTAGATCTCAGGAGGCAAAAAATCACTGCAAGTTCATGGTCAATTGGGTCTACATAAACATAGTAAATTCTACAAAGAAAAGAAAAGTGCCCAGTTTGGAATAGACTATGTCCCATGCTATATTAAAAAATTCATTGTTTCACCATTTCTGAAGCTTGTTTACATTCTAACAGGATAAGCCTTAGTGAAATGGGTTTATGGTTTGGGGAATTTATACTCCTGAAGTAAAATCACATGGTTACCTGCCTTAACATGAAAACACAGTTATTTTATGGAACTTCTATTTCCATGACTTGGCTAAAGGGTGAAGATGCATATATTTTTAAAGTTTTATTGATATATACTTAAAACTCATTGTAATATAATAATTATATATAAACATTTTTGTTTTTTAGTTTTTTTGATATGAGATCTCATTATGTAGCCCTGCTGGCCTGGAACTTGCTATATAGTTAAGACTGGTCTTGAACTCACAGAGATCAGGCTACCTCTATTAAGGCCTGGCCCTCCATACTTGGAAATATAATGTGTGTGTGTGTGTGTGCACGCATATACCTATATACACACAGATATATTTTAATCAACACAATAAAAATAAACATGTCCACCATCCTCCAAACTTTCTCATCTACCAAGTTTAGACAAATAGTGATCACCTTTTTTTCCTTATAGATTAGCTTACATTTCTGGAGTTTCATGTAAATGGATCAGATTAGCTTCTTTTACTCAACACACTTACTTTGGTAGTTATATTTATAGTGTTTTATCCTAAGGGTGCATATGTTGAATTACATTTGTTATGGAAGGTAAATGACTTTGTCATCTCCACATTATGTGTTACATTTTGGAGAAGATTTAGATGGGACTGATTTGAAACTTAAGTTGAGCTTAAAGTCAATATACTGTTTTAGTATATTGTGTACAGATCCTTTGACAATCCAGACTCGCCTATGCAAGGACGTAAGTCCACTTTAATTTTTAATGAGTGTTCTCTCATGCAGTGATAGTCTAATTTAAAATAAAGCAGTTAAGTACATTTTACTCCGTTTTGGGATCTAATGTACTTCTGAATACTATTTTCTTCACCGTTCTTGGGAAATGTTGGGAGAAAAACCTTATAATTGCCCTTATGTGGACAGGAAACTCTGAGAGTTGTTATCTCACAACTTAATACACTCCTTAGGTATAGATATTAAGCAATAAAGAACTCATCAGTTATGTGTTAGTACTACATAGGAACTTAGTTTGTATAAGGAAATGTTATCTTCCTCATTTAATCTTTGAAGATTACATTTTAACTTTGTTATTTAATGTTGGGAAGGTAAAAGATCTTTGTTTTTTTAAAAAAACAATCCATTAATGTCTATTATATTACTATTCTAATCTCATTGCACTGTTCTTTTTAAAAATTTCAGGTGGATATAATCCATATGTAGAAATAATTGAACAGCCAAGGCAGAGGGGAATGCGGTTTAGATACAAGTGTGAAGGGCGATCAGCAGGCAGCATTCCAGGGGAGCGCAGCACAGACAACAACCGGACATACCCGTCTGTCCAGGTAATGGGCCTTTCTTCAGTATCTCACTTTTAAGGGTTCATTTTGTTTTACTGTTTTCTAGACAGGGTTTCTCTGTGTGGTCCTGGCTGTCCTGGAACTCATTCTGTGTAGACAAGACTGGTCAGAGATCTCCCTGCCTCTGCTTCCCAAGTTAAGGGTGTGCATTACCACCACCTGGCAGAAGACTCAATTTAACAGTTTTTTGCAACTCCATGCTGTGGGCACCCCCTTTCTTCTTTGCATTTGCTCTCCACTAGCTAGATGTGTAGAGATATCTCTTAAAGGACTCTTTCCTGCTATTGAAGTTCATGTATTAATATAACTGCAGTGACTCACAGTGCTTATTGTACACTGTCAGCTTTGGATCAGATCCCTCTTGTTAACACAAAGCATTTAATGAGGAAAAAGCATTCTGTATGTATACTGGTCAAGGGAATTATTGTATAAGTTAAAGATGGATTTGGAACATTTTTTGACCTTTTAGTGTAGAGGCTATTAATAACTTTTCCCTTCTTTTTTTTTCATACCTTTATGCTTACCTCCCAAACTCTGAGTTATTTAAATCATTTAAAGTATCCTTCCTTTTCTGTATGTGTGTAAAGTGCTCTTTTGTGTGTGTGAATGTGGACACTCAGGTACCTCAGTGTCCATGTGGGAGTCAGGACAGCGTTGGGCGTGTTGGCGTCTCATTCTTGCCAATGAGACGTTTTGAGACAGGGTGTCTTGGCTGTTTTTCCACTCTATCTAGACACCTGGTCCACTAGTTTCCAGGGTTCTTCTGTCTCTGACTCTCATCTCCTGATAGGAGTGCTGCTACTACAGGCTCAAGCTACTGGTCTCTTTATCTTTTTTGACACACTAGGGATTGAACCTAGAATATTAGGAATGCTAAACAAGTGTTCTACCACTGATACATATCCCTAGCCTGTGAAAACAGTGGTTATGGTTGGAAGTGAAATTAGCAAATATACCATTTTTATAACGTATGTTTATATTTGATATTTATAAATTACATTCCCTTTTAATTTTTATAATCTGTTTATTCATTTATTCATGTTTAGTGTTTTGAAACAAAATTGTTAGCCCCAAACTTGTAGTGATCTTGCCTCTCGCCTCTGTTCCTTCATACTGGAATTACAGACATGTGCAATCATGCCTAGCTAATTTTTATCGTTTAAGTGCCAATTAAAATCCTTAATAGTGAGTTGGTGTGGTAGTACATGACAAGCATTGGGAGGCATAAACAGGTAGATATTGAGTTGTGGACTACTTACCTATACAAGAAGTTCCAGGCCAGTCTGGGCTATTTAAACAAGACCTTGTCTCTACAAACAAATGAAAACAAAGTTAATAGAAGTCAGGGGCAATGTCACCCATCAAAATCTCATCTACTTGGGAGGCAGGCTGTGGTGGGTAGATGCCTTGGGCCTAGAAACTTGTATGGATAAAAGGAAGACACTATCTCAAGATGGAGTTTGAAATGTCCTTAATTTTTCACCAATAGATCTGAAATTACTGTTTTGTAACTAGCTTATTATTTACAGTTTATTTTATTGAACCTAAGAAGAATTACAAAATTGCTAAGTTATATATTGATTCCCAAATTTCTGTTTTTATATTTTTAACTGATACAGATGCTTAAACTGTATATATTAATGGGATGTCATGTAATATATAATACATGTATACATCATGTAATGCTTCAGTAAAGTTAAACATACTTAGCTCCTCAAACATTTATCATTCCTTGTGGAAACATTCAAAGTCCTCCTAGTTTTTTGAAATATATAGTGCATTTGTACAATAATATGCCTAAAGGCTTTTGTCCTATCTACTGTACTAACTTAATTTTAAGAAAATATTTTATATATGCACACACACACACACATATATATATATACATGCATACACACACATATATATGTATATATATATGAGAATGTGTGAGTATGTGTGTGCATGTGTGTACACGCATAGGCCCACGGAGGACAGACGAGAGTATCAGATCCCTTGAAGCTGGAGTTACAGGCAGTTGTGAACTGTGCAACATGAATTCTGGGATCTGAACTCTGGTCCTCTGGAAGATCAGTAAGTGCTTTTAGCTGCTGAGCTATCACTCCAGGCCCATAACTTCATGTTTTTAAATCACACTACTTGCAATAATACTGCTTTGAATTATCTAAATTCTTTCTAAGTGTTCAAAGACATACAGTGAAAAGTTAATTTAAAATTCTTTTTTTTTCCAACATTGTGAGTCATTTTTGGCTTCTCTTAAAAAAAAATTGTTCCTAAATTAAAGCATTCCAGAGCAGTGTATCTTACTCCTTACTCCCCTACTCCAGTTCATCCTGGTAGACCTGGAAGTAACACATAAGCAGCTCAGAGCACAATTTGCTGCTGTCTACAGGGTGCAGCCAGACACACAACCAGTTCTGGAGATGGTTCTTCAGATAAATTTTGAGAAGATGTTTCAGATACTTTTGAAAGAAGGTGCCTCTGAAGAGGCAGGTCTTGCTCTTGCTCCTTTGATGGTCACACTCTCCACCAAGATCCCAGCTTTCCCCTTCACCTGTGGTGTGGGTACAGTCAGGGATGAATTTCAAAACCTGCTTCTATTTTTACTTCCTTTGCCACAAGGTTTTTCATTGGCTATGTGGTCTTAGAGGACTCTGGCTTTTTTTTTTTTTTGACACTTCTCTCTCTCTCTCTCTCTCTCTCTCTCTCTTTCTCTGTGTGTGTGTGTGTATGTGTGTGTGTTCTCTCCTTGTGCTACTGTGAGATACAGAGATTGAAGTTGTTAGTGGCAAGTGCCTTTACCTGCAGCACCATCTCACCAGCCCTTAGTTCTTCTTAAATCATCTTACTTTATTCATCAAAATTATATGTACAGTTTGTATTTTTTCTGTCCCAACAAGTCTTTGCTGTAGTAATATATAATCAGGGGTTTCTACCTTGCCTTGGATCATTTAGTTCCCAAATTAAAAACTTAAAACCTTTATATTTATGTTAAGCCTTTAAAGCACTAGAGCTGGGCAGATATCTACCCTCTAAGTTATTAGTATCTACTTTCTGAGTTATAACTTGACATGCTCTGCCTGGGCCACTTTTACTGCAATTGGCCAGCCCTTATGGCCATGCTTTCATGGTTCACCTACCCCATGGCATCTTTTCCTCTCTCCACCTTCTCCTTCTTCCCTCATGGTCTCCTGCCTCAGTCCCTAAGCCCAGGAACCAAAACTTTACCCATCTCTCTTCTGCCCAGCTCTAGGCTATCTGCATCTTTATTGACCAATCAGGGATAAGTTGGGGGTCAAGGTTATATTTGGTGTACATGAGGATCTTCCATCTTCCATCTCCTGAAGCAACCAGGGCCAATTTTTAGCAACAGACAAAACCTCAACAGTTTTAAGTTAAGGAGCAAGTTTTGTACAACAAAGACTGGTAAATATAAGAACTATTTATTTTGGATTTTTGAGGCAGGGTCTCTTTGTGTTGCCCTGGCTGTCCTGGAACTCACTCTGTAGACCAGGCTGGCCTTGAACTCACAGAGATTTGTCTGCCTCTGCCTCCCAAACTTTGGGATTAAAAGTGCACCATAATGCCTGGCCTGCTTACCTGCTTTAAAAGGAAAATAAACAGATGATAAAGCTTGATGAAATAAGGGCAGAAAGAAATATTTTAGGAATTGAAAGTTTTCCCAGCTGATATATTCTCTGAAAACTTTAATCTCAAGTAAACTGCTGACTATTTGAATTTTATTACATGCTGACTACATTATATAAATTGAACCTAAATTAATGGATCAATTCTTTTTATTTGTTTGCTTTTTAAAAAGGGCATTATTATAGGTAGCCCTGGCTGGCCTTGAACTTGTGCTGATCCTGCTTCAGCCTTCCAAATGCTGGGGCTATAGGCATATGCTACAATACCTACCTATTGTTAACAAGGTATACATACAGACTGTAAATTTAATTTCCCTTTTTCAGATTATGAACTACTATGGAAAAGGAAAAATAAGAATTACATTAGTAACAAAGAATGACCCATATAAACCTCATCCTCATGATTTAGTTGGAAAAGATTGCAGAGATGGATACTATGAAGCAGAATTTGGACCAGAACGCAGACCTCTGTTGTAAGTATACAGTGACAGAAATCTTCAACAATAGGACAAAGGTATAATTTTAGTTTTTAGCAAAATAAATTAATTCTGTATTTAATTTGCTGTAATATGTACATTACATTTTAATTACATTTTGTTACCTGTGGGGAGGACACATGTGCTTGGGGGGCATGTGGAGGTCAGAGTTGGCTCAGCTGGTGGAATCAGTTCTCTTCTCCACACGTGGACCCTGAGGATTAAACTCAGCTTGCCAGACGCCTTTGCCCACTGAGCCGTCTCACCAACCTGATATTAAAAATTTTTTGTTCTTACCACTTGCATTCATTCTTTATTAATAGGTACCACACATGATAGTTAGTAGAAATTCTTCCTAATGTTGCCTAGACTGGGCTCATACTTACTATGTAGAATGACTTTGTACTTACCTTCCTGCCTCCAACTCCCAAGTCCTGACATTACAGGTAACACCACCCTGTCTGGCTCAGTAGGAGTATTTTTTATGTTATTATTTTATTTTCCTTTGTTGTTTTTTGTTTTGTTTTTGTTTTTGTTTTCAAAACAATTTCTCTGTGTAGCCCTCACTGTCTTGGAACTTGCTCTGTACATCAGGCTGGCCTCAAACTCAACCTGCCTCTGCCTCCCCAGTGCTGGGACTAAAGGCATGCCCTACCTCTGCCTGGCTTCTCCCCCCCCCCCCCACCTGCCTCCTTAAGACAGAGTTTCCTGTAGGCTAGGGTTGCCTTCCAGAGGATTCAGATACTGAGATTAGAGGTGTGAGATCATAGCCTTAAGACCCTATCTCCAGTTTATGAGGATTGAACTTAAGACTTTATACATGTTAGGCTAGAAATCTGCCAACATATCCACCACTTCTTATTTTTTAAGTTTTGACTGTTTTGAGACGGAATCTCCATGTGTAGCTCAGCTTGGCTTCCAACTTGTAGTGATCCTCCTTCTTCAGCCTCCAGAGCACTGGGGTTATAAGTAAGCAGGCATTACCATGTCTGGATAGGTATACCTCTTTATATTGTTGAAAGTAAGAAAACATATGTTGTGATTAATCTCTTCGTTCTGTATGATCTACAAAAAAATTGTGACTATCCTGTAGTACACAGCAAGACATTATCTCCAAAAAGTTCTTATTAATAGTAATGACACAAAACATAAAAAGCCCTAGAAATACACACTTGACAAGAAATCTTAACGCCTGCATGTCTTGATCTTCCAGCAGTGTTTCAAACTTTCAGTCAGTCATTTGTGTCTTGAAATACTCTTTCTTGATTGCTGTGAAGACAAACTTGTTGTAACCTGTAGTTTTCTGGCTGTTGTTCGATGGCCCCTGGTTTTTATCTTTTGTCCCATTCTAGTGCTATATATATAGTAGTTGTTGGGGGGGGGTTGTTTGTTTTTTTGAAACAGGGTTTCCTCTGTGTATCCCTAGATGTCCTGGAACTTACTCTGTAGACCAAGTTGGTCTTGAACTCAGAGATCTACCTGCCTTTGCCTCCCAAGTACTAGGTCTAAAGGTGTATGCCTCCACTGTCCAGCTTAGTGCCTCTGATCTTACACTGCAGTCAGGAGAGTGTTCCTTCAGTCTCTGTTCACAGTGTTCTTTCAGAGGGATGTGATTTACTTAGTTCACAAGACTTGAGCTAGCAGGGTTGGTTGTTTGTTTTTAAATTCTAGTAGTATCATAGGCCTTGTAAGCCCTTTGGACTCTTATGTCCTACACAGTGGCAGGAAAACATCCACAAAAGATATGTGAGTGAATGAACATGCTTGTGTTCCAATACAAACTTTATTTGCAAAATGAGCAGTATGTTGAATTTGGCCCATGATTAAGAGTTTGCCAACCGTCCATTCCAGACACTAAGTTCCATGAAGGGAGGAAAATGTATCTCCATTCCCTTTGAGAGTTTTAGTGCACAATTGGGACTCCAGAACGTGTTGAATGACTATGAAACAGTACATTGAGTGAATGATCAGACGCCCCATGATTCTTGACTTTCGCCTCTTTCCCTTCTTTCCTTTCTTTAGTACTGGGTTGAGTCCAGGGTATGATTGCTAGACAAGGTACCACACTACTGAGCTAACCCTCTGTGCATACCAGATGAGGTTATTCAGATGAAAGAAAACCAAGTCGTGTATGTTAGGGTGAAGAATTATTTTGTTGCAGGATTTCAAGAAAGGATTAAGAATTGACAGCTTATTTTTTGTTATTGGAGGAGGAGGAAGGAAGTGGCAAAGTTATTTTAGGTGCTAATGAAGTCACAGGTGTGAGTGCCAAGCATGAAGCATGAACATACAGCAGTGTGAACATGGAGTAAGGCAAACCAGGCAGCCTCTGGCTGCAAGTGCCAAGTGAAGTTTGAAGAAACAGTGATGTTCTTATCATTTGAGTTTTGCTTCCTTATTCACACCCACCCATCTCAGATGATGTCATGGTTTTTCCATGTGGGAACAAGTATGACTGGATGGTGGTAGGGGAGTTCCCCATCATCATTTATATTACACATATGCAAATGAGTAATATTTGTAGCTATTGAGAAGTTTTCCATAAATGACCCTTTGAAACTGTTGCTAAATATTGTTAATATTAACCCTCTCTAATAAAAATACTTCATTTCCTCTATTGTAATCATATAACATGGCATAAGGTGTATTCTGTTGTCTATGAAAAAAATTGAGGCCAGGCTAAAGTACACAGCAGGACCTTGTACAGCTGTATTTTCATATATTTCATGGTACATTTTTTAGTGATGAGCTAGGCAGGCATCATAAATGAGCAGAGGGAATCAAATATAAGAAGGCTAGCCCAATCCCTCATCAGAGTGGATAACTGTGTGTAAGTGGGGACACAGGTGCTCAGCTCTAACAGATTGTCTCTGTGCCCAAGGAGTGCTAGCAAACCTCTGAAATGTTCATGAAACCAGAAGAGCTGATACTCAGCTCTGATCACTTCACTCTTAAGTTTGGTAATGTATATATATAATTTTTAAAATGCACTCGTCACTTCTATACATTTTTTAAAAATACATAGGTTAACACTGCTATAAGTTTAGCAAAACATACATGCATATTTTAGGGTCTAGCTGTCTTTGTACCTTTTGATACACCAATTTTAGTAAATTGATCATAATTTTGTTTGGAAGGAGAAATTTTGCTTCTTGATGGTTTTGTTTGTTTTGCTTGTAATGTTTATCTACCTTGGTATATTTGACTAAGCATATTGGCAAAATGTAATTATAAAATAGTATATTTGACAGTTATATAATACTCTATATACTTTTTTAGTTTGGGACAGGTTTTCCCATAATCCAGGGTAGCCTAAAAGTTGCTAGGTAACCAAGGTAATCCACTTGCCTCTATCTCCCTAGTGCTAGAATTAAAGGCATGTCACCATGTGCTCTATTTTTCTATTAACAATTCTCTTAGGCAGGCCTATGTTTGTTTCTCTTGTATCTTCTTTATTATCACAGTCAGAACAGGATCTGTGACCTAGAGGTTGGTGTGACAGAGAGATGACTTTCTGAGTATGTTTGATTTTTGTCATACTTTTGTTTAACTATGATGTGATTTTGAAAGTTTCATTTTTTTGCTTTTAGTTTTCAAAATTTGGGTATTCGGTGTGTAAAGAAAAAGGAAGTGAAAGAAGCTATTATTTTAAGGATTAGTGCAGGAATCAACCCTTTCAATGGTAAGTGCTTTGTTATAATTTCTACTATTTGTATTATCAGTGGACTGTGATTTCTATTTATAGTACAATTCTACTTGTTGACTTGTATTTAAGTGGAAGCTTCCCCTCCCCTTCCTTGTTGTTTTTTTTTTTTAAAGATTTATTTATTGATTATATGTAAGTACACTGTAGCTGTCTTCAGACACTCCAGAAGAGGGAGTCAGATCTCGTTACAGATGGTTATGAGCCATCATGTGGTTGCTGGGATTTGAACTCCGGACCTTCGGAAGAGCAGTCGGGTGCTCTTACCCACTGAGCCATCTCACCAGCCCTTGTTGTTTATTTTGATGTGAGGTCTTTATATGTAGCTCTGGCTGCTCTGTTACTCACTACGTAGTCCAGATTGGCCATGAACTCGTAGCAATCCACCCTCATCGGCCCCCAGATTCTGGGGCTGTAGATGTGAGCCACCATGCTCAGCTAAAACAAAAAAACCCAAAACTGAAACCTTCTCCAAGTGTTTTTGATTCTTTCAATATGCTTCTTCTTTATGCCAGTCTGCCAACCATCAGGATTCACCCTTCTTTCTCAGTGTTGAATGGACACTATGTTATAAAGGATTTTCCTCCCTTACCACCACTGGTGTTTAATAGTGATCTCATACAGCCCAGCCAGCTTGAATTGCTGCTTTGCTGAGGCCGCCTTGGGCCCTTGATCTTCACCTTCTAAGTTGTCATTACAGGCATGAGCTCCATACCTGGCCACTCAAAATATTGTTTAGACTTCTCTTGATTTTTTTGTATGAATGTTTTGCTTGCATATATGTATGTGTACCACAAATGTCGCTGGAGGTCAGATCTCTTAGAACTTGAGTTGCAAATGTGTGTCACATCTGCAAGATGTGACTTGGAATTAAACCCAGGTCCTCTGCAAGAGCAGCAAGTACTCGTAAGTACTAAGGCATCTCTTCAGCCCTTCAAAATATTTTTGTAGTATGTTTTTGTATTGGTAAAATAAATCTTACTGTTTAGTACATTTTATTGTGAATAACACTTACTAAGTGGTTTGTTTTTATTTTATTGTTTTGGGGACAGGGCCTTACCACATTAAAAAAGGCTAATTTCAGATGCCTTGTCCTCGGATCTCAAGTCTCCCTCCTGCTGGGATTATAGACACATACCACCATTTATAGTTTAAGCATTTGATGTGTGTTGTTGTTTTTGTTTCTGTTTCTGCTTTTGAGACAGGGTCTCATGTATTCTGCACTGGTCTCAAACTCACTATGTAGCCAAGAGTGACCTTGAATTTTCTGATCCCCTGCTCCACCTCCCAGTACTGGGATCATTCACATTCATCATAACACTTGGCTTATGAATCTTTGGAGATTAAACTCAAGGTTTTGTGTGTGCTAAAGAAGCACTCTGCCAAATGAGCTGCTTCCTTGGCCTTTATGACACTCTTGGCTATGGCATCTGGTACCTTTAGCATTCTCTATTGTTAAGTAGGTAAATGATTCCTAAGTGTATGCAGTTATTCTATGTACCTACTTTAGTAGTCTTGTTTGCCTAGGCATGGTAGAACACACGTGTAATTCAAGCTACTTGAGATTGCATCCTTAAACTTACTGTATAGCTATGGATAACCTTGAATTCTGCTTGAGCCTTCAGTCATTTGAAGGAATGTAATAACCAATTCTATGTATCCTATCTTCAGTGTTTAGTGAAAATACAAAGATGTAGCAGATACACCCATTCTAAGTCCATAAGACTTTGCCTGATAGGATAGAAGTGGCACTTGTAGGTGGCAGTCATGTAAGATAAAAACTTAAGTACAGGGGGCTGGTGAGATGGCTCAGTGGTTAAGAGCACTGACTGATCTTCCGGGGGTCCCGAGTTCAAATCCCAGCAACCACCCGTAATGAGATCTGAAGACAGCTAAAGTGTACTTACATATAATAAATCAATAAAATCTTTGAAAAAAAAAAAAACAAACCTAAGTACAGATCTGGTGCTGCACTGACTGAGAGAGAAGGGATATTTCTTGTATTCCAGGATAAAGTTTAGGCTTTATAGAAAATTAGTTCAGGGTAGGAAATATGACCAAGTAAGTAAAGTGTCTACTGCATAAGCATGAAGATCTGAGTTCAATCTCAGCATCCCTTTGACCAGAGCTAGGTATTCCCAACACCAGGGAGATAGCTCCAGGTGGATTTCTGGAGCTGGCAAGGCTCAGTGGGAGACGATACTTAGTGCTGATCTCTACCTCCTCACGTATGCTTATCTGTACATACTGTATACACACACAAAGCAGGTATTAACTGAATTTTCAGCCTTTACTCTGATCCAGACATCACTTGTGATTCCTGGTTGTCAGTAGTTTTTAACCATGTCATACAGAGATGGGAATAATATTGATAAAATAAAAACTTTTTCTACATACTGAAAAAATTCAAAGCAAAATATCCCAAATTATAATCTTTTGTGAAAATAGAATTTCTTGTCTTTGATAGAATCATGGTGTGGCTAAATACATTTATATTTTAGTTTACTAGCCATTTTATTTTTCTTTAATATATCATTTTACTACTTTAAACTCTTATACTTGAATAAATCCATCCAGATACAGTCTTTCATGTAACCTCAAGGCAAAGAAACATTTCCCCAACTCCCAAAATGTCTTTGATCTTTCTCAATCAGTTCTTTCCTTCCAGCTCTTGCCCCAGTCGACAGCTCATCTCCTTTCTGTCAGCACACCTAATTTTTCTAGGGTTTTATGGAAATGGAAGTATTCTTTTATATTCTATATTCTTTCCTGTCTGGTTCCACTTGGTCTTACTGTTTTTGCAGTGTATATTGTTGGAAAATATAACCATAGTTTGTTCTTTATTGCTGAGTATTTGTTCATTGTATCACTATAATACAATTTGTTTCTATTAACAGAAATTTATTTGTAAACTGTCAGGAGCACCTAGCCATTCATTGTTTTTGTCTATCTATCTGTTTTGTTTTAATATTGATTACTCACTTTGAATTGAAGACACTGAAACCTTGAACTCTTACATTTATATTGCTATTAACTGAGACTTTCAATAGTCCTGCGCTCTTACTGCCTCTGTCCTGGTCCCAGCAGACGGTGCTACTGTGATACAGGTGCTGGTTGAACCTCATATTTTTCCCTTAAACATGGTTTGAGGGTGCGTACATAGGTATGGAGGCAAAAGGACTGCCTCAGATGTTTGCCTCCAACATTTTCTGCCTCCCTTTTTTGAACTGGGGTTCTCACCAGCCGGCTTAGAGCGCAACCAGTACCCTGCCTCTGCCTTCCTGGCACTGAGAATATTACCAGGAGCCTGACTACTACTGCACCTGGCTTCCTTGCATGGGTTGGAGGGTTGAGCTCATACTTGCAAGGAAAGTACTTTACTGACTGAACCATCCATCTCTCTCAGCCCTATTTTGACCTTTCTAGTTGTACAAGTATGTTTTCATAGACTCAAATGTTAGGCTTAAGAATGCTAATACTGGAATAAATTTTAGTGTTAGCATAACTCCTGAGATTATTTGACTGGCTTTGTGTGAGATATGTTTTTTTTTTTTAAATAAGTTATCACCTGTAAGACTGGGGAATTTAGCTAATTATTTTTCATATTTAATCTTTTAATTTTAATACTAGTGTCCTTTCCAAGTAAATTTTTCATGTAATTTAATGAATTTTATGTTTTTAAAATATGGCATATATAAGTAACAATTTATTGCTATAGGCTTAAAATATTTCAAAACGCAGCAATATTTTGTTTTAGAAATGGGCTTCTTTTCAAATATCAATGCAAAGAGACTACTGTACTATATTCTGTGGCAAGTTTTTGTATTTTTTTTTCAGAACTGTAAAAATGCCTTGGTGTGCAGTTTGTTTTTAAGCTGACTTGACTTACACATAAAGTTATGTCATGATATCTTTTTCACATTGCATCTCTAAAATGCTGGTGCAAGTTAATATGACCCTCTGCTTCAAATTCCCATGCCATTATTTAGCTGTAAAATTTATTATTTAGAAAAATAATGTCATCTCCTTAAAATCAATGTCTTACCTATAAGAACAGGGATGATGGTGATTTTTGCTAGATTTAGAAAGTAATTACAGACTGGGCCAAGTGTTATGTTAAATGACGAATGCCTGTTTCCCATTGTCTATAACTTGTATCCATATTTAAGATTTTTGATTTTGGTGGTCAATTTATGATTCTGCCCTTAAGTTCCTAGTCCCTGGTATAGTCTCTCTCTGAGCATGGCTACTGTCTGTTATATACTGTTAAATAGTAACTGTACAATAATGAAAACTATTCTTGAGATTGAACACCATCTTAGTTTTCTGCAGACGTAGGTGCGGGTTAAGGTTATTGAATGTTGTGGGCAGAGAGGAAGACAGCAGGATTTTGGTAATAAGTAAAGAATTAGTATTATGTGTTCTGCATTCTAAATCTGAGATTGTACTGTTCAGTCCCTGAACAGCAGCTGCTGGACATTGAAGACTGCGACCTCAATGTGGTGAGGCTGTGTTTTCAAGTTTTCCTTCCTGATGAACATGGTAACTTCACAACTGCTCTGCCTCCCATTGTTTCTAACCCAATTTATGACAACCGTAAGTGCTTTAATTTTCTTATGTCTGTACTTTTAGCTTGTTTCATTTCCTTAACTGCTGAAAAGTTTAAAGGATTTTTGCAATTTGAAAAGGAGTATGTTAGGTGGGATTGGTGGCTTGTGCATATAATTCTAGCAACCAGAAGGCTGAGGCAGGAGGATAAAGTTTGAAGGCATACTGGACTACACATTGAGAAGCCAGGTGTGGCGGTGCATGCCTTTAATCCCAGTACTCAGAGGTAGAGATAGGCAGATCCCTGTGGGCTCAAGGCCATCCTTGTCTACCCTGTGATTTCCAGGATTACATAAAAAGATCCTGTCTCAAACAAAAAGCAAACAAACAAAGCACTGTTCATTACAGGAAAAAAAAAAACCCTCAAGCATATATACATATATAAGAAAGAAGAGCAAATCACCATTAGTCTCCTCCTAAATGGCCACTGTCCTCAAGCATACACTGTAGTCCCTTTGAATAAGCACAGACACAACCATCTTCCTCATCACCCACATTCACCCACTAAGTTTGGCAACTTAAAAAAAAGGATCAATGATATTTTTTTTAAAAAACTTTTTTTTCAAGCCAGTAGTGGTAGTGCATGCCTATAATAATAGCACTTGGGAAGTCCAAGCAGGCAGATCAGGAGTTAAGTTTTCCTTTACCATGTTTAAAAATGGGAATTCAAGACCCTACTGTGTCACATGAGATCCTTTCTCAATAGAAACAGAAAATCCCAGAACTTTTCTCTTTGCAATGTGTCTTGAACCTTTTGCAATCAGTTTTTCTTTTCTTTTTTCTTTTTAAACACTGCTGGCATTTAACCAGGACCTTGTACAGAGCTATACCCCAACCCCACTTAGCTTTCCAGTACCTGAATAGTTATCTCCTTCCTTCTTTCTTTCTTTCCTTCCTTCCTTCCTTCCTTCCTTCCTTCCTTCCTTCCTTCCTTCCTTCTTCCTTCCTTCCTTTCTTTGTGTTGCTTTATACTTTTTTCTTTTATTTTTTTCCTCAAGAAAGGGTTTCTCTGTGTATCAGTCCTGGTTGTCCTAAATTCACTGTAGATCAGGCTGGCCTTGAACCACAGAGATCCACCTGCCTCTACTTTTGCCTCTGCCTCCCAAGGGCTGGTATTAAAGGCCAGTGTCAGAAGCATATTTTTTATATGTCTATATATTAATTTTAAGAACTCATTAATATGGAGTATAAAAAATAAAAAAGATGACATTTCAGAATCATATTTAAGAATATATTTGGTTTGTTTCCTTTTGTAAGCAAATTACACCAAAGTAAATATATTTATGTGTGCATTTAAAGACAACTCTCTATGGATCATGTATCTGCCTGTTCATATGTGTGTGGTCAGAAGACAACTTACAACTTCCCTGAGATCAAACTCAAGTTGTCAGGCTTGGCAACAGGTACCTTTACCGCCTTAACTATGTCACTGGCTCCGGAATGTTTATCTCTTATGCAAATATTTCTGACATTTATTTTTAAAAGGATAACTTTTGACAGATACCTACATCAAAGGATATGGAAGTTTATTTGAAAAGATTTTAAAGCTTCCCTCCAAAATATTTTGTGTATACACACACACTCACTAGAGTATATGCCACACCTGATTTGCATGTAGAGTACTGGACCATAGGAGTATAGAGGTAGACTATTCTTAACAGAGAGCCTAGGGTACCTTTAAGAACTATCATAATTATATTCGGAAGATAAATGAGAACTGCATTGCCCTAGGGATATAGCCAGTGATATAAAATGACTCATTTAGTCACAATGTGCCTTTACCAAGAAATGGGAGGAAGAGGCAAGAACTGCTCAAGTTAAAAGGCCAGCTAGCCATAAGTAACAAAGTGACTGTCTCAAAAGAGGTAGGAGTTGAGGGCTAGCAAGCACCTGAAGTTGTCCTCTGACCTCCTCCACACATATGCCGTGACATATGCTCACCTGGGCCTACACATAACCACACTGAGACATACCTCAGCATAGCTATAATACACACATAACCACACTCAGACATACCTCAACATAGCTATAATACACACATAACTACACTCAGACATACCTCAGCATAGCTATAATACACACATAACTACACTCAGACATACCTCAACATAGCTATAATACACACATAACTACACTCAGACATACCTCAGCATAGCTATAATACACACAAAAAACATTTAGTTTCCTTTATCTGTACATTAAAATTTTATCTATTCTCTAAATTATTTTCCTCAAATTCTTCCCCTTGTACTTGTACCGGCTACTTTTATGTCAACTGACATAAACTAGAGTCATCAGAGAGGGAACCTCAATTGAGAAATTCTCCTTGGAAGATCTGGATATAGGGAAACCTGTGAGGCATGTTCTTAATTAGTGATTCACAGGGGAGGGCCAAGTCCATGGTGGGTAGGGCTGCCCCTGGGCTGGTAGTTCTGGGTTCTGTAAGAAAGCAGGCTGAGCAAGCCATGAAGAGCACTCCACTAAACAGCACCCACCCAGGGCCTCTGGGTCGGTTCCGGCCTCCAGGTTCCTGCCCTCACTGCTCGTTTTCTCTTTTGATTTGTTTTATTTATATCAGTACACAGTTGCTCTTTTCAGACATGCCAAAAAAAAAATCATCCCGTTACAGATGGTTGTGAACCATCATGTGGTCACTGGGAATCGAACTCAGGACCTATGGAAGAGCAGCGTGAACCATCTCTCCCGTCTGTGGGGAGCGGGTGTGGCGGCAGTCCCAAAGGCACCAGGGACTGCAGCTAAGTCGTATGACTTGCACCTGACTTCCTCATATAAACCACAAATATCGTGAGAGCTGCGCAGGTGTACCAGGTTACTGGGGAAGCCATTTTGGTGGGGATATGCCCCTACTGCCCTGATTAGCTGAAGCTGCGTACCTGGTGAGGTGATGTGGCCTGCTGTGAGTGGATGGGAACTGATAGTATATAAGAGTGAGAGGCCCAGGGCTCGGGGTCTTTCGCCTACACAGTCAATGCGCAGTCCAATAAACGTGTGCAGAAGGATCCTGCTGTGGCGTCTTACTTGCTGGAGAGTCAGGCGTCCCACACCCATCCACCCTCACTGCTTTTGATGATGAACTGTTTGTTACATGGAACTATGAGTGAAATAACCCTTTCCGCCTCAGGCTACTTTTGGTCATGGCGTTGCATCACAACAACTAACTCTAACTAAGACAATGCCGAGACCCAATGTTTTTTTAATCCTTTGCATTTAGGTGCCCCAAATACTGCAGAATTAAGGATCTGCCGTGTGAACAAGAACTGTGGAAGTGTCAGGGGAGGAGATGAAATATTTCTGCTTTGTGACAAAGTTCAGAAAGGTATTTATCAGTTTTGTTTAATTGAATTAGTAATATATATTTGATTAATATATGTATTTTACTGTTTCCCCATTGTTATTATTCTTTGGCATCTTTATTCACTAGATGATATAGAAGTTCGTTTTGTGTTGAATGACTGGGAAGCCAAAGGTGTTTTTTCACAAGCTGATGTACACCGCCAAGTAGCCATCGTTTTCAAGACTCCTCCATATTGCAAAGCTATATTGGAGCCTGTGACAGTGAAAATGCAGCTGCGGAGGCCTTCTGACCAGGAAGTTAGTGAGTCTATGGATTTCAGATACCTGCCAGATGAAAAAGGTATGGCAAGTTGGGAGTAATGTGCATACACGTGTGTGTGTGTGTGTGTGTGTGTGTGTGTGTGTGTGTGTGTTCATAGAAACAGTGTCATGCATCCTCTGCTGTCTTTGAACTCACTATGTAGCTACAGATGAATCTTAGCGGATTGTGGGGATTACAGCAGTGTGCTCTGTGCTGTCCCTGCTGCCTTTTTAAATGTGGTGCTAGGAACTGGACTTAGACTTTTATGTACACTAGCAAGTGATGAGCTGAGCAAGTGACAGTCTCTGCTGAAGAACAGATCGTCTAAAGCTGATCATGCTTTTAACATTGTAAAATAAACATTCGAGTGGAGTTTTATATATTCAGGATCTGTATTTTTTTTCCCCTAGAAGTTTTCAGTTGTGTGTTTTTGTTTGATTTTTGTTTGGTTTGGGTTTTTTTTTTCTCCTACTCTTTGCATTTCTTAAGAGTTTGAATAATTTTAGACTTCTTTTTTTTTTTTTTTTTGGTTTTTCGAGACAGGGTTTCTCTGTGTAGCCCTGCCTGTCCTGGAACTCACTTTGTAGACCAGGCTGGCCTCGAACTCAGAAATCCACCTGCCTCTGCCTCCCAAATGCTGTTCTCGAACTGTTAGATTATATTTTCCATCTATATATGTATTTTTGAATTTATTTTCTGTACTTTTTATACCCTTTTATAGGTGGGAAATTTGGTAATCATAAAGTTGTATCCATTTTGGTCTGATGTGTTAGTTCATGCTGACTTATAGTTATGAAATAGGATGAAAATTTACTATTTTAAGCCTTTTAAAATTAAAAGTAAAGTGTCCTTTATAACTGGTATTGGGTGTACTGTACAGTAACGTACTTCCAGCCTGTATTGTCCGCATGTATCTTAGCATTTCCATACTCTGATAAGGCACTTGTTCCTGGTGCAGGAAGGAAGAATCCCATGATTTACTGCTTTCCCACTTTTCTTTCTTAATCAGATGCATATGGCAATAAATCAAAGAAGCAAAAAACAACTCTGATCTTTCAGAAACTGCTGCAAGATTGTGGTAAGAATATTTTGGATTGAGTTATAGTTAAGTAAATGTGTTTTATTTGCTTTATTCTGTTTTTAAATTTTTTTAAGTGATAAACTATTTTTCAAATTACACTTAATAATAGAAAAACTTATCATACCAGGTCACTTTACTGAGAAACCAAGAACTGTCCCTCTGGGGTCAACTGGAGAAGGAAGATTCATCAAAAAAGGTATTTTATCCACTTTTTAGGAATAACTGCTTTTTAAGTCTCTTTCTTTCCTACAATCCCACACACTCTCACTATCGAGTGCCGCTAGGCTGTACCTCTGCAGGTTGTGTTGGAACTAATTATATCTGGGGGATTTTATTGTTCAAGAAATTACATTTTGTCCGCACACTGGTGCTTTTACCTTTTTTTTTCTTTTTTTCTTTTTTTGGTTTTTCGAGACAGGGTTTCTCTGTGTATCCCTGGCTGTCCTGGAGCTCACTCTGTAGACCAGGCTGGCCTCGAACTCAGAAATCTGCCTGCCTCTGCCTCCCGAGTGCTGAGATTAAAGGTGTGTGCCACCACTGCCCGGCTCACTGGTGCTTTTATTAATTTGACTGTTACCACGTAAGAAATGGCATGGATGTGGTAGGCACCTGTTTATAGCTGTTTACACTTTGAACAAGGCTGTGGCCTTTGGTCGTGTACTGTCTCTCGGGGCCACTTTAAAATGGTGCTAGAGTAGGACCACAGGCATGCTGACCACCTGCTGTCATGCCCAGACCTAGAGTCCCCTCTCTGTTCTGCTACAGCAACAGAGCTGGACAGTTCCCACAGAGATTGCTCCCCACATAAGCCTTAAAACTATCTGGCCTTTTAGAGAGAATATTTCGTAATTCCCTAACAAATTCTCGTCTTGTATCCTTACATTGGTACTTTATCCTGGTTTTTACAGTGCTTGTGTAATATGTAAATAAATGCAGGCATTGTCCCTCAGTTTTCTGTGATGGGGAATTTTGTGAGACCTTAGGTCATGTCTTAAGTGTTAAAAGCTATGTGCAGTTGTCAGTCCTCTCCTTCTTCCCACTCTCCCTAAAAGCAGAGACTAGAAGATAATTTTGGCCATTAGGTACCTGTTTGTTGAAATTCTAATACTTAAAAATGTGCCTATATGGCACAAGAAGCTGGGTTTTCATATTTAACTGGAAGAAAATTACATATGCCAAAATAACTTTGAAAAACATTTTTATATATTTATATGGAAATTTGCAGGTTACAGACTTTAGTTTTGAATTCAAGTAGTAATTTTATGCTTTAATTTATGTGAAATGTGTCAGTGCCCTAGAAAGTTTTTAGTATGTTTTTATAATTTCAATTCAGAAATAATGTTTTATATCAATTTGTTCATCTTACTCTATAAATTATATTTTTTCCTCTACAGAATCAAACTTGTTTTCTCATGGTACAGTTTTACCAGACATGCCCAGGTCTTCAGGAGTTCCAGGGCAAGCTGAACCCTTCTATTCTTCATCCGGGTCCATCTCAAGTGGATTGCCACATCACCCACCAGCCATACCCTCAGTGGCCCATCAGCCTACAAGCTGGTCACCAGTGACTCACTCCACCTCACACCCAGTTAGTACAAATACCCTGAGTAGTTTCTCAGCGGGAACACTTTCCTCTAATTCACAAGGTATCCTTCCATTCCTAGAAGGGCCTGGTGTGAGCGACTTGAGTGCGTCTAATTCGTGCCTTTATAATACTGATGACCTAACTAGAATGGAAACGCCATCCATGTCACCAACTGACTTATACAGTATCTCTGATGTCAACATGCTATCTACTCGGCCTCTGAGTGTGATGGCACCCAGCACTGATGGCATGGGGGACACTGACAACCCAAGACTTGTGAGCATCAATCTCGAAAACCCCTCATGTAATGCCAGGTTAGGCCCAAGAGACCTGAGGCAACTACATCAGATGTCTCCTGCCAGTATGTCAGCGGGCACCAGCTCCAGTTCTGTTTTTGTTTCACAGTCAGATGCGTTTGATAGATCAAACTTCAGTTGTGTAGATAATGGCCTGATGAATGAGCCTGGACTATCAAATGATGCAAATAATCCTACTTTTGTTCAGAGCAGCCAGTATTCAGGTATTAACTCTCTGCAAAGTGAGCAGTTGAGTGATTCCTTCACATATGGCTTTTTTAAAATATAAGTTGTAGGACTTAAATAAGTATATAGAGTATTAAGAGAGAGTTCAGAAGCCAAAACTTTAAAAGCCGCTACTGTTTCTTACTTTGAAAGATATGCCTAAAGTCCATGTGCTTGCTGTGAGTTGTTTTCTGTATTTCTCCAAGACGAACTATGTATCTTTTCTAATGTATTAGTTAAATGAGATGATATTTGCTTTCAAGCAGATTTAAGGTGAAACATGTAATGGCTATGCCATTGGGAAATAAACTCATTATTATTGTTGAGGCCCATAGGCCAAAGTGACCCCTAAGGGGTTTTCTGAGGTTTCTTGGTATTTTTAGGGTGTGTGTGTGTTAAAGTAAGCTTTCAAGGCATGGAAGGTTTTTTTTTTTTTTCTATTTTCTATTTTTTAGGCTTTTATCTTTAAAGTTACATGTGAAATTAGCTTGATATCTGTATTTTCAAGAAAAGTTTTCTTGAGCCTTTTCTTTTTAGATGTTCTCATTCCGTTTGATCTCATAAAGCCTGTCTACTTCACTATAAAGAATCTAACCAGGTATTTTGGGCTCATGTCAGTAATCTCCCTACTTGAGATTGTAAGTTCAAAACCTGCCTGAACTACATAGTAAGTTAAATACCAGCTTGAACAGCTTATGGGAATCTTGTCTCAGAAATAGAAAAGACCAAGAGTGTGACTCAGTGGAGGGGCGTGCGTGCGTAACATTTGCAAGGCCCTGTGTTCAGCCCTATGGAGAAGAAAACAAAAGAACAAGTTCGTTTTAGCTCAATATAACCATACAGAGTTTTGAACTTCTCTCCCAGCCTTGTGTCTCCTTCAGCCTTCCCCGCTCTGTATATTGTCACGCCATGCTTCCCGTTGCTGAGCACCTTGGTGGGCCTTTATTCTTCCTTTACCTCCCACATCTGTCTATTCCATCGTCAAACCCAGAGGCCATTCCTCAGTATGCATCTGAAGCCCACCATCTCCTTTGAACTTTTGTGTGAGACAGACTGGCCTCAACCTGCTATGTAGCCAAAGATGACCTCAACCTTCGGTCCCTCCTGCTCTGCCTCGAGAGTGCTGGGATTACTAGTGTGCAACCCACCCCCTTCCCCCCCCCCCAGGTTTGTGTGGTGCTAGAGACAAAAACAGGTCTTTCCTGGGAGAAGTATTCTCACAGTTGAGCTATCTGCTCAGCTCAGACCAACCACAAGCATTTTGTATTAGTAAAACTGATAAACCCAGACACCGCTATTAGAAAGCACAACAGATGATACTCACACAGTGACTTATTTCACAGTTTTTCCTCTAGGTTGAACTAAGGTCTGTCTACATCTGCATTTAGAGTATTTTCAATTGACGTTTTATTTTCTGGTGCTACGTACTGGTCACATCATTCAGTTTATACCTTACAATGCATTTAGCGACATGTTTTTCCTTTCTCTATGGATGCATTTGTATTTCACATGGTTTTGAAAGAACTGGCCCTCTTTTCCAGATTCTGCTTGTACACAGCATCTCTCCTCCTGTTCCCAGTAGCCTCATGCCACCAGTTAGTTCTTGCTTTTTTTGCATAAACAGAGTAAGTATCTTCTTGAGCTTAAAAGGAAAGGTTGAAAAATTTCCCCTCCAAATACCAAGAGCCCTTCCCCCACCGTGCCCTGTCCTCCACATCTTTACCTGTAAAGCACCTTGCCTCTTCCATCTTCTCACCTCTCACTCACTCCTTCACCTTCCATCTCTGTCTTTAGTTTTCCCAGTTCCCTGTCTTCCTGTCAGCCTTTACCCTCCTTGTCTGTGCTGTCCATAGCCTGTCACCTCCTGAAGGACAGGATCCTGTGGGGCGGGGCTGTGTTGTCTGCACTCTCCTCAGCACTACAGCTTCTCCTGCTGTGGGATGCTCTTGGTAAGCAGCTGCCTTCCCTCACCTCTGCTTCCCTCATGGCATTACTGCTGTCACAGGGATAATTTAATAGAGACCTCAAAGTCATATCTGATTGTCCTCCAGTCATATATTGTCCTTTTGAGTCTGCCTACTCAGTGTCCTGTGTCTGCCCCTTCTGTTACTGGAAATCTTTATTCTTTTTCTTCAGTGAATATCTTTTCCATCTGTTTAAGGGTTTTTTTTTTTTGATACCTTATTCCTCTTATATGTTGTAGTTGGAACATGTTGAATTTATTCGCACAGGTGTCTATAGATGTAACCTATTCTGCCTCTGCTCCCAACACTTAGCTTTTAACAGCGGGCTTCTCTGCAAGGCTTGGTCCTGCTGCCACAGCTGAGAGGTGCAGCTCTGTCTCTCTCTGCTCCTATACTACAGACCTTCAGCGGATGGTAGTCAGTTAAGTGTTTTTCACTTATCTCTGGGACTCTAGCATTTGACGTAGACTCTGGCCTAACTGGTGTTGAATAAATAGTAGCTATTTATTAGAAAAGGGGGATAATTATAAAATCATATTTGAGGATATAGTTTTTAATGGGAAAGGTGCTTCACCCTGCAGGAAAAGTAATGATGCCAAGATAACCTGTCCTGTGAGACATACTTCTCTTCTGGTCGACTGTTGCTCTTCCTCCTCTTCTTCCTTCCCCTCCTCTTCTTCCCCCTCCTCCTTCTTCTTCCTCTTTCCTCCTCCTTCAAAAAACTATACAGACACTGGCACATGCTTCATGGTACCCCTTGACAGTTTACTCTGCATAGACATGTCAGTAGCCTGTATTCATAACATTTTTGTAACTGTATATTGTACAGTGTACCATGTTCCATGTAGAAAATAAGAGGGGAATGGTTTTCAACTTTCGTTCTCAAAGATATGTTTCTTTTCTTAGGAAGAATCACATATATATAGTCAACCACATAAACATGGACAAACTTTAAGGTATAATTTGAAGAAATTTTGATTATATTAAAACAATGCAACCACTATGCTTTGGACCCCAGAAGTTCTCCACACCTCCAAACTACTGTTCTGATTTTGGTCACGAGAGCCTGCTGACTTCCTAGCCTTTTCTTTTGCTAATTAGTTCTCCACTTGGAAAACCTTAGTGTAGAGTAAGTCAGTTTGTCTTACTATGCTATGTCATGTTTCCACGGTCTCAGAAAAACTATATTTTTATGGAGAGACTTAAAATTGGTGATCCAGGTTGTCTAATTGTACCATATCAAGTTTTAAACATAAGTTGGTATATTGAAAGTTTACCATAAGCTGTCAGACAGCATGCAACAAGATAAAGAAGAGGGACTGATTGATTCAGTTAACCTAAATGGACCTGCTGGTCTTCAGACACTCAGGCAGAAAATCCCAAGTTTAAGGCCTGCACAGTCTGCAGAGTGGCTTCAAGGGAACAACTTTGTGAGCTCCTATCTCAAAATATAAAGTGGAAAAAAGGGCGTCCTGAGCTATAGTTCAGTGATAGAGCACCTAGCATGTACAGCTGAAGACTCAGTGCCCAACTCCAAAGAACTAAAAACCTGGCCTTCCTACTTCCTAGGGTGTGGTTTGTGCTAAGTAATGTCTGAATAGAAACACCGAGTTAAAGATAACAAACTTAATAGCTGTGTTTCTCATGGGCCCTGATTAGTCTATTATCCAAACATTCTTAGCCACTTGATACCCAGAGAGAAAAACCACAGGGTGGATAAACACTTTGGAGGGCCTATGAGAAAAGCAGGTTTCTCTTTAGACAAACGTCTTAAGTTGTCCCACATGGAGAAGTGCTTTTGGACCTGGCTCTCTCCGAGGACACTTTCTTATCAAGGGAAGTCAGTTACTGGCTTTACTTTTGGTATTTTGTGACTTGATTTCTTTGTGTAAGTTGAGAGTCTTTGGGAGTACTTTAACTCCTGTGACGTTGCCACTGCAGGGTTTCAGGTCTGTTCAGAGGTTGGATGTGCATGGAAGAGGATAGAATGCTTTTGTGTCTGTGAATGGAAAGCCCACACTATTCTTGGAAGCCCAGCCGTGGGCCATAGGTATGAAGGTGCCACCAAAGTCTATCCAGTTTCATCCCTTGAATATTTAAGCCGGACATCATGGCAGAATTTAAACCTCAAGGTCAGCAGTGGATGAGATCAAATCTCAAAAGTAATCAGATCTGATTGTTTTCTCATGTATGCAGAAAGACCGGAACCCACTCATGTCCTCATCATCTTTTGTCTTATTGGTTGGTTTTGGGGAGGTTGGGTTGGATTGGGTTTGGTTTGGTTTGGTTTGGTTTTTTCCAAACAGGGTTTCTCTGTGTTGCCCTGGCTGTCCTGGAACTCATGGAAGTCTGCTTCTGCCTCCCAGACTTCAGGAATTGTGTTGTTGTTTTTATTTATTTATTTATTTTTTTTTTTTTAGCTTTCAGAACTTTAAAGAATCACAAAGAAGCCAGGTGGCAGTAACACACTCCTTTAATCCCAGTACCCAGGGGGCAGAGGCAGGCAGATTTCTGTTAGTTTGGGCTGGACTACAGAGTAAGTGTCAGGCCAGATAGGGATACACAGAGAAAACTTGTCTCAAAAAACAACAACAAACCCCAAACCAAACCAATACAACAACAAAAGAATCACAAACAAAATAAAAAGAAATGTTGACTCCTCAACAAATTGAGTTTTTAGCAGCTTTGTAATTTTTGGTAAAATACCAAATTTATCTATGGTAATTTTTTTCTAAGCTTCTTTAACCAAAATGTAACTTCCCTTGAGCTGGAGTAAAGTAAGGCTGAGGTATCTTGGGATAACTATGACTTCGCTGCTCTTAGTGAAGCAGCCATAGTGATATATCCTGTAGCTCCAACACTTGGAAGGCTGAGGCAGGAGGGATGCTTAAGGGAGACCTCAGCTAGTCAGTCACCAGAGAACTTTAAAACACTATTGGCTATGGTTAATAGACCCCAACAAAACAGGAATCTTTGCTGTTGTTTTGACCTTAAATTGAATATTAACCTGCCTCTCCCTTCTGAGTACTAGGATTGTAGGCATATGTCTCCACACCTCACCTAATGTAAAATATTTACATTTCAGAGAGGAGGGGAGCATCACGCTGGGATTGAACCCAGGGTCTCATACAAGTTATGGTTGGTGTTAGTGCTATCTACCACTAAGTTGTCTGCATTTCAAACTGATTTTATATGCTTGATGATGAATGAATTTCAAGGCTCTGATGAAATTATTTTTTTTTTAAGTTCTCAGATACTGGTACCTAAGAAGTTAAGCTTTGTATCAAGATGAAATATTTTTTTTAATGTCAATATGCCTTTTATTATATAGCATATTGTGTTACTTTTATAATATCTTTGTATACTGTGATTTTTGTTGATGTAATAAATAGACCATTTTCTAAAAATGCTTGTTACAGTTTTGCTGTTTGCTTACAAAATATCAGATTTCTTTTGTTTGTTTGTTTGTTTGTTTGTTTTTTGGTTTTTCGAGACAAGGTTTCTCTGTATAACCCTGGCTGTCCTGGAACTCACTCTGTAGACCATGCTGGCCTCGAACTTAGAAATCCGCCTGCCTCTGCCTCCCGAGTGCTGGGATTGGGATTAAAGGCGTGTGCCACCACGCCCGGCCTTTTTGTTTGTTTTTTACTTTTTCATTATAAGGGGTAGCTATTTGGGATTGTTTAGGAATAGTAGGCATTTTTATAGAATGTTCTCAGGATACAGTCAATCTGTAACTACCCTTTGAAATAGAAGTCTCAAGAAGTACTTGAAATGCCTTTTCAAGGAGTCTTGGGTTGGTTAGATGATTGTTTGGTTTTTGAGATAGGATTTCACTGGGGTTTGGGGCATGAACCACCATGCTGTTTTAACAAGGCACTGAGCATGGAATTTAGGGACTCATGCATACTAAGCAAGCATTCTGCTGGCTGAGCTACATCTTCAGTCCTTGCAGGCCTTGGTCTTTATTATTTTGGAACAGGGTCAAGCTGGCCTAGATCTTGCTGCATACTTCAAATTCATGGTCTTCCCACCTCTGCCATCTGAGTCCTAGGATTTCAGGTTGAGTCACCATTCCTGCCTCTCCAACTTCATTCTGGTTTAAGCTCACTTTAATTGCTTGGTTTTTCTTCTGATTCCATACATATCTTAGATGGGTCTGCTAAAAATAACATTGGAATTATGATTGCTTTTGTCATATTAACCCATCCTTGAAGTAATCCCACATGGTCACAGTGAGCTACCTTTTGAGTATACTGTTCAGTTTGCCTTGATAGCATCTTAATTTTTTTTCATGTATGTTCATCAGGGGTACTGGCCTGAGTTTTGTCTTAATGATGTCTTTGTTGGATTCTGCCATCAGAATTTGGCAGCAATTCCTCTCTGCTTGCTTTAAAAGACTTGCTGCCAAGCCTGATGACCCAAGTTACATCCCCAGAAACCACATGGTATTCAAGAACTAAACTGACTCCCACAAATTATCCTGACTTCCTTACAAATGCTGTATCACATATGGACATGCACATGATAAATATAAGAAATTTATTCTAGAAAAAATACCATTTTCCACAAATGGAACCTGATCTTTTTATAGAAACTGCCTATTTTGTGGCTAGTGTAGAGGAAATACAAAGCCTGGGATATTTTTATTTTATAAGAATATGCTCAAAGAACGATGGAGATAATGTCAGAAGGACATAGGAATGAGCTTGAGAATTCTCACTGCTCAGAGTAATATATAGAAATAATATCTGTGACAAATTACCAAGTCATTGAATAAAATGAGAATCTATTAGTGACAGTGCTGCTTTGTTCAGTTCCTAACACCACAAAAAAAAAAAAAACAACAAAAAACAAAACCCAGGCTACAGTCCACATCTATACAGTAAGGAAATGAGAGAAGGCCCTCCCTCTCAGTGGGATGCCATTCAATACATGTGAAAAGAATGACACACATTAGCAGTTGTACTTAGAATCAGTAATAACTGAGTCAGGTAGAGATCTTTGGTGGATTCCAATCTAATGAGTGAAATTTTGGTCTATCTGCAAGGCACTGAGTAGAGAGGGAAAGGGTGGTAAGACTGGAAGAGTTTGATAGACAACACCCACCCCTCAGGGACTAGAAAGTTTGGCAAGATGCAAGGAGAAAGCATCTTCTCTGTGGTGTTCTCACATACTTAAATCTAGTACCAGGCAAACCGGAGCTGAGCGTAGCCCACTAAATAACTGGGCTGAAGCTGTGCAACCGCTTCATGAAGGTTAGCATACACCGACTACAAAGCGGGAGGGCTCGGTCATGAAGCCAGTGACGGACAAACTGATGGACGATCTCGGCGATGTCTTCCGACTAGGTAATGGTGGTCTGTCAGAGCTCACTTCCTGGTATGGTGGGTGGCCTGTGATTTACAAGATGTCTTCTAGGAATTACGCACTATGTGTGTATTTGAAATGGTGAGGTGGTGCTGACTCAGCACCTCTGTGGGAAAGTTCCTTTGTACTTTTTAGTTAAGTTTTGAATCATTTTGAAAGGAAAAAAAATTAAGATATGAAAGTAATTCTTTTTTTATAATAATAAAACACAGACTCTGCCAGCTAGTTTTTAATGTTAACTTTATACAGGCTAGGCTATCTGGGAAGAGGGAATCTTGCTTACTGATTGATGTGGGAGGGCCCGGCCCACTGTGGTTAGAGCCACATGGTCAGGGCTCATGGCCCTGGATGCTATGCAAGAGCAGACTGAGCAAGCCGCATAGAGCAAGCCAGTGAGCAGCACTGCTCCGTGCCTTCTGCTTGAGTTCCTGCCCTGACTTCTGTCAGTGATGGAAGTGTAAGAGAAATAAACCCTTTCTTCCCCATGTCCATTTTAAAACCAGTCAGAAAAGCTTACATCTGGACTGGGGGTTGTGGCTCCCGAGTATAATCCAGACACTTTGAGAGGCAGAGGAAGGAGAATCATAAATTCAAGTCTAGTCCAAGCTACAAAGTGAAACCCTCTCTCTTGTGGCCTCCCTCAGAAAGCTACCTCACTCGGTTCCTTCTCAAGTGGAGATTTAAAAATAAGACTCAGGCGTAGAAATAGTAGATGAGCTGGCTGATGAGGACTGCCGAGACATAGCCTTCTCAACAACAGGACCTGACTGTAGCAATCATGACCTCATGGTAACTGCAGATGCTTGCGTGGGTAGGGAGAGATCACAGGGCTCTGTGTCTCCCCAAGAACTATACTAGCTGTTGATAGATGCTTGAAGAGGCCCCATCTTAAATGTTGCTTCTGTTTGTGAGTTCACTAATGTTTTACATCCCTGCCCACAAAGGTAGTTAATCCCAGTGGGTCACAAAACAAAGGCATTAAAGTGCCAAGAGGTCTTGTAGGGAGGCCTTTTGTTGGGGGTGTTGGGGGATAAAGTAGGGGTCAGTGTGCTGGTACAGGCCATGAATCCCAGTGCCTTGGAGGAAGGCAGAAACTTGTGAGCTCTAGGACAACCAGGACTACAGAGAAACCCTGTCTTGGAAATAATATAGAAAAAGGACTGGGTAAGTGTGACCACTGTGTTATATTCATGTATGAGACTGGCAAAAATAAATTTAAAAACAAAGAATACAGCACCAAGTGAAAGAAAATGCTTGTTGTCTTTTAGGAAATAGAAATTTAACTTGTTAAGTCACTTCATCTAACTTGCAAAGGTAACCAGTTATCTTACTAGGAAGATTATTCTCCTTTATCAATTCTTTTTTTTTTTCCTTGCTTTCTCTAGCTCTCCAGAATTGGGTGTTTTTTGTTTTTTCTTCTGAAAATAAGCTACAGATTATATCTGCAACATAGATAAGAACAGAGAGCTCATTCTGCAAACGACATAAACATTGCTTCTAATTTAAACAAAGCATGTAGAAGAGGATACACTGTAAGCCAAGGGAAGCAAACCCACAAGACTTCCTAGCCCTGTGTCCTCATGTCCCAAAGACATTGTCTATAGCTACTGTTTACCTTTCAACAGGAAATAATTCAAGGAATGCTTTGCTGGAAGTTCCTGACCTTCAGGTTTTGGGTCCAGTACATTCAAAACTAAGCTAAAAAAAAATGCTCAAAGACTTTTCCCAAATTATTTAATCTTTTAGCAAAATTTCATCAGAAGCTGAGAAACACTACACAGAAGTCTAACTTTTCACTTTTTATCAGTTAGTTTCTGTTATCTCCTTTTCAATTTTCTGACAATGAAAAACCCTTTGCTATTATTCACACATGATGAAACAAGGTTTCAAAGGAGCAGGCTGCCCTTTCATCTCAATCAAAAACATCTTCCTGACATAATCCATCTTTCAGAGTCAGTATGAATTGTGTGCAAAGATGAGAAATGTGAATAATCAAATGCTATTCAAATCAATGCATCAAAAAAAGTCAAGAAGTTGCACTAGCTGACGAAAATTTTACTTAAGTCAAAATTTTATTGAGCTTCCCTTCTGGTATTTTTGATGATTAATTCTTCTGGTTCAATATGTTTAAGATTTCTCTTCACCATGCCATTACAAGTGACAATTATGAGATCATATAAGACATACCATTAGCCATTTCTTGGGGGCGCCACTTGATATCCAAGTTCCAGAAGCCGACCTCCTGGCTTTGTAAGCCTAACTGTCCTTCCTGAGGGCACTGTCATCCACCGGAGATGCAGGTGCTCCTCCTTACAAGGGTTTTAGAAAGGCCCCTGGAGACACAACATCAGCTCCAGACCTGTTACAAGAGTAACTAGGTGTGTCATTTAACTTTTGTTTCCTTGTTTATGTAATTAGATGTTAGATAGACCACTTGAAATTAGAAAACATTTGAAATTGGAAAATAATTGAAACATCGAAATATGTTTGTATTTGTTTAGCATTATCGAATTTTCAAATTTGTAACTCTGGGACAAAAGTTAATGAAGGCACTTGTTTCTCTTTACATAAAAGACAAAAGAGGTAGGCAGTGTCTAGAGTACGCCTCCAGTGGTAAGGTGTCACTTGCCTTTGCAGGAGACACATACTGACAATTTTCGATTGTCAAAATAGTAACTTGAGGTCATAAGGACTATGACAAATCATTCCTTAAAGAACTTCTATTGATAATAGAAGCTTGTTTGAGAGTAACTGGAAAATATTAGAATCAGATTTACGTTTGACATATTGGAATATTATAGGACACTCTTCTACATGAGTCTAGTTGTAACATTTATTCAGATGATCTGCAAGCTTTAGCAAATTACTTTAAAGGTGTCGTCTCCTGTAGGAGATTATGCTAGAAGTCCCAGCTCTCCTGACTGACAGTGCCTCCCATTACATATCTCTCTAAGTAACAGACTTTAGAAGGAAAATGGTTTGATTCCTCCTATTTTGGTTTTGTGATCATGAGACAGGGAATGAGAAAACGTAAGACATTCTTAGAACAACACAACACAAAACAAAATATGCGTACAAATAGATCCTGAGATGTTACAGTGAACTTTAGGAACAGATCAACATGATCCAAGTGGTTTTGAAGACACCGTGTTGGTGGGTAAGCAGTCATTTTCCAGGATATGCTGCCTGTATGTCCACATCATGCCAGGAAAGCCTTTTGTGTTCACACGTGGGAGCTAGTCATCCAGAGCAGGCGGCCAGTCAACATCTACAGACTGAAAGGAGGAAACAAGTCAGTACAACAGGAATTCGGGCAAGCATTTCTGGGGCAGTTTTACCGTAATGCAAGAGAATTACATTTGCTAAGAGCAGCAACACTGAGGGCCATTTCTGAACTAAAGAAGATACAATTACTATTAGACCTCTCTACTCCTAAGAGAAGAAACTGAAAAACTGTAATGTCAGTTATGAGTAAAGTATAAACAAATTCAAAGTTGGGTAACCACACTATTTTTCCTCAGAAGTCTCAACAACGGTTGCTCTGACTGTCCTTCATTCTACCACCCTCCTATTTAACACGGCAAAACTGTAGGGCCACATGCTGAGAAATGTGTTTTTAGGTGACTCCATCACTGGGCAAACACCATGGTGTACTACAGTACTATGTCAACAGGTGACACTGAGTGGAACCACTGTTGGCCAGAATGGCACATGGCTCAAGCAGTCTGTGATTAATGTAAGGCAGATGAATACAGAAAATCAGCAGAACCAGGAAAGCACCAAGCATCTTCTGATCTCAGAATTCTTCAAGCCAGGTGTCATGAAATGTGCCTGAAATCTTTTTTAAAGATTTATTTATTATTACACATAAGCACACTGTAGCTGTCTTCAGACACCAGAAGAGGGCGTCAGATCTTATTACAGGTGGTTGTGAGCCACCATGTGGTTGCTGGGATTTGAACTCAGGACTTTTGGAAGAGCAGTCATTGCTCTTATCTGCTGAGCCATCTCGCCAGCCCATGTGCCTGGAATCTTAGCACTTCAGAGATAGAGGCAGGAGGATCGAGTTCACAGCCTACCTGGGCTCCATAAGACCCTGTCCCACAACATAAAAATAAAGAAATAAATCAAATTAGTCTCCACTGCTACTCACCCTCCCTTTGTTCTTGTAGATTACAGTCACAGCAAGCAATCTATTCCGGCCCACACAATCACATTCCAGACACACCAAAACACACAGACTCACATTCTGGGCAGGCCAAACACGCCCTATCTTGGTTTCTCTGTGGGACCTTAAGAGAAAGCTTCGCTAGGTGCAGTGGTGAGCATCTGTACTCACAGCACCGGGGAGCCTAGCCTGAACCACAAGGCAAGTTCCAAGCCAGCTTGGGCCACATTAAGACCAAACAAAAGCAAAAGCTTGATTTGGCTTACTGAAACTCATGCATTTGTTAGCCCATGGGTCATTTCACACTCCAGATTCCCTAAAAGCAAAAAAACAAAAAAAAAACACTGCACAGGTACACACAGCAAAAAGTTTTCATAAATCTCAAGATGTGTATGTATATATATGTATTTATGTATGTATGTATGTATGTATGTATGCATGTATGTGTATGTGTGTTTGTGCATGCTCATTCATACATACATGTGCCCATGCCAAAACACATGAGATGAGAGTGGAGTCTCTACTTCTACCATGTGGATTCCAGGGACTGAATTTAGTGGAACCTTGGCAGCAACTGCCATTACTGAGATGAGCCCAGCCCTAAAATCCACCATCCAACTCAATTTTTGAGAGCAGCTATCTCTAAATTGCCCTGGTTGTCCTGGAACTGTGTAGACCAGGGTGGTCTTGAGCTCAGAGATCTACCAGCCTCTGCTTCCCAAGTGCTGGGATTAGAGGTGTGTACACCCCCCCACACACACACAACCCCCACCCCACCCAGCTCTAAAATTCTGTATTACACATAACCCTAGCATTCAGAAGGATGTGTGAGGCACAGTTACAACTTTATTTATTTTCTTTAAGGGTTTAACCTGATGCCATAGGTAAATTAGTTAACAACAGTACCTAATACCAATTAGTAAATTAGCTATATAATCTACAAGTATCACAAATGGGATCCTGGTTTGTTGTTTGTTTTAATAAAATTCCAGAGATAATTCTTTCCAGTAGAGTGCGGAGAAATGCTCAGCGGTTGAGAGCACCAGCTGCTCCTTCAGAGTGCTCGCATTCCATCCCAGTACCACATGGCGGCTTGTGACCATCTATAACTCTGGTTCTAGGGGACCCAGCACTTCCTTCTCAACTCTGGGAGCACCAGGAATACCCGTGGTGTACAGACACATGCAGACAAAATACTCACAGACAAAAAGAAAATAAATCTAAGACACAAACAGCCTTCATGTAAACAATGCCCACGAGACAGGCCGTGCTCCTTGGTTGGTTGTCAGAAGACCTAATGTATCTGCGAGTGACTTACAGGGATGTACATTTCCCCATAAAATACTTTACCTCCACATCCAGCTCAAGGATGTCTGCGGTCATGCTCATCAAAGAGCCAAGGTTTGGTTTGGTTCTCCCAAAGTCTCCATGTACAAATTCTTTAATGTAGCTAGGTCTCTTTAAGGAAAAGATTATGCAATACCAACTACTTTGGCAAGTAGAAGGGAAAATAAGTAGAATTAAAAAATGTTACAAAAGAGAGGTCATTTCTAAACTCTGACTTGAGATGTGTATCTTAAAAAGTAAGCTATGGCAAACTGGTTCCCACCAGCCTGGATGCCAACATACAACGAGACCTACTTACATCAACCTACCAAAGGCCATGGCTTTGATTTGTTTGAGTCAAGGTGCCATGCAGTCCAGACTACAGAAACTTGACCTCAATCCTCCTGCTTCCACCTTCCAAGTGAGGAATTGGAAACACTGGCAACGCCATCCCGCCATCCCAAGCCCCAGGCTTTGGGCTTTTTCTAATTAGCACATCTTAAAATGCCAAGGTTTGAGTATACATTAAACTAGCTATATAATTACATTATTGTTTGTTTTTGAGACAGCATCTCACTGTGTAGACCTAGCCTGGAGCTCACTATATAGACCAGGCTGACCTCAACGTCACAGAGATTTGCCTACCTCTGCCTCCTTAGTGCTCAGGGTTAAAGGCTCATGCCACCATGCCAAACCCAATACTTTTCTTTTTAAACTTGTGTGTGTGTGTGTGTTTGTTATCTAGTCCCATCTGTCAATAATGGTAATTGGTATCTACCAAGTGATGTTTCCACAGGGCCACACAGTAAGTATCCTCAGTGAGGGGTAACCCTGGAATATATTAGGATTAAGATGGAAGAGAAAATTAAAGTAATATTTTTTAGCTTTTTCTTTTTTTAGACCAAAACTTTTTTCTAACCTTGAACTCACAGAGAGGACTGCTTCTGCCTCGAGAGTGCTGGGATTAAAGGCTCACACCACCACCACCTGTCTAAAAAATAATAAGCATTATTTTTTAATAATAATAAGCCTGTCTAAATTCTTTTGGGGGCTGGTTTTAGCAACTCTGTTTCCTTCACATAGGTCTGTCTATACATTGTGAAGGCAATGGTTAAATCTGGAAGTTGTTATTAAGATTAGCATTCTACAGGACTCTACTGTAGCCCGAACTCTATCTGAAAAGTACACCTTTTCTCTAAGGTTCACTAAAAAAACAGTAACCAAAAAGCAGCATTATGCTGCCTTAGTGAGAGCACAATGGAGTAGGAAGCAGTCAGTAGAGATTGTACAGGAAGATGGCGGCATCCTCCAGGGAGCTGAGAAGCAGCAGCACAGGCTGCCTTACTTCTCCACTGTCTGTTTTACTCAAACAATTACCTAGGAACAGTTTCTTCCTTAATTCCTAATTTCTCTCCAATTGCCTTTCTTTTTCTCCAGTTTTCTTCAGAGAAAGCTAGTAACTATAAAGAAAGCAGCAGACCAAAGAGCTCCAGAAAAAGCAGTTGAAAGGTCTGGCCCTTGTTCCTGCTGGAGGCGCTGAGCCATGCCAGACCAACAGTGCAAATGGGCTCAGTGCAGCAAGACCCGCCACTTTAAAGGAAGCACCACGAGGTAGCTAGACTTTCACCAGGTACGTGCAGGTACGTGGCTGTTTCCAGAAATGTCTTAACAGGCTTGAAAAGGTACGAGTTTCTCCAAAAGACACAGCATTTCTTCTTTGTATGTATGTAAAACTAAAGACAGGGTTTGTTTTATTTTGCTTTTATAATCTGGGGTAGGCTGTGAAGCTCAGTGGTACGATATATACTTATTATTATGAATGAGCCCTCGGCTCAATCCCCAATACCAAAGTGAAAATATATTTTAAATTGGTATTTATTTTAATTCCATCTACAATAGCCAAATGTGCTCCAGACAATAAAGATAAAACACGCTGCTCACCACAGTCTACACAAACCACCCTGGATTCAAACTACAAGACTTAAAAGCTATTAGGAGTAGAAAAGTTCTTCCTCCAGTGCAGCTGGGTCAATCCAGCCACTCTAGGGTAATACAAAGGAAGAGGAAAGGAGTGTGTGAGGAGAGGCACGCTACTTATAGCAGTACAGAGATGAGAGCTTCTGGTGGCTAGCCCAGATTCCTCCCACGTTGGAGAGGTTTGTGTTGTATACAGAACTGGCATTAGAACTGGCATCATACCAGTTAGAAGACATTTATCATTTCCTGCTACTGGGTCTCTCTCTCCTCTCTCTTCCTCCACCCCCCTTCAGACATACCAAGACCAGGCATGGTGAGGCATGCCCGTTATCCCAGCACTTGGAAGGCAGAGGCAGAATCTTGAGACCAGGGACAGTCTAGGAGTCACAGTGAGACATAGTCTTGTAAGAGAGTAAATATTAAACTAAGCCTAAAAAACTGATATACCCCAACTAATAACTCACTTCTGACCCCAGTACCACAAGTCAGAATACGTTATATACAAATACCAGCTTTGACATGTAGCTTTTTAGAACTCCAAGTACCAATCTTTTCTACTTAAAACACAGTCAAAAGTTGAAACACTAACACCAATATATTATTGTTTAAGTAAGTAATATGTAGTGTTTCTTTTCCTTTTTCTCACAAGGCCAGTATATTAACTATGATCAATATGTCAGGAAGCACTGGATACAGCCATGTGTCTGTCTGTAGTTCTGTTGTATTTCTGAGAGGCAGAAACAGAATACAGCTTAAGTTTCTATAATGAGCCTGCCTAGGCAACACCATGAGAGCGTGTCTCAACTTTAAAGAAAGTAAAATGCCGTGGTTTCCTTCTATCACCTGTCTAACCAGTTGGGCAAACACTGGAATACTTAGAGGACCAAATAGGGTTATGAACATGTGACTTGTAAAACATGTAAGGACAAGAGAGGAATCAAAAGTACTTCCTAAGTATCTATCATATGTTACACAATGGTAAGACACTGAAACACAAGTGTAGCCATTGAATTGATGGCTACTTTATGGTTTAAAACTCTGCATTGAAACAAATAGGAAAAGAGACATCAAACAAAAATGTTGATTCTACTCCAAAATATTGAATTAACACACTCAAGTCCATTTCAAAATATCCCAGACCACCTGAGGTGGCACAGGCCTATAATCCCAGCACTTGGGAGGTAGAGGCAGGAAGATCAGGAGTTCAGGATGAGCCTGGAAAAGAACACATTTCAAACAAACAAACAAAACCTCCCAGATCAATTGGCCCATTAACTATCCTGCAGCATTAACTATCCTGATCCCATTCTGGTTAGGTCTCTGCAGAGGCAGAAGGATACGTTCCAGCTTGGGTCTTCAAATGCAGACGAAAATGATGCTCATCCAGGTAGTGTGTCTTCATAGAGTGAATGGCCCGAGTTCTCACAGCCAAAGGCCTTCGGTGAAGGACTCGGAGAGGTGTTTTCTGGGCAATCTTTAAGTCCTAGAGGAAGACATGATGCAATTGCAGAGTCAGACCTGAGTGCTGCCTTTGACTCCCGAAGCTCACCACAGCAGTTCCCACCGGCTTTTGTTTTGTTTTGTTTTGTTTTTTGTTTTGTTTCTTTTTTTGGAGTAGGTGGGAATGGCTAATATCAGAACCAGCTATACCTCCTTAGGCTCTAACTCAATGGGACTTCTCATAGCCTAGTTCCTAATTACTCCTTTTCTGAATATTACTACTACCCACACCATAAGAGGGGGGCTCAGAAGGGAATGACTCTGAGGGCGCTCCTGCCTTGAAACTTAACAGATCAGTCAGGATTCTGGCATAGGACTTTGCTAGAAGATACCATTGTTCAGCTCATCTTACAGACAGTATATTGTGTTGTGGTTTGTTGTACAACAGACGGTATCTGGAAAGGTGCATCAGTATTTATCAACATGTTTCGGTTCAGAAGGTAACTTAAGTCTGTACAGCGACTCACACCCTTCCAGTACTCCTTAGCCCAGACTAACAAATATAATATCTGCATATATTTTAACAATTCAGATGTTTTTCAGCAATACGGGGTGCTTTTCCTTATAATTACATCAAATTAGAGATTTCCCCTCATGTTAGACGATATAAATTAAGAAATAGGGATTCATACTATGAAAGATCAACTACTTTAAGCTTTTAAAAATAGGTTTTAGGCAAACCAGAAAAGTCAGTTCTCAAGAACTCTGAATTCTGTGCAGTCTCTTGCTGTAACAGCTCCTCCTGACTTGCATGACCGTGTGCAGCCACTGCTCTGCTAAGAAAGAAAAGTCTACATTCCCTTCCAGACACCACAGAGGAGAGCAAGTTCCAACAAAGACCACGCTTGAAGGACATGGAGATCCACAACAGCAGCGTCAACAGCCCCTCCCCACCATGATTCTGATGATTATAATTTTTATGAGATGAGTTGTCTCTGAGAGGCTTGACTTTGCTCTAGCCAAAAAGACAAATATGCTCAAGATTGAACCATGTGAGTAGTTATAATAATAGATAGAGGAATATTCAAAAATAGAAACAGCCAGCCTTTAAGTTAGCTACTACTGTCTGGCATGGTGGCACATCCTTTAATCCCAGCACTCTGGAGGTAGACACAGATGGATCTTGGTGAGTTTGAGGCCAACCTGGTCTTATATTATGACAGCCAGAGCTGCACAGTGAGTCCCTGTCTAAAAATAATAACAAAAATTAATAATAAATAGCTAGTGAGAGCTCTTCTCTCCCTGCTTGTTACTCCCCTCAGGACTGATTGAGAGGCCAGTCACCAGAGCCACTCCCAACACAGCACTCATCAGTTCTCAGGCCATGTGTCCTTCTTGGTTTGCTTTTCAGTCCACAAAAGGAAACCATTACACCCACCTTAACACTGGCCTCACACACACACACACACACACACACACACACACACACACACTGTCTCTTCCTTAGACAAAGGATGACCTTTAAAAGGAGGAGAACAGCAGTGAACCTACAGTGGCCCTTTTCTCAGGACAGAGAACTAAGTCAGCTTTATTGTTATAGCAATGGGAATTCTGTAAGATGATAAAAGTGTTGCTAGAAACTACCTGACCCACAGTGTACCTGAGAGTGGCCTCTGACTTCTGTGTCTCTATAAAATCACCTTTCTATGTTATTTTTCTAACTAGACCTATGGTAACCCCCCAAATATGCCTTGTTTTGTTTTGTTTTGTTGTTTTTGCAGTGCTTGTCATCACACCCAGGGCCTTGCACCAGGCAGACACCATCACTGAGCTACACCCCCAGCCCCTGAATCTGTTTTTACTGGGTTTATTTTTCATTGAGCCTCAATGTCAGCCCCTAAACCTATTGTTTGCAAGATATTTTTTTAGCAGCATTCTAAATAATTCCTACATCAATGATTTTTGATGGGTTTTTGGTTTGTTTGTTTGTTCTGTTTTGTTTTCATTATAGACAGGAACTGACTATAGACCAGGCTAGCGCCAAACTCAGAGCTCCGTCTGCCTCTGGCTCCTGAGTGCTGGCATTAAAGATGTGCACCATTACACGCAGCTGATTTATAAGTCTATGGAGGAATATATGATTTACAGAGTTTTGAATCTGTATTCTTAAAGGTATGTCTGTGCTGTATCTCCTCATCTGTGGTTGGAGGTAGGGCTTATTTGGTACAGTGCTTCATAGCACCAGTGATGTGTTTATTAAAAGATAAAGAGATATAAGAATATGTTCTATGGGGTGTGAAGTGTGGGGGAACGGGGTTCCTCAGCAGGCCCATGCTGAGGCATCCCTCCCCGCCCTGAGGGACCAGCCATGCGATGGTATAGTATAGAATAGAGTTTATTTAGGGCATGGGGAAGGGAGTTAAGATGGTAGTAGAGGCAGAGAAAGGCAGAGAGGGAGAGAGAGAGAGTAGAGAAGTGGAGGGTTGCCAGGCCATGTGGAGAGAGAGGGGAGGGGAATGGGAGAGAGGGGGAGCAAGGGAGCAAGAGGCAAGAGAGAGGTAAGAGTAAGAGGAGGGTGCAAGTAGTCCCTTTTATTGTGGGCCAGGCCTATCTGGCTGTTGCCAGGTAACTGTGGGGTGGAGCTTAGACAGAATGCTAACAGTGCATATGTGATGCCCCTGGGTTCACTCTCTAGCACAGTATAAAAAACAGGCATGGTGACACATTCGTGTGACCCAGCACTCAGGTGGACTCAGGGGAAGGAGAAGTCCAACATCATCCTTGGCCACACTGGGAGCTCAGTCCGGGCTAAGCATGTGATAGTCTCATTTACACCTCAATAACGTCAACTCAAACCCCAATTAAACAAAACAAAACAAACTAACAAACAAAAACAAAAACCCAATGTTTTTAAAGGCCCTAGGCAGCAGGGGCAAAGCACAAGGCCTGTGGAGGGACCCGGTGTCCCTGGGTGGACAAACAATGTAGGCTTTCCCTGTAGCTTTCATGGCCGCTGCTTTGCTTCTGCCTCATGAGTCAGACTCAGGCAGTTTATGTCCAGATGAACTCTAACCCAGGTTAAATGAACGCATACTCTGCTTCTGGTCTCGTTTTTTGTTTGTTTTTTTGTTTTTGTTTTTGGGTTTTTTTTGTTTGTTTGTTTGTTTTTTTGAGACAGGGTTTCTCTGTATAGTCCTGGCTGTCCTGGAACTCACTTTGTAGACCAGGCTGGCCTCGAACTCAGAAATCCGCCTGCCTCTGCCTCCCGAGTGCTGGGATTAAAGGCGTGCGCCAAGATGCTTGTTATCTAACCAGAGACTTTGGCTTGTTTGCTTGGTCTCCGCATCCTAGGTTGGTCCTGAACTCACACCCTTTATGTGCTGTGTCACTTCATCCAGCCAATGTCATTTTCTTCCCAGTTTTATACTGTTGAATCAGGACGCTACCTGTCATGCCCACCCTCACACAGGAGTCATGTTGCCTTCCATGTCTGAAATGCCTTCCATCTCTGCTTCAATATGCAGCTCCTCCCTCCCAGCTTTAATGGTTTAAGGGAACAGCGTGAAGTCATACCTGACTTTGCCCTGGAGGTGGAGCACATTCCAAATGATTCTTGGTCATCTCTAGTTTTTTCAACCATCTGTTCAGATCCTTTATCCTTTTTTTTTTTTTTTTTTTTTTTTTTTTTAATCTATTGGGTACCTTACTCTGCATGACTAACGGATAAATCCTATTTTTGGAAACTTTTGCCATATTGTTTTCTCCATAGCCGTGTGTGTGTGTGTGTGTGTGTGTGTGTATGTGTGTGTGAGCGCGTGCGCGCATGTGTGTACTCAGCATATTTGGGTGTGCTGGAATCACAAGGCCTCCCTCTAGGTATTCTTATAGCTTTCCCCTTAGCATTTAGGACAACACTTTTCCTATGTTAATAACAACCACTTTAAATAATTTGGTTCTTTTAGGTAGGGCCTAGCTGGATAGCTGATGCTGGCTTATACCTGTGATCCTCCTGCCTTGATCTTCTGGACCACCATACCCAGCTCTTACCACACGATTCTAAAGATCTCGGGAGTAAAACTCTATTATACAGATAAACTCTGTGTGTGTGTGTGTGTGTGTACATATTTGTATATGAAACAAGTGTCATTCATTTAGTAGCTCATCTAGATTGCTACAAAATACTGCCCATTTAAATAATATCAGATAACTGTGCTCATTTATGCTAATTCAGACCTTGCATTGAAATTTCCACTCTCTTCCCTCCCTCCTCCCTTCCTCTCCCTCCACCCTACATGCACAGGATAGAAGGCCCTTGGGGGGTCCTGCTCTGTTACTTTTCACCTCACTCCTCTCAGATGGGTTCTCTCACTGAACTTGGAGCTAGGCTGGCAGTCAGCAAGTGTCGGCAATCCTCCTGCCTCTGCCTCCCACAGCTCTGGGGTTTTAAACATACATGGCCATGGCTGGCTTTAACACAGGGGCTGAGATCCACTGTCAGGTTCTTATGCTTGCACAGTAAAAGTACTCTTAGCCACTGTGAGATACCTTGCCGGTCGTTCCTTTCCCAGCACCATGCTTCCAGAATGCACATGCCTCACACAGTTCCTGCATGTACTCATTCATATGTGATTTTAGGACCAATATCTAATAACACATTTTGTTTTATATTTAACTTTTATAGATAGCCAAATATAGTAGCATTACTGAGTATTTTCTATGTAGTTGGTACCACTTGAAATGCATTATATAACTGAACTAATTTATTTTTTCTAAATTAATTTTACAGATGAAAGCATACAGAGGTTAAGGAATTTGTCCAGAGTTACATAATTAAGAATGTACCTAGGAGGGGATGGAGAGATGGCTCAGGGGTTAAAAGCAACACTGACTCCAAAGAGTTAGACCACCATCCAATCACTGGGCAGTGCGTGGGAAAGCCAGGAGTTGAACATAGGTCACACTGCCCCAAAAGCCCAAGCTCTATGGTGTGCTGGGAATAAACTAGAATACTGAGCTTTTTCATATGCAGACGAAAAGAAAAACAAGCAAAGAACTACATGTTGTACCTTTAAGTCATCCAGGAACCCAATGTCCTTCTTCTGGATAGCTCTATTCGTCCATATCAAGGCACTGTAGGTCTTAGTCTTTTCTTCCTCACCTTCCTTCATATGCCCTATTGCTTCCCTAAACAAAAACAACAAAAGAACGTTTGTGTCAACACATAAAATACACACAGACCTTGTCCCAAATCTGTTTCCTTACAACAGCTTGGCTGAAGTATAACTTGCATGCATTTCCTCCATCTAGAGGATACCTCCTATGAATTTTACTGCTTACGGAGCTGTGTATCTAGCATAATCTAACCTATGACACTTCTACTGCCCCCAGAAAGGCCCTCCATACCCATAAGTACCTTCTTCCCATTCCTTTCCCCAAGCCCAAGACCATTAATCACTACCTGACTTTCTATCTTTACCATTTCCCTAAACGTTTCTTGTCAGATACAGTCACAGAGTGTGTGCCATCTGGCGACTGGATTCCGTCACTTCATAATGCTGTTGAGATCAAGGTGCATCTATGGGACAGTATGAACCGGTACTCCATATCTCCCTATCATACTGCACTGGGTGGGTGTGTAGGCTCCCCTTATCTCTTTGCCTGTTGTCAACCTCAGACCAAAAGTATTACATTCAAAAACTTGAAATGGGGCAATCGATGCTTAACTATTTTTTACTGTATACTGCTATAATTGTCCTGTTTTATTATTAGCTATTATTCTTTTATGCTTTACTTTTTAAACCATTTATTTTTATTTTCTATGTATGTGTGAGTGTTTGCATGTATGTATGCCACTTGAATGCCTGGTATCCTATGAGGCCAGAAAAGACAGTCAGATCCCCTGCAGCTGGAGTTACAGGTAAGTAGTTGTGAGTTACTCGTGTGTGTGTGTGTGTGTGTGTGTGTGTGTGTGTGTGCTGGGAACTTAACCCTGGTCCTTGGCAAGAGCAGCAAATGCTCTCTCTGCTTCTGACTTGTGCTCAATTTTTTTTAATCAACCCTTTTCATCAATTGTGTACAGGAAAAACACACTATTTATAGACTCAGTACTATCTACAGTCTCAGGTGTCCAAACAAGTCTTGGGAATTCCAAGGGTCAGAAGGGATGATTTCACATTGTGTTTTTTTATAGATATATAAATAGTATCTACTACTACCCTTTTTGTTTTTTAACATAAGAGTATTATATAACACAGGCTGGCCTCAAATTCACTACTTGACTAAGAATAGCCCTGAATTCAAACCTTCCTGTCTTAACTTAGCAGTTAGTAGAATTACAGGTCTATATTACCACTGGCTATCTCTCTGCTTTGTAAAAAACACTACTATAACCATTTGCATGTGGTCTTTGATTGATACATACTTTCATTTCTATTGCTGATGTGATATCTAGAAGTGGAACAGCTAGGTCATATGATCATTGTATGTTTGAGCTTAGGAGAGACTGTCAAAGTGGCCACACTTTCAACCCTAGCAACACACAAGGCAGTTCCTCCTATGTCTTTGCCAGCACTTGATACTTTCATTTTTTGGTGACAGCCATCCTCCTGGGTGTGGCTCAAACTTGCACAGCCCTTGTGCAACATGCTAGGCACCTTGTTTCATGTACATGGACTACTCATACATCCTCCTTTGAGAAAGGTCTACTTAATCATTTTCCCATTTAATTGGGTTGCTAGATTTTTATCTTCCTTAATAGCGCTATGTAATTCCCTTACAAACATATGATCTTTGGAAACTTTTGAAAGAATACTTTTTGAACTCTCTAGCACATCCATCCTTACCTGGTGACAAGCTGCAAGTCACGGACCTGGATTTTGTCAGACGATTTATTAATTGTCTGCAGTATCGGAGAAAGAAAAACAATTACCGACTCAGTCCTGCTCAGTCAGAGCTCTGTACAAACACAGGCCTGGCAGCAGGCCTTACCTGCTGGAGCTCCTTCATTTCTTGTGAGGTGAAATGCACTCGATGAGGATTCAGAAGCTCAACTGCAAAGGGCCTTCCTGGCAGCGCACACCCCAGCAGGAAACAGAAGCGTGATGACAGTTACCACCGGGCAAACTCGGGAGGTGTGAGAAGCAGGCTGAGCTCCAGGACTGAGAGGTTAGTGCAGTGTAGGGGTCTGATATATATGAGTATGAATGAGAGTAATGGGATTTCCGGGAGCTGGAGCAAGGAGGCTGTTAAACTCATCCAGGCAGTGTGTAAAAAGGACTGCCTTCCCCAGAGGGCCACACATAGGCTTGTGCTAATTACAAAACAAGACTTCAATAGCCACTAATTAAGTTGGACACACTGATGGAACTATTATCATAGAGAGCACTACTCAGGCACACCGAGGTGAGATCCATTCTCCCAGTCACTCTTCTAGTGACCCAGAACAACTGTGATCCTGTGAGAAGAAGGAACTACAAATGTCTAACAGTTCAGAAGGACGTCTCATCATCTTTCTTATAACCCAACAATCTATCTTATAAGATAAAATAGGAAAGCAATGAAAGCTGCAACAGTTATTTTTAAATAAAGACAGATATTTTGAAAACTGGTCATCCCTGAATGTGTGTGTGTGTGTGTATTTCTCTCTAAAATTTGAGACAGGTTTTCTTTAGGTAGTCCTGACTGTCCTCCAACTAGATCTGTCTGCCTCTGTCTTCCAAGTGCTGGGATTAAAACTGCATACCTGAGAAATTCTTAAATGGAGTAACTAGTAACTTGGAGGGAAAAAAATTACCTTCTTAAGGCACATACAGTCATTACAACTTACAGGCTTCCAGTAAGGAAGTCTCCAAGGAAATGACTGTTCAGACAAACACAGCAGTCTGCCAAGGCAGCTGCATGATGCACAGGGCCCCCCATCTGTAGGATCCTAGTCTTCCCTCGGCTTTAACTGGCTGCAGTAAGCAGGTGGGTTCTAACCAAGTGGTGCTGATGCCATCTTACCATTTCCTAATGTTCTCACGTCTACGTCTTCTCGTCCCGAGGATGAGAAATTAAAACCTGTAAGAGAAAAAGATGAGGATCACAGCTCTGTGATTCTTTATTCCAACCTGTGGTAGAAATCATCCCAGCAATCCATGGGAGGTAACCTCAAGGGCTAATGACCACCTCATCTCTAATCTCAATCTTGGCTAAAACAGACATAGTAAAAATAAATACTACTCATTATATGCCACGAGCTGGGGTAAAAATATACACACATCACTTAATTCTTATTATAACTTCATGAAACATTAAATAAATGGACATTAAGCTTTGTAGATTTAGGCAATATTCCCAGTGTCAAACAATCCAATGGCAGAGCTACATATTTCTGATGTCAAAGCCAGAGTTTAGCTAGCATCTGTACCCCATCTCATGGAAAGCCAAAGCTGGGAGGAAGGCCCCACCTCCCTGGCCACTGGCTCTTGGCAAAAACTTTGTCTTTTTTCTTTCAAGTAAGCAACCCAACAAGAGCAAACATGCTAAAATTAAACTCTATGGAAAGAAATTGAGAAAAAGGTCTGACCTTTAAATAGCAAATTAATTATATAACAAACCTACCATGGAGCCATGTTAAAACCAATGCACAATTCAAGATGAATTTATCATCACAGACCAAACACTAAAAATGTCAAACAGGGAAGACAGTTTTACACCTCTACATAACAGAGCTCATAGATACAGATCAAATAGAAGACTTCACCTCCACAGCAGCCATTACTCCAGACACTTTAACCAGGTGGTCATGGGCGTTCATTTTCCTTCTAAGGAAGGTGAAGCAGACAGGTCATGCCAAAAGCCACATCAGATTAACAAATGCAGATCTGGTAGCAAGGCTGGTGGATCCGGCATTCTGACACTTGAACCAATTAGCCACCAGGTCATACTGGAACCAACAAGGCAGAAGCAGAGGATTGGATGGAGGACTGAGAGGGGCTGGGAGGCACTGGGAGCCCTGAGCTGTCTCTACACTGATGAACAAACATGGGAGACCATCAGAGTCCAGCCTCACAAAGGAACTGCTGCGTCCCCCAGGATGTCTGATGTGGCAATGCACTGTGCTTGATGTCACAGAGACAAAGGTAAACCAGGTGGACTCATCCACACCGTCAAAGAGTTGCCACTGATGGAAAGTACGATGTGACACAGGGTGGACACAGGATAGGAAACAAATGTAAGACCATGCCTGCACACACATTCCTACAAGCACAGTTCCATAGTCTTCTCTATGTTCTATTTACTGTTGTGTTACATGTGTATATGTCTGTGTGATATGCTGTGTGTACAGGCATGCGCCACAGTGTTCATGTGGAGGTCAGAGGACAGACTGCAGAGTTAGCTCTCTCCTTGCACCGAGGGAGCTGGGGACCAGACTCAGACCATCAATCTCAGCGCGCATGCCTATAGCCAGAGTCATGTCACCAGCTCCCTTTAGAAAATGTTTCAAACTTGAAATCTAAGAAAACAGAACCTGGAAGTCATTTATGGAGAAAACCTCAAGACTGTCTAAGGGTGTGATGAGGAGCAGCTGGGGGAAAGGCTTTGGTACTAGACAATACATGCTTAAAATGGACTTTTCTAAACTTGAATTATACCTTGCCTTGTCTCCTCTAACTCTACATGTGTTTAAGGCATCTCCTCAAAGGAAAGGTCATGTCAAAAGCAAAATGAAGAGCAAGGATTATCAAGGCCCACTAAGTGGTAGTCCAGCTATGTGGTGGCTTTCAGACTCAGGCCAGATGGCTGAAGGCTTGAAGGCCCCAGGAAGCCAAGACACAGGGCATAGACCACAGGGGAACTGGCCCAACAACCATTTTATTCAGCAAATAAGGTAGTAAATGTAGTTAATAGGGAAAAACTTCCTAGATTCATTGACTTTGAGGATGTGTCAACACTTAATACCTATTACCTACAGAATTAGCAGCTACATAACAGCATGGGCTAGTTCAAAGCAACTGAGAGACAACTTTGTCTCCCTCATTAGGAGACAGATGGCTGTGTATGAAGCAAGGCTGCTGCATCCAACACTGGTTTGTTGCATACACTGTCAAACTCAAGGAAATAACCGTTAAAGCTCATCTTCCCAGAGCCCTCAGATATGAACCACTGAGCAGAAGTTACAATTCACCCAGCTGAGAAATAATGGCTGGCAAATGATGGTTATCAATCAGGGGTTCTGAACAAGCATACCACTACCACACACACAGGAGTCAGTCAGCATCCAGGTCCAGACGACTGAGCTCCTATCAATTTTTCAGTGAATACAATGAACATACAATTTAGTTTTGTTTGTATGTTTGGTTTTTTGTTTATATGTTTGTTTTTGTTTGTTTGATTTTTGAGACAGGGATTGTGTACCCCTGGTTGTCTTGGAACTCACTATGTAGATTAGGCTGGCCTTGAACTCACAGACATCCACCTGTCTCTGCCTCCCAGAGCACAGGGATTAACTGTCACCATCACCCAGCCTGTTTTTGTCTTTTTTTTTTTTTTTTTTGAGGTTTTTGTTGTTCTTGAGACTGGGTCCCACTGGCTGTCCTGGAACCCATAGAGATCAGACTGGCTCTGCTTTTTGAGTGTTGTGGTCAAAGTTATGTGCCACCGTGCCTGGCCTGTTTTTTATTTGTTCCTTGAGACAGAGTCTCAGAGACCTCAGAATGGCCTCAAACTCATTATTTAGCAAGGATGACCTTAAACTTCTAGGTCTCCTTGGTCTCTAGGACTCCTAGGTCACCTTCCAAGTACCAGGATTCTAGGCCTGCACCACCATGCCCAACTGAGAATCAATCCCAGGCACAAGTGAACTATATCCTTAGCCTCACGGCTCTGTCTATGTTCAGTTAGGGTACAGTATTTCCCTCTTCAAGTGGAAAAATGACCAAAAAAAAAAAAAATTACCTTTATGAAAGCCTGAAAGGGGAGTTTCAAAGCCTCCATCAACCCTGGAACCCTGAAGAAACTAGGGGTTTCTTTGGGACCTAAGTAGTCCAAACTGAAGATTCCAGAATAGAAAGGAAGCCAGGCAGCCCCCACCCCCAAATGTGAGCAAGACTTCTTTACTTTTTTCTTTTTGATGCAATGCCATGAACCAAAGCCAGACCTCAGTGCACACTGAGTGATGGCATCAGCTCAAGCTGAGCTTATTTTCAAGTCTTCATAACCCATATCTTGTGAAAAAAAATAGCAGTTTATAAATATTAAGTAAAAGTTCATAGCAATGCCACAAAGGTGTTTTCCTAAGTCTTCTAGGTCACTTTTCTCCATTCAGAAATGATGCCTGGCAGCTAGGAAAACAGCTAAGCCACGCTAAATGCTTCCTGTAGAAGCATGAGGACTCTAGCTCGCAGACCCAGCAGCCATGTTAGCACCAGGAGCCCTAGCTGGAGAGATGGCTTTATGGTAAGAGCACTTGCTGCTCTTGAGCAGGACTTGAGTTTGGTTCCTAGCACCCACATAAGATAGCTCACAAACACCTAGAACTCCAGCTCCAGAAGACCCAATGCTCCTAAGCCTATGGGCACAGCACTCATGCACATACCCCCCACACACATATATACGCATATACATAATTTAAAAAGTCTTTAAAACAGTGAAGGGTGACAACATGCATCTGTAGCCCTGGTACTTGGTGGATGCACTGAACATGAGCAGACCCCTGGAGCTCACTGTCTAGCCTGGCTAGACACCCTGCTGAGCTCCAGGTTCAGTTCCACTTTGTCTCATAAAGTAAGGTGGAAAGTAACTGCGGAAGAAATCTAAATGTGCTGGCCGATTGTGTGTCAACTTGACACAAGCTAGAGAGACACCAGAGAATAAGGAGCCTCAGTTGAGAAAATGTCTCTGTGAGATCCAGCTGTAAGGCATTTTTTTCAATTCGTGATCAATGCGGGAGGGCCCAGCCCCCCACTGTGGGTGATGCCATCCCTGGGCTGGTGGTCCTAGGTTCTGTAAGAAAGCAGGCTGAGTAAACCATGTGAAACAAGCCAGTAAGCAGCACCTTCCATGGCCTCTGCATCAGCTCCTGCCTCCAGGTTTCAGCCCAACTTGATTCGTGTCCTGCCTTCCTCTGATGGTGGCCTATGATCCAAATAAAACCCTTTCCTCCCTAACTTGCTTTTTGGTCATGGTATTTTCATCACAGCAATAGGAACCCTACCAAGACAATAGCCAACACTGACCACTGGCCTCTACATGCGCATCCATACATGCACACACACACAGAAGAAAACAATTTATATAAACCTTTAGAAGGTGTGGGGTACAAGAGAGATGGCTCAGCAGTTAGGAATGTGCACTGCTCTTGCAGAGGACCTAAGTGCAGTTCTCAGCACCCATGTAATCAACTCACAGCCCTCTAACTGCAGCTCCTGGGGATCCAGTACCATTAACACTCAGGTGGAAGTGCCAATACATAAGAGTAAAAATTATAAAAGTAAATAATAAAAGGGAGCTTACTCATATGACAGACAAGAAATCATGAGAGAGATGTGGTCTAAAGCGTTTGTTCCTAACAAGTCAAAGGGCTAGATGGGACGGCCACTGCTCCACTAGGCCTCCGCCTGACTTTAGCGCATGTTCCTAGGTGTTTCTCAGAGAGAAAGGCAGTGCCTAGCTGATCCATGAGAGGCCCCACTCCAAAGACTGGCATTGCCTACTGCTTGAAGTTGTTTTTTACAGTTGTTTTTACAACTTTCCTTTTTATCTATTCCTACTATTTAAAATCACAAGACTTGAAGCTGCCTTTGACTTGCAGGCCTGTTGAGACAAGGAAAACATAAGCTTTCCCAGATCTGACTCATCCCACAAACCTGGCTCATTAACACCTAGGAAATTAAAACAAAAGGCACTCCATAAGATCTCTGTAAACTGTTGCTCTTGGTCTTTTTCTCCAGTCCTGAACCTTCCTCCCAAGTTACTCTGTAGGTTAAGGTGCAAGGTACTCCTGAACAAGCACTGGACATGAGAGGTGAAACTTTTTCATGTTTCCCCAAAGAAGTTTGCCAAGATTAGGGATTAGTGCATTTGTCTAAAGCAGTCTTGGTTGTTTTGAGTTTCCCAGAAGAGAGCAGTCACTGAGAAAGGACAGCTATCCTTGGCTATCTGAACTAAAATCTAGCATGGGCTGGAAGCCCTTTGAACATTAACAGTGGCTGTTCAGGGGAAGCCTGGAGCCAAGGAGCTCAGGCAGGGCATAACTAATCAAAGAGAGACGTTTCCCTGGAGCCTTCAAGGCATCTTTGTGAGTAACAATGTATTTAAACATGAGCATCTTAATACTTACTCTCTGCTTTGAATACTGCCAGCAGATGATCTGAAATTAATTCTTCCACGGAAGATTCCATTTTCCTTTCTCCATCAATTATCCAAGGAGTTTGTGGTAGATTCCTGGAGTATTTATTATATCTGCCTGCCAAAGAAGTATCAGGTAGTTGGATGGAAGGCTGTGATTAATGTATGAGGATAAAAAGGGAAATAACAACTATTTAGTAAGTTTGCTATTCTGAATGCTAGGATATAAAAGGAGGCCCAGGCCTTAACTTGGGAAGCCATCACATAAACATGGAGATAATTAGATAAGATTTAAAGTAGCAATAGAATAGTTAGCTTAGAAGCAGAGAGACAGTGTATCAAATGACTGAGATAACTTACTAATGTGACTCACTGACTGAAAGAGTTTCAGGATACTATGAAACATAGTGATCATAAAAAGACTGCCTTTCCAGATAACTGGCAATCATGTAAATACCATGGTCACTGGTGATGATGTATTACAGAGAATTAATTTTGTGAAAATTTTAAGAACTTCTAAGTTAAAAAAAACAAAAACTCCCCAACCTCCTAACAAATTGTGACTCACTGCCTTATGAATAAGCTAAAAAAAAAAAAAAAAAAAAAGCAGCCACCAGAGGCAATCAAAAGTAAAAAAGCAATTTCATTTAAGCTTTTATGTTTTTATTTTTGTTTATTTATTTTTTTTTTGCTTTTAGCTTTTATTATAAAGCAACTATAACTTTTGAAACAAAGCAAAAACCTGTTTGCTATATAGCAATTAGGAAAGTCAATACACTTTCTTTTTCTCTGCACAAAGCCAAGTGTTTAGACACAGGCAGGATAGTGAAGCTAGTTTGTTAAGTTTGTTTTCTATGTTACTAACTGCCCTCTGCCTTCCTAGTTTTCTCTCGCATAGTCTCTCTTGCTTAGTTTCGGGCCTCTCTGTATCGATAAGACCAGAATGGAGAAGCAGACAGTGGACATGTTCAGGAAGGAGGTTCACAGAGTGTGTCTATTCAGATGAAATACTCACCAGCGACAAAAATAGCACCATGAGTGCACTCAACTTCAAGGACAGTGCATACAGTCTTCGGTGAGTTTGGGAGACAAGGAAATTGCCTGAAAAACAAAATAAACTTTATGAACTCTAATATCTGAGACACAAGTCAACAAAACTTCAGCCTGGACTAAGAAACTTAGAACTCAAGGAGGACACCTCTCCCTACCTTAGAGTTTTGGAGCAAAAAGGGTTCTTCAGGCCTTTGCTACTTTTCAAATTTTACTGTCTTGTTTTAAAGATGAAAAGATATATTTATTTTTATTTTATGTACATGGATATTTTGCCTGGATGTGTGTCTGTGAACCACATGTGTGGAATGCCTGTGAAGGCCAGAAATGGTTGCTGGATCCTAGAAAGAACAGCCAGCATGCTTAATCTCTGAGGCATCTTCCAGTCCCCATGTCTGCTATATTGCGATAGGGCTTCAAAAGGTTGGTCTGGAACTCAACTGTGTTGCACAGTTTGGCCATAATCCATTTGACCTAGGCTCCTGAGGACTAAATAACAGGCATAAGCTATGATATCAGCTATTGAATACCGCTTCTTTTTAAGATTTTAAATCTTAAGATTTAAGATTTTTACTACGGCTGGAGGGTGGTGGCGCACGCCTTTAATCCCAGCACTTGGAAGGCAGAGGCAGGCAGATTTCTGAGTTCGAGGCCAGCCTGGTCTCCAAAGTGAGTTCCAGGACAGCTAGGGCTATACAGAGAAACCCTGTCTCGAAAAACCAAAAAAAAAAAAAGAAAAAGAAAAAAAGATTTTTACTACTTTTGCCTGCATGTACATCTATGTACCCCATGCGTGCCCGGTGTCTGAGGAGGCAGTGAACTCCATGTGGGTGCTGAAAATCAAACCCATGTCCTTAACAAGTGCTCTTAACTACTGAGACAACACTCCATCCTTTCAAACACACAGCAGTGGCACCAAGCAAATGAGGGCTTTTATGTTGCCCTACACAGTCAGGGGATCTTATCTGCCCCAGTGGTGATTTCTAACAGCCTGTAGATTTCTGGGGAAAACCCACATATACAATGCAGAAGCCCCTCCAGGCTCCTCAACCATTTTGTTCTATCTGGTCACTTGCTGCTGACTTGAATAAACCTCCATTGCTTGGGTAAAGCTGTCTGTGGTGGGTAAGTGCTCCCACTTGTATGTGTGTGGTGGTGGTGGGGCGTCTGCCCTACCTGTGGGGAGTCTTCCTCCACTTTCCCTCCTTCTTCCTTCTCATTTCAACTGTGACTCTGGTAATCACACCACAGAGTGTTGAAAAAGGGACAAGCTGGGGTGCTATTCTCTTAGCTAGTGCACTTCAATCTGAGACGAGGAAGTAACAATTTATCCTCTGTCCATCATTTAGGAATTCCCAGAGCACCAGCTGGAGGCTACCTGTACATAATTAAATTCTGACTTAGCCCCAAACAGGGGGCTTGGAACTTTCCTATGATTTCCCAAGGTACCTTAACAATAAAATCATTTAGAAACCCAAGAACTGGTATTTATATAAAGTATCTTTTTTAATCTTAATTTTCTGTGTATGAGTGTTTTGTCTGCATGCATGTCTGTGCATCACATGCCTGCCTAGTGTCCTCGGAGGCCAGACAAGAACATCAGATTCTCTGGATTGTGTTATAGTTGTGAGCTGTTATGTGAGTGCTGAAACTAGACCAAGTCCATCTCTCTAGCCTCTAGATAGAGTACCTGTTACTTTTGAAAATTTAATGAAAATATTTCCATTGTGAGACTTATTTTTTAGTTCATAAACAATAAGAAGCTCCATCATAATTTTTGCTTGATTATTTATTCAAGAATCTTCTAGGAGAAAAGCTACAGTAAGTTTTTTTTAAAGCACTGATAGTTAAAATATAGTTTACTGCATTTCTATGTGTTAAAAATTTGTATTTTTGAAAAGGGTAATGATGTCAAAGAAGCTGAGATCACTAAGATTCCAAGTAAAGAACAGAGCTGAAGCCAGGCTCCCTGACTCTCCAGCCAGTGCTTTCTGTTCCAGTGAGCTCACTCCCAAGCCTCCTCTTCTCTCCTTTAGAGATGGCCACACTACAAAGTATCAGATTTGAGATGGAACAGGAAAAGCACTAGGCCTATGGGCCAGTAAATTACTCAGTTGAAAACGTAGGCAATGCAACTCCTCTTTTGGAAATCAATGTTCTCCTCTCAAAATGAAAAGTTTGGGTTTTGGTACCAGGATTGGACCCAGGCTCAACTCTGCCAGGTAAGTACTGTGCATGGTGCCACACTCTGGCTCCTCTCTGTAAGACATGGAAGTCAGACGACTCACGTGTAATTTGATGAACATTTACTCAATGCTGCACATGCTGGTGCTATGAGAAGGACTGAGATGAACACAGCCTGAGTGACAGGCAGGCTAGTACCACTGATATTGCCACTGTTTCTAAACATGTGCAGTGCTCCTTACTTCTATACTTACACGAGGAAGTCTTCTTCTTTTATCTTATTCAAAGCTTTCAAAACTGCCATTCTGGTAAATACCGACTATATGGGGTGAAATGAAAAAGACATCAACTAAACAAGAGCTGAAATACACTGATTAGATGAATTATATCATCTTACATATTTAAAATCAAGAAATACTTAAGAATCCCAAGAAAGCAAGTCAAACTTAGGTGCTCTTAATGTACCTGGCATGCCTCTGCAGGCCTCTTCTTCAGACTATGTCCTTAACAAAAGCAGCCAGGGCAGATCAAGACATCAGGAAGACTCAATGGATACTTGTGTTCAGCTCACTGTCTCCTTTTTGTACAGTACTGTGAGCCAAATTTTTTCTCTGCAAATATTCTATCAGGGTATTTTACACAGCAAAGGTAAAGTAACAAAGGTAGGATCACTACTGAGCCCCGCCCACTGCTGTGTGATGAGCCTGGCCCTGTGGTTCTTAGGCCTCTGGAACTGACTTATGGGAGGACTGTGGAAGAGTTGGGAACCTGGAGTGAGAGTAGCTCTTGATGATCTAAGAAGAGCCTACTGGGCCATTCTCATAGAAGCTGGAAAGATAAGGATGCTGAGGAGAATTCAGGAATGTGTACAGGCCTGGTTCATTTGGTGTCAGGTGGAACAAAGCTTCCATGAGGACGACTAGGGCCACTCGAGGGACAACTGTTAAAGAGATGAAGAGAGCCTCCTGCCCAGCACTGGAGCAACAGGAAAGGTGTCTTGAGAGCAAACCGCACACAATTTAGGTTCCATCTTGTGGAGAGTCAAATTCATTTGAAAGAAGTAAGCCTAAATCAAAGGGGTTCTTGACTCCTTGAAGGTAAATGCCAACTGAAGTGTTTCCCCAGGGTCAGTACATAGAAGATGATACAACTGCGGGCCAAAGGAGCCAGATTACATCCTGAGCTGGCAGCAGAACTTGGCAGCACATCCACAGGGCACTGTGTTTTAGGTACCGAAGATGCAAGATTCGTGTGTATGTGTGTGGGGGGGTGGGGGGTGGGGGTGGGATATGGAGCCCTGCTGTGTGGTTCAGAGAAGAGCGGAGGCTGGGTAATATATGGCATGATTGGAGTTCTGCAAAGAGGTCCTGAGCTACAAGTTCCAGACCAAACAGGTTTATACGGTGAGTTCCAGGTAACCCTGCATAATGCTGTCAGCTTCCAAACGCTGACACCATTGCATACACTAGCAAGATTTTGCTGAAAGGACCCAGATATAGCTGTCTCTTGTGAGACTATGCCGGGGCCTAGCAAACACAGAAGTGGATGCTCACAGTCAGCTATTGGATGGATCACAGGGCTCCCAATGGAGAAGCTAGAGAAAGTACCCAAGGAGTTAAAGGGATATGTAATCCTATAGGGGGAACAACATGATGAACTAACCAGTACCCCGGAGCTCTTGTCTCTAGCTGCATATGTATCGAAAGATGGCCTAGTCGGCCATCACTGGAAAGAGAGGCCCATTGGACTTGCAAACTTTATATGCTCCAATACAGGGGAATGCCAGGGCCAAAAGAATGGGAATGGGTGGGTAGGGAAGTGGGGGGGTTATGGGGGACTTTTGAGATAGCATTGGAAATGTAATTGAGGAAAATACGTAATAATAATAATAAAAAAAAGAGCCAGAAAAAAAAAAAAAGAAAAAGAAAACCAATAAATACATAAGGAAACAAGTAAAAATACTTACCTGTTTATTTTTAGCTGGCTTGAAACAATCTGGGCAAACTTCACCTCTGAAATAAAATTCAAGTTAAGATAAAAATCTAGCCAGGTGGTGGTGACATACGCCTTTAATCCCAGCACTTGTGAGGCAGAGGCAAATGTAGCTCTGAGTTCGAGGCCAGCCTAGTCTACATAGTGAGTTCTAGGACAGCCAGGGCTACATTGTGAGACACTGTTTCAAAAAGAAGAAAAAAAGGAGGAGGAAGAAGAGCAGGAGGGAAAAAAGAGAGAGAGAGAGAGAGAGAGAGAAAGAGAAAAAAGAAAGGAGGAAGAAGGGGTAGAGAAGAAGAAAGGAAGGGGAAGAGTCGGAGGAAGAGAAAAAGAAGAACATTTAATGAAATTATATTAGGTGGACATAATTAAATACATCCTATATACCTATATTATTTTTATATATTATATAAATATAATGTATACATTTTTGAGTTGTATTGGTTTCTCTGAGGAATCTCTACAACGGGGCACATTTTAAATCTAAGACATGACAAGTTCTAAAATATTCACAAAAAATAGAAACAATACTATCTTCATGAAAAAGAAAAACTCTAACAATTTTACATAATTGACACTTTTTTACGGGGCAACTTACAGGAAATGGCAATCTTCAGCTGTTTCTGGATGAGCAAAGACCACACTCACTTCAAACAAGCTCTACAAATGACAAAGACGGGTTTTAAATGAGCAAAAGGAAACTAACAGCTACTGACTTATGAATGGAAATAGAAGTCAACTCCTAAAGGTTGGCTCAGAAAGCTACAAGGAACCTAGAATACTAGAACTTTCAAACCTGCCTGTCTGCTTTAGAAGGGAGGCACTTCTAAACCCAGTAACCAATGAGACTAGCAAAACTGTCTTCCCTTCTTTCCATCCAAACCTCCCCAAATACCCATCCCCCAAATAAGTTTTTAAGTCAAATCAGCTTGTGTCAGTGTCAGACAAATGCATACATTAGAATGAAGATGGATAAAAATTCAGGAGCTGGGGTGCTAAAGAGATGGCTCAGTGGTTAAGAGCACCAACTGCTCTTCCGAAGGTCCTGAATTCAAATCCCAGCAACCACATGGTGGCTCACAACCATCTGTAACAAGATCTGACTCCCTCTTCTAGAGTGTCTAAAGAAAGCTACAGTGTACTTACATATAATAAATAAATAAATCTTTAAAAAAATTTCAGGAGCTGGAAGGAGATAACTAAAAATCAAAGAGACATTCCAGGTCCCTGAACAATTGCTAGCAGGACAAAGAAATTTTGTTCAAATCTTTAAGTCTGGATGAAGCCTCTGTGTGTGTGTGTATGTATGTATGTGTGTATGTGTGTCTGTGCATGTATCTGCAAGTATCTGTGTGTCTGTGTGTGTGTGAGTGCACATGTCCATGTGTATGTGGAGACGAGAGGCTAGCCTGATCTTCTGAGATGGAGTTAGACCAGGCTGGCCAGCACACTCTGGGGATCCACCTCTGCTCGGCGTTTATGCAGCCTTAGCCATCTTCACTCTGGTCCAAATGTTTGTGTGGCAAACACCAACTATCTCCCCAGCCTTCAAGTCTATTCTTGAAATATTCAAATTTGACTTTTAAAAAAGTATTTTTAGCCGGGTGTGGTGGCGCACGCCTTAAATCCCAGCACTCGGGAGGCAGAGGCAGGCAGATTTCTGAGTTCGAGGCCAGCCTGGTCTACAAAGTGAGCTCCAGGACAGTCAGGGCTACACAGAGAAACCCTGTCTCGAAAAACAAACCAACAAAAAAAAGTATTTTCAATTTTTGTTTTTTCAAAAGTGATATTTCCCCATTATAAAATAATCAAATACAAGATGGTTTTCCAATCCCATCCCACCAGGGTGAGACCATAAGCTGTTTGGTATGATTCTCACTAGCCACTTCTAATTAGATGTTTTGGAAAACTGTCTTATTAATCTTACTTCATGGATAACTTTCAGTTATAAGGACTGTGAGACATTAAGTTATAGAAAATATTCATGCATTTTAAAAAATTGCTGCAGCAAGAATTTTTGTATGTGAATAATTTCATGCTCTACACATCTTACCTTTGCAGACTATTCAAAATTTGATACTGAAGCAAAAGCTATAAATGTCACAAGGCAGCTGTCTTTTTATTGAGTTCTCAAGACACTAAGCTCAGAGGGCCTTTACCACACCTAGTCTCTAGAATCACAGTGACAAATGGTTTCTGTTTTGTTCTGTATCCTAATCTACACAACAAAAAAAACGAGCCAAGTATTTTCCAGTAAAGAAGACCAGCTGAACCTACTCACGCGTTATTAGGTCTTCTGTCTCCCACTTCCTGTTCTTTGACTCAGTACGTAAAATTTAAAATTATCTGCTTCAAAACTGAAATTTGAGGTAAGAACAGTTTATTAATGACTTCTCTAATTTCCAAAGTACTTTCATTATTTTGTTCCCCTCTCAGACCATCTGTGAGGTAGTTTTACTCTATTCTTCCTGTATTCCACTTAAAGAGCTGATCCTGCTGGTCGCAGCACTTGAGAAGGGGAGGCAAAAGGGTCAGGAGTTCTCAGTTACACAGTAAGTTTGAGTCCCACCTGAGTTATAAGACCCTGTCTCAAAAAGCAATAAAAAATTAAAGGGATTACTTTTACAATGATATAGAGCATACATATCATTTAGAATGGTTTTCAAAAACCTGGTTAGCTTTAGAAGACGGTGTTGTGACTTTACTTGAGTAGGAATATTTCTAATACTTGGGGAATCCCCTTCATGCAAAATGAGCAGTGACCCTGGACTAGGGAAGCCTAATGTCTTGTAAGCTGGGCACCTGCCCTGTATTTACACAGGGTAAACCTGGTCAGCTCTCCCAGGACTGAGGCCAGACTATCTCTAGAACTGGAACAGTGGCCAGGTGTCCCAGATTCAAAGGCCTAGAAACAGAGACTTGAAGTAACTCAGGTATTATGGAATAAACCCATTTCACTGTAGTTGAAAACCAAATGTCAATGTATTTCAAAGCAAGTTAAGCACAGATAATCCATCAAATAGTCTAGAATTAATTCAATATTTGCTTAGGTTTTCTTTTAGACCCTGTGCATGTACATGTGAGCATATGCTTGTGCATATGTTTATGTGTGCATGAGTATATTTGGTATGTGTAGTATGTGAGTATGTGTATCTGTCTGTCTCTCTGTCTGTAGGTCAGAGGATAACCTGTGGTAAATGATTCTCTCCTGTCACCAAGTGGGTGTCAAGAACTGAAGTCAGTTCATGAGGCTTCATGGCAAGCACCTTTACCCACGGAGCCATCTTCCTGGCTCCCTGGTCAGGTTTTAATAGATTGATTGCTTTGTATCAGTAAATCTGTCCTTCCAGCTAAACCCCAGTATTTGTTATCTTTCTAAGTGTCCTGGATCACAAATAAGAGGCCTTAACATCAATTTAGAGAGTTCTAAATGAATATTTAAACCTTCAGAGACCTTCACAGAGTTATACAAGCTTCTGGTAACCAGGTATCCAGCATTAGTGAGGTGAAGCAATGACCCAGAGGTCACTAGTGCCACTGGCCATTGTCTGATACCTTTCCATCAGTGGGAACGCCCAGCTCCTCTGAAAACAGGGGGTGAGTTATCCACTTGTAGGCTTCTTTCAGCTGGACTACATCATTTCTTCCCAGGGACAGACTCTGCTTTCTGAATAATAAAAGAATTCATTAAAAACTTCATTGTTCACATTAAAGAGAAAAGTATATGCAATTGTTTTAAAAGAATGAGTACCTACTATGTGTCAGGCACTGTTTTATACAGTAGATAAAAAATTAAATAAACCCAACAAAAATTCCTCACTTCATAGGCCTGTACTTTAAAGACAGCAAAGAACTGGCATTTTTAGTGGCACGTGAGCCTATTTTTGAAGATTCAATGAAAAAAAAGCACACTAATATATTTTCCTGAGTTGGAATTCCAAGATTTATACATTCTGGAAAGGTCAAATAAAGTTAATGTTTACTGCTTGGAATTACAAAACTAATACAATGTTATATCCATGCTACAAACACTTGTATCTCCTCCCTTGCTAACAATGGGGCTTATTTATGGGTACCAAAGTAAAAGCTGCAGTGTCCCCAATGCCCCCACTGCCTAGGAAGAAACATTATATCCTCAAGTGTCAACATTCTGAAATGTTCACCTATGTAATATGAGTTAAATAATGATCTCACATTTCCCTAAAATCTATTCATGACCCAATACATCTGGATAAATGCCCATTATGAGAGCTAGCTTTAGTATGCAACCTACAATTGTTAATAAAAAGGATCTGAGGAAGTAAATACAGAGTATAGCATTACTAAACCTGATCTACTACCTCAAGTTATTATTACTCAACTAACAAGCCTTTATCATTCAAGTAATGAAAATACCGAACACCATGATGGCCAGTCACAGGACTTCTTGTGACAACAGCTAGGGCAGAGTCCAATCATGAGTAATCTCTTTTATTTGTTTTTGTTGTCGTTATTGTTTGGAGACAGGATTTCTCTATGTAGTCCTGGCTGTCCTGGAACTCAGGTACACCACGCTGACCTTGAACTCAGAGCTCTGCCTGGCTCTGCCACCTGAGTGCTGGGACTAAAGGTGAGTGCTAGCACATTCGGCCCTGAGTTCCATCTTACTGTCTAATCTTCACTGATGGAGTTATTACCTAAAACAATACCCCTTACAATTGGCAAGTCCAGCAGAAACTACTAACTGCAGGCCAGAAATAGTCAGTTAGGTAGTAGTTACAATGAACTGATCTGGGAGAGATTGTGTGGGTACTAGGAATCAAACTAGGATCCCCTGGAGGAGTAGCAAGTGTTCTCAACTATGGAGCCATCTCTCCAGCCCCAAGAAGATATATTTTAAAGGATAAAAAGTAGAAACAGAAAAATAAACTATTTTAAAATTGTTTATAAACCTGAGAATCTAAAGAGCTACAGCAAAAGCTAATCCTGTTAAAACATTATTTTCTATAAACTTAAAAAAAATTGTTATACCTAAATTTTTAGGCTTTGAAACTTAGAAACATAAAACCTCATTAAGCCTGCAGTCTTTGAGAAATATGTGATTATTGTTCCTTTTAAAATGGAAGATTCAGACATAAAATACAAAATAAACAACAACAACAAAAAATATAGGTTAACTATTCTTTTTCTATAAACCTCAGAACCACAGATAAGCTTCTAATATAGAAAGCTGTTTTCTTCTGGGTTTTTCTCACTGAAGTACACAGGAACCTCCAATAATCAAACTCTTTAAGTCACAGAATGTTTAGTTAAAAACAAAACAAAACTCTGAAGAATTAACAGGTTTTTTTAAATGCAGCTGGCAACCAAATCCTGATTTGAACATGTAAGATTCTTTTTACATAACTTGATGTGTGGTTTTCTTCACTACAGAAATAATTCATTTAACTACATAGTACATTCCTGAGAAAGGTATATATTATACATTGCATTTAACACCATATTACATTCCTTAAATCCAAAGATCTAAATTCCAAAGCCTGTAAGAGATTGCCAATGTATTATGTATAAACTCACAGTTGCTCTGACTGTGAGACCCTGACTTAGAGCATTTCCCCCTGGGAGGTAAAGCCCCTGGACGTTCCCCAAGCTTGTTTTCCCTGATCTCTAAAAATAGAGCCAGAAAGAAGCTCTTTGTCTCTATAGCCAGCAAAAAGCCTTTTTGTTTCTGAGTCTTACAGCCAGAGATGCAATAATTGTAATTTTACCAAGGACATCTGGAAGAGAGGAACTCTCCTCCCAACTCCTCCCAACTCCTCCCAACTCCTCCCAACTCCTCCCAACTCCTCCCAACTCCACCCAATTCCTCCCAACTCCTCAGCTAGCTGTTAAAAGCCCCCTACTGTTACCGCTGGGGGGGGGGGGGGTCGAACTCCCCTGCCCTGCATGGCTCAAGAGGAGTTCGTCCTCAGCTAGCTGATAATAAAACCTCTTGCAGTTTGCATCAGGTGTGGTTTTGGGGTCATTGGAGTGCCGGCCAGCTCATCCCGGGACTTGAGCAGAGGCCTAGGTTCGGGGGTCTTACGTGACCTAAGCAGAATTTTACTTTTCATGGTTTATCATCTAGTTTTATTTATAACTTAGCTTCAAGTACAAATCTAAAATTTATTATCTTAAGATAGCCTCCCAAACTACATTCAAAAAATGCCTAATGCTGTAAATCTGTCTCTACAGTCACATCTACTGAGTCGGTCGGGGCAGTGTAAGGCACTTGGTCCTTGCTTTGTACGGAAGCAAACTTGTCATGGTACATAGAGAAAGTATCTCATGTGCCAATGTCTCTATAGCTACTGAGTCTACTCGAAAAGATGAGGGAGCAGTAGCATAGTAAAAGTAATCTAAGAACTAGGCAGCTTGTATTTAAATGACTGTAAAAACTCCCTACTTCAATTACTTACCCCATTTCCTGTTTTACCAGCAACCATGCAGCATGCTGTAGGCAAGTCAGTCAGACCCAGAAAAAAGAGAAAAGGGAAAGTATTCAGTAACAATGAAGCTTCAACATCCTTAGCAAAGGGCTTAAACAATTTGCTAATTAAGCTTCCTCTTATTAGATGATGAGCCAGTATTTACTGCAGTGGCCTCAGGCTCCGTTCAAATAAAAACACATAAGACTTCACTTTGCAGTGCTGACTTGCTGTGGACTAGGAATCGAAAGTAGCAAGGCCTTGTGGTATACACCAACAAACCTAGCACTTGGGAGAGGCAGGAAGATCAGAAGTTCAAGGCCAGCCTTGGCTACCTAGCAAGTTTGAGGCAAACCTGATCGACATAAGACCCTATCTCAAAAAAACAACAGCCCAAGGTGACTGCACACACACATACTACTTCTAAATCATAGAACTGAAGAATCTCCTTTTCATTTTTTTATAGCTCTATCTGGCTCATGATATATTTATATGGTCAGGAGTTAATGTAGTATTTCTGCCTGCAACTCTCTGAAATACATCAAAAACAAAGACAAACTTACCCGAATGAAATAATAGATATACAATAAAATATATAATAAAATAAATGTAGTAAAATTGCACTAATTATAGAATCTAATATGGGTTGACATTTCAACTTTTTTCATGCACTTAAAAATTCTGCAGTGTTAGGGAAAACTTATTCTGGGAAAGAATAATTAAAACTTGCAAAACTTTGGAGGCAGCTCAGAGACTATAAACACAGGCCGTTCTTCCAGAGGACCTGAGTATGGTTCCCAGCATTCACACAGGCGCTCACAGCCTCATTCACTCCTCTCTGGCCCTGATGGGTGCCAGGTATGCGCATACATACAGGCAGGCTACTACTTAGTAAGCACATACTTAATACACATCAGCCATTACAGCGACACTGAGTGCTGAGCTCTAGCTAGACCACTAAGGAGAGGTTGTGGTTGTTACAATACAAATCAGATGCCCCCTTACGGTTGCAGGATTCGATTCATTCCTTTGCACCCCCCATACTGCTATGGTAATTCCAGAGTCTTCCTCACTGGCCAATATGAGCTATAGAAAACTCGTTGGGCACAATCTCATACTCCTTCCTCTTCATTTTTGTTGTTTTGAGACAGGTTCTCATTGTGTAAACCTAGCTGGCCTGGAACTCACCGTGTAGACTATGCTGGCCTTGAATTCAAGAGATCTACCTGCACTGCCTCCAAAGTGTTGGGACTAGATGTGTGCACCACAACACCTGGCTCCTCTGAACTTTTTAGTGACCTTTCTGTCTCTTCTTTTGAGTTACTTCCTCATGAAGGCATCAGTTTATCTTATCACATCATGATTATAAAGTGGCAGAAAACTGGAGGTTGCTTAGGGAAACCAGATAACCATGGGCAGTACAAAATTAAATCAAAAGCCTTCAGAACTTTGCTAACAAGTTTTTCCTTCCTAATCCTCTGTAGACTCCCTGCTCAAGCAAGCTGCAGGTTGGAAAAAACTAATCACACAGCAGTAGATAAAAGGCTGAATCCCCAAGAAGTCAGTATTATTCAATTATTCCATTTTACCACATGTTAATTAGGCCACAGACCTGTTTCTGCCTAGGAAAAGAAGCATGTCTCTCCTTTCCAGCTCACCAAGAAAACTTTAATAACTGTTCTACTCTTTACACAGCTGGGGGGAAGAATCCCTTCTCTAGAGTAGTCAATAAATTCTTCTGCCCCAACAGAATCAAATGGCATTAAAGTTAACAAGTTTAATCAAATTTGCTGCTAGAGGCAATATGTTACCTCCTAAAAGTTCAGGAGCCACATAGTTTAATCCTAGACTTAGCTTAACATTAGCTGAGAATTCATTTTACCTAGGCAAATCCTAGGGAAGTTGACCAACTGCTTGCTGAGGTGTTGTGTCTGCTGGTAACACAGCCTGGATGCTACTGACCGCTCTTCTAAATACAAAGGAGAGGGTGAGCTGGGGACTAGAACCCATCTCTCGCTGAGCTTCCTGACTAGACACATCATGACCAGCCACCTGCTGTACATGCTGCCACTTCTTCCTGGCCACAAACCTCTGGGAACTCTGAGCCAAAATAACCCCTTCCCACCCTCGGCTGAGACTCGTAACTAAGACAGGCAACAAGACTAGTAATTAAGACAGACAAAACTGGAGAACTCAGTATCTTTCCAGTGTCAAATCAGGACATGAACCTGAAGACTAAAACCAAAACATAGGAAGAGCCACGTTCATACGCACAGCAGTGTACAAAAGCAACATTGTGTAGACATGAGTCTACACAACTCATCAGGCATCATATGGCATATTCACATTTCTTATGTGTCAGTGTAGGGAAATGACGGAGAACCACTTGTGCCGACATTTATCACACATAGGGAAATTTAACACAACAAAGTCCTGAGTTTCAGAGTCTGAGGGAGAGGAAAGGAAGGTCTGGCTTGGAAATAATCAAGATACACCATATACATGTATGAACTTTCAAAGAATAAATGAAAAATATTATTAAAAAGATAGTCATATCCCGGAAACATGAAGAGAAAATGACCAGCCCACTCTTTATTTCTTATTTCCTACCTGGCCCCTATAGACATCTAGGTCTGTAACAAAGATGTCTGGGAGAGAACAAAAGCTGCATATCTTAAGTCATAGGTAAAAGGCTTCAACACTTTGTCATTGGTGGGGGTACCTCCTGTGTAGTAAGATCTCACTGACATGCAGAAAGACAGACAAGTCTTTGTCTATGAGCAAACTCATAAAATAAAAAGAAAGGCAGTGAAATGACAAGACACATTAGTAGCATGGGGGGTGGAGGTGATAACATCACTGGGTTATATCTGAGGACAGGACCCCCTGTCATACATGCTGAGTTTTGAGGAACTGGTTCCGAGAACCGCCTGGGTAACCAATGGAGAAAGTATATTCTATGGTGCAAAGCCAAAGGGTGCTAGGAAGGCTCTGGGAGTTCTAACAATGCTAAGACTGGGTGGCAAGGGAGGCAAAGGAAGAGTCAGGAACTTAGTTCACAGGACCACTGTCCCCACACATAGGGACACAGTAAGATTCCATGCTAAGGCAAACTCAAAAGCATTTCATATAATGGGGCAGGATGAGCTTATCTGTCCCCAGAAACACTCACTGGGATTGAAGGATGAAGGAAGACATGAATTAAGCAAGCCAAAGACACCTGGTAATAAACCAGTGATTCAAGCAAGGAATAACGTGTTATAGCACAGCTGCTGAAGAATGAGCACAGAGGTGACTTTGAGAAGTAAGGAAAGGGGCTGGAAAGATGGTTCAGAAGCTAGGAGCACTGGATGCTCTTCTAAAGGACCCAGGCTCAATTCCCAACACCCACAGTTTACAACCCTTTGTAACTCCAGTTTCCTGGGGTCCCATGTCCTCTTCTGGCTGGTTGTGGGCACTGCATGCACACAGTGCACATACATACACATATGCAACAAACACACATGCACTAAAAAAAAAGTTAAAGAGGTAAGAAAGTCGCAGACTGGCAGGACTCCACAACAGCAGGCATTTGGAAGTTTCTAATACTAGCAATGTCATTGAAACCTTGAAGCTCACATCTCTTCAATTTATTTACAACAAAGATGGTATACATATGGACTTCTCTCAGTAGGGAATGCTAACAGTTGTGTGGGCAGTTAGGGGCATCAAAATGCCTTTGTTTTCATAGCTCATGTCCCAAACAAACACACACACACACACACACACACACACACGGGGGGGGGGGGGGAGAGAGAGCACTCCTCTGTTTTTCTCTGAGGGATTGAGAAAAAGAAAATGAAACAAGACACTAAGACTTCCTTTACTCTAGGTTCCCCCACTATGTTGCAATAAAACTGGGGAGTGTTAAAAGGCTTTTGTGAACTAGGAAAGACAGGGAAAGCAAGGACAGATCAACACAGACAGAATAAATCTGCAGGGCCCAATTAGGTTACAGGTATATCTACAAGTTACTAGAATGACTATGTTGTGAGTTTTAAGGCTTTCCACTGTGCCTTCCAAAACTTCTGTTTTCTTTGCTCTCAAAGATTCGACTGGGAACTAGGAAATTCCATGCATGAGTGGGGTGGAAGAAAAGGTAGGGAGGGTGATTCAAATAGGCAGAATGCCTGTGAAGAAAACTATTCATGAGCTATAACTTAGCAACTGAATCCAGATAATTCTAGAATTGAAAACATTAGTGAAGCAAGGACCATCTGCTGCCAACAGGTATAGTTGGGAGTTGCAACTATATTTTCCTTTGAGCTTGGTGTTGGAATACCTACCCTTACAAAACTCAGTGACTCAATCTTAGTCCTATAGGCTTCCAGGTCCCCACAGCACTGTTCCACAAATTCACTCAACCATCATAAGACAAGACTGGCCTATAACAGGCAGCAACTTCTTTGGAGAAGTTCCTAACTCTTCCATCCCGTGACTAGAGAATCCCATGTCTTCCTACAGGCCACCATCAAAAGACATGGACAAGAACACCAACACACATGCTAATAGCAATGGAAGGAGAAGTCTCATGGGGCCTCAACCCTAGACAAAGAGCTACAGGTTACTAAGAAATGCTGTAAGAGGAAATTCTCTTCCCCAGGGATGATCCTCCCAAGTGGCTATGTAATACCAAGTGGTCTACTCTAATCATATGCACACAAGTCATTATACACGTGGGTAGCAACAATTAGAGGAAAAGAGGCCAGAAGCTAAGAGTCTGAGAGAAGCAAGGTGGGGGTATATGGAATCATATCAGCATTAGGGGGAAGAGAAAATGACAGAATTGATTTCAAATGAATACTAGCTCATCTAGAGCACCTGTGCAAACAGAAAAAAAACAGCCCCAAGGAACCAAACCAAGTAGGCCAGGATTTCTAGCTGCAGCTCAGCTCATGAGCATCCAGGGACAAACAATAAATGAGTAAAAACAGAGACGACTGCATTTGCAATACAGAAGATGAATACATGAACTCACAAAAAAGGAAAGTTGTTACACTGTCCTGGCTAGTTTTATGTCAACTTAACACAAACAAGAGTCATCTGAAAGGAGAGAACCTTAGTTAAGAAAATACCTCATAGGATCTAGCTGTAGGAGCCTGGCAAATGGTCGTACAACCTTTAATCCCGGCACTTGGGAGGTAGAGGCAGGTGGATCTCTGTGAGTTCTGGCCAGGCTCGTCTACAGAGTCAGTTCGAGGACTGCCAAGGCTACACAGAGAAACCAAAAAAAAAATTATATATATATATAATCTAGTTGTAGTATATTTCCTTAATTAGTGATTGATGAGGGAGGGCCCAGCCCATTATGTGTGGAACCATCCCTGGGCTGGTGGTCCTGGGTTCTACAAGAAAGCAGCCTGAGCAAGCCATGGAAAGCAATCCAGTAAGCAGCAGCGCTCCATGGCCTGCATCAGTTCCTGTCTCCAGACTCCTACCCGGTCTGGGTTCCTGTCCTGAGCTCCTTCCATGATGGACAGCGGATTCAGAAGCATAGGCCTAACAAACCCTTTCCTCCCCAACCTGCTTTTGGCCATAGCAACAGAAACCCAAATCAGACACACACCTAGACCAGGGTTCTCCAAAAGTTTGATTACATGACCTGTCACACTCGGAAAAGTTTCTGAGGATTCCAAATACCCTGCTTATGTTAGCTGTACCTGTCATTATTTATCATATCATAAAGTGAAAGTACACATTTTAAAATTTTCTCATTCGTTTAAATCACTAACAAACACAACAAATTCATTACCTGTCAACATAACACCCTGCAAAAATGTACATCTCAAACAAAATTATTTAGTAAGGAATAATTTAACTGTATACTTAAGACAGTCAACTCAACTAGCAGTATCATAGGACTGAGATATCAAAAGATAAACAACACATGTGAGTACTGGAGCATGTGTGAGTATGTGTGAGTATGTGTGTGTGCACACAAACATGCATACAACTTTCCTAATAACCAAATAAGAAAATGTTACAGGAAATATAGATCCCACTGAACTCTCAACTAAGATTTAGAACATATACATTCACAAATACCTAAGATTAAATATTACATAATTGAGAGACATAAATTGAAAAATTAGAGAAAAACTTTCCCTAAACCAAAGTTTTATAAAAACTATAAATTTATACTTGCTGAATTGACCATAAACAAAAGTAAATGACAAATGATAGGCTGAAAACATAGAGCAGGCAAAGCCTAGCAATGCCATGCCCAGGCAGCTCTTACTGCTCAATTTTTAAAATATCAGATGCAAAGATTAAAATGTGGGAAAAGAACACAAATAGTTTCCAGTACTTGGCAGGGAGAGTCAGGAGGGTCAGGAGTTCAAGGTCAGAGCCACTGGGCTCTATAGCAAGTTGAAGGGAAGCCTGGATTGCATGGGAACCTGCTTAAAAAGTAAAACTGGCTCAGAGGTTAAGAGCAATTGATTGTTCTTGGAGAAGTTCAACTCAGAGTCAACATAGTAGGTCACAACCTTTAGAAACTCTGCTCCTCGGGAACCCAAAGCCCTTTTCTTACCTCCCCAGGTACAGACACGCATTTGGTGCACAAACGCACATGCAGGCAAAACACTCACATAAGACACTAAAATAAATAAAAATATAAAAATAAAGTAAAATCAGAAAATGAAGAGCTCTCCCATGCTCATGGATTGGCAGAATTAACATAGTAAAAATGGTCATCCTACCAAAGGCAATCTACAGACTCAATGCAATCCCCATCAAAACCCCAACAAAAACATGCAAAGAGCAATTCTCAAATTCATCTGGAAAGGCAAAAAACTCAGAATAACAAAAATAATTCTTAACAATAAAAGAACAGCTGGGGGAATCACCATCCCTGACCTCAAGCTTTACTACAGAGCAATAGTGATAAAAACTGCATGGTATTGGTACAGAGACAGACATGTTGATCAAACTTATGGACACTTGATTTTTGACAAAGAAGCCAAAAATATACAATGGAAAAAGGAAAGCATCTTCAATAAATGGTGCTGGTCTAACTGGCTGTCTGTGTGTAGAAAAATGAAAATAGAACCATATTTGTCACTCTGCACAAAGCTCAAGTCCAAGTGGATCAAGGACCTCAACATAAAACCAGATACACTGAATCTAATAGAAGAGAAAGTGGGAAAGAGGCTTGAACTCATTGGCACAGGGGGAAATTTCCAATGAACTCCAATGGCTCATGCTCTAAGATCAAGAATTGATGAATGGGATCTCAGAAAGTGGAAAGCTTCTGTAAGACAAAGGACATAGTCAATAAGACAGATTGGCAACCTACAGATTAGGGAAAAAAAAAACTTCACTAATCCCACATCTGATAGAGAGCTAATAACCAAAATATATAAAGAACTCAAGAAGCTAATCACCAAAAAAATAAACAATCCAATCAAAAAATGGCGCATAGAACTAAACTGAGAACTCATAACAGGGGAATCTCGAATGGCTGAGAAGCACCTAAAGAAATGTTCAAAGTCCTTAGTGATCAGAGAAATGTAAATCAAAACGACCCTGAGATTCTACCTTACACCAATCAGAATGGCTAAGATCAAAACCTCAGGTGACAACACAAGTTGGAGAGGGTGTGGAGAAAGGAACACTTCTCCATTGCTAGCGGGATTGCAAACTGGTACAACCACTCTGGAAATCAATCCAGAGGTTCCTCAGAAAATTGGAAATAGAGCTACCTGAAGACCCAGCTATACCACTCTTGGGAATATACCCAAAAGATGCCCCACTATGCCACAGGGGCACATGTTCCACTGTGTTCATAGCGGCCTTATTTGTGATACCCAGAAGTTGGAAACAACCCAGATGTCCCACGACAGAAGAATGGATACAGAAAATGTGATTCATTTACACAATGGAATACTATTCAGCTATTAAGAACGAGGACATCCTGAGTTTTGCAGGCAAATGGATGAAACTAGAAAATATCCTGAGTGAGATAACTCAGACCCAAAGGACATGCATGGTATGTTCTCACTAATAAGCAGATATTAGCCAATAATAATAATGATGATGATGATGATAATTACACAATACTCAAGATATAGCCCACAGAAATCAAAAAGGTCAACAAGCTGAAGGGCCCAAGTGAGGATGCCTCAGTCCCACTTGGGAGGGAGAAGAAAGCAATCACAAGTGGGGAGGGAGGGAGAAACCTGAGGGAAAGCAGGGGTAGGAGGAGAACCTGATCTGGTACTGAATGAGGGAAAAGGACTGAAGCACTGAGGGCCAGCAGAAAGAATGGAAGCAGGCAACCTGCGGAGGCAGAGGTTGGGGGAACCCTCCAGAGACCTGGGAGGTGAAAGACTCTGAGGACTCAGAGGGAGGGACCTTAGATGGAATGACCAACAGTAGGGAGAGGGAACTTATAGAGCCTACCTCCAGCAGGAAGACAGGACATCAAGTATGGGATGGGGTTGCCATTCCACAGTCAAAACTCTGACCCATAAGTGTTCCTGTCTGAAAGAATTACAGAGATAGAAAAGGAGAAGAGCCTGAGGAAAGAAGGTCCAGTGACAGGCCCAAAGTGGGATCCAGCTCAAGGGGAGGTCCCAAGGCCTGACACTATTACTGAGGCTGTGGAGCGCTCACAAAAAAGGGACCTAGCATGACTGCACTCCCAACAAGCAGATGAAAGAAATCAGGTACAGATATTTGCACCCGACCAATGGACAGAAGCTTCTGACCCCTGTGGTTGAATTAGGGAAAGCTGAAAGAAGCTGAGGAGAAGGGTGACCCTGTAGGAGGACCAGCAGTCTCAATTAATCTGGACCCGTGAGATCTCTTAAACACTGGACAACCAACCAAGCAGCATACACCAGCTGATATGAGGCCCCCAACACATATACAGCAGAGGACTGCCATGTCTTTATTCAATCAGAGATGATGAACCTAACCCTCAAGAGACTGGAGGCCCCAGGGAGTTTAGAGATCAGGTGGGGCTGGGGATAGGGGGTGGGGACATCCTCATGGAGACAGGGGTGTGGGGAGGAGGTGCGGGATGTGGAACAGTGGGAGGGTGGATTGGGGGGTGGGGAATAAAATCTGGAGTGTAACTTAAATAAAAAAGAACAAAATAAAATAAAAAAGAAAGCAAAGCTAAAAAAAGTAAAATACTTAGTGAAAAAAATTGGTTAAAAATCAAATAAGAATAAATTAAAACAAGATAACTTCTGCAAGTTGGTTAGAAAGTATTTTAAATTACAACAGCCTAGGCTGTTAGAGGCATGAAGCTGTGCACACACCTGTAAACTGTTCCCTCTTTAGGAGATCAGTTTGTAAGCATATACCATATTCAAGATGTGAGTTTCCTTTGGTCCAGCATTTCTCATTGTAAACATCCTTCTGACAAGAACAGATAGATAGCTGCTGGTGCAAAGACCCTCACTATGGATTTCACTGGTCATCAAATCTGAAGGAGCGCCAGGCAGTGGTGGCGCACACCTTTAATCTCAGCACTCGGGAGGCAGGGGCAGGTGGATTTCTGAGTTCAAGGCCAGCCTGGTCTACAGAGTGAGTTCCAGGACAGCCAGGGCTACACAGGGAAACCCTGCCTTGAAAAACCGAAAAAAAAAAAAAAAAAAAAAAAAAAAACCAAAAACAAAAACAAAAAACAAAAAACAAAACCAAACAAACAAAAAACAAAACTGAAGGAGATCTAAGTGCCAGTTAATTGGTTAAATGAACTATTTAAGGCAATATAAATGAACCATATATGAGTTCTGTATTGAAGAGTCCATCACATGTTGTTGCAATTTCATAGAGCATGAATGCCACATTAAAGTCCAAACTAAAATACAGCATACATGTGTTCTATGAATGTAGCAGAAAGTGTAGAAAATACACTTCAATGCTGCTCTAGGGAACTGGAAGTAGGAAAGAGGAGCATTAACTTCATATACTGCTGGGTCATTTCACTTTCCAATAAAACATGCACCTTACAAAGAAAAAGTCATGTAACTTCATGACTATTTCTAGAAATTTCAGTCAATTCCCGAGCTCGCAAGTTGCTTTGTATAACAACACATCTCAGTTCATTGCCAAATTCATTAAACACAGACTAAAAGTGACAGATCAGAAACTAATGCTACACAGTGTATGTGCTTGGAAACTACTAGAGCCCTGTTATTGACGACAGCAGGAAGAGTATTTGCCTTATTTTTCTTCTTTAAACTTTTACTAGTGCATATTCACTGTACAAAATATTTCATAAGTTTTGTTCATCTATTGGAAGAACATTTGTTTATTTACTTATTTATTTATCTATTTTATTCATTCATTCATTCATTCTTTTATTTACTTATTTATTTATAGGGTCTCTCTATGTAGTCATGGTTGTCCTGGAACTTGTTCCCCATCTTCTTCCCCATCTGCACTAGTGGCTCAAGCTGTGATAACAGAATCACCTGGGAAATGTAAAATGCACCAAACCTCCTACACAGCAATCTCGTTATTAAAGAAAGGTATCTCTCCAAATAGTGAGATCCATTATTATAATGTAAAAGTTAGGTTACACGCCAAGCTACTGATACCTGCATTTTCTAAATGTATTAAGGGGACATACTACAAATGTCTAACGAAGCATTTCCTACATACACATAAAGCTTTCCCTGTGCTCTGAGGTTTACTATACCATCCACCCACTTGCTTTCCAGAGGTTTGCCCATGGAGGCCCAGCACTGGGACCAGAAGGAGACCGGAACGTATTCTGGGAAACATAAGATTCTAAGACAGCTGGAACTGTCTTAGAACTGGAACTGGGTTCAAGTTCTCTTTTCCATTTTACAGCAAGTGACACAGGAAAATTAAGCAACTTATGGAAACTTGTATAACTGAAAAATCAAAATGAAATAATCAACAAAAATGCTTATTGTTTTTATAACACAATGGCCTGAAGCTTTGTACAGTAATTTAAAAATAGAGATGTTTTATTCCTTCTTCCTCATTCTCTTCTTTTTCTTCTACTTCCTCCTCCTCCTGTGAAACTAGAAACTGAATCTAGGACCTGGCACCTACTAGGCCAAGCACTCCATACTGAGCTACAGTCCCTGTTCTTTTTGTATCCTGAGTCAGAGTTTCACTAACTTACTCAGACTGTCTTTGAACTCATAACTGTCCTGCCTCACCTTCCTAAGTAGCTAAGATTATAGTCCAGTATGGCAAAAGCTGCCTCTAATTTGGTTCTTTAGTTTTGTTTTTTGCTTTTTGTTTTTGTTTTTGTTTTTTTTTCAAACAGGCATCGGCTATGCAGCCCTGGCTGGCCTGTGGCTCTCCAAGCAGCCCTGGCTGGCCTGTGGCTCTCCATGCAGTCCTGCGACACTACAGCTTCAGCTTAGTGCTGGGATCCTGGCATGTGCCAATCCATCCAGTCTTCTGTGAAGCTTCTGAACATTTTAATAAGGAGAAATTCTTGGAGCCTTCCTGGTCTCTCCCAAATGTTTAATTCTAGCGTTAGGCAAAACTTTAAGGCCTAATATAATGAATATTTGAGTGGAACAGAGTCTGTAGTGGGCTGATTTCAAGCTATTAATGCTTGGCAACTGATGTGTGAGTCAAAAAAGGCAAATGAGCAAGGCAAATCTAATCACACCTATTAACAAAGTCTAACTGTAGGACATACCAGCTTTTACGAGGAAAGGGGGACTCTTAACAGGCGAGGGCGAAGGGAGGGAAAAGGAGAAAACAGTGATAAAAAACACTGTGGATCTTTGAAAAAGCCATAAACATTATTTTATGTGTTTAAATGCATATGTACATACACATGCATGTATATAAATGGATAAACAGTTTAAGTGAGGTTGATGTTCCCTTACAAGTGTCACAGACTATCTAACAAAAACGCCCATGCTTGGCATGGGAAATTCCTCCAAGTTGTTGGTCAGTGGAGCCTAAGAGACTCTCCACAACAAGATAGACTACTCTCTCTCCTTTGGTTGCCTTCCAGAATTTGAAAACCCTATTGTGAAGACACCACATAGTTTAGAAGCAGGACTTGGAGGAGTCAAGCTAGAACTGACCTGGAAGATTGCCTGAGGACTAGCTTTCATGCCAAGGGAAACAGCAATCAATAGTCTTACATAGCTATAAAACCTATGAACCACAACAGTGACAAACATAGCAAGAGATCTCTGGTGATGTGAAGCAGTGGCACCACAGGTGACCCACACTGTTCAAAATGCAGAGGAGTGGCCATGAGGTGCCCAGCCCCTGCTGGTATCCTGACAATACGACCCTACACCTGAGTTCAGGGAATATCACTGAAGGAGGAGTGGAAAATTATAAGGGGCCAAGAACCAGGATTCCTGCTGCTAGATAATGTCTGCTATATATGAAAAGGATGCTGCACTCACAGAACCTCAATACTAGGATTGACTCAAAACCTACATAAGGACACCACCAGTCCACACACTAACGCAATAAAGGATTACCAGCCACAATATAAGAGCTGCAAGGGAACAATGGCTGAGAGGGAGGGAAGACCAGTCTCTCTGGGACGAGCCCCAATAGGTTATTTAATCTCAAGTGGTCAGCCTTAGACACATGGACATTAGAACATTATTAATGGGTGCTCCCCTACCCCTACTCCCTGTGTGTTCACACAGATGTACATATGAAAGTTAGTTCTTTCTTTCCACCACAGACTCTGGGAAATCATGCATGAATGCAAGCATGCATGTCATAATAATAATTACAGGAAGAGGTCATGAACTTAAAAGGAAGACAGAGAAGAGGCTTAGGGGATAGAAGAAAGGCCAGAAACAACATAAATACTATACAAATGTAAGAAATTCTCAACAACAACTTAGAGTTCTTCATTTTTAAAAGATCCTGGGGAACAAAGGCAGAACTCTGAGTTCTTTATTAGGACACTTTGACATAACATGTGCAGAAAAGGTAAAAGGAGGTAGGGAAGGGAGAAGCCAACAGGGCTTAAAACCAAGTAAGGGGGAAAAAAACCCCAGATTCCTAAGAATAATTTGGTGACAAACTGTCTAAATGCTAGATCTAATGACAGAGACTGGCTGTATGGGAAACTTCAATCAAATTTCTGAAGAATAGAAAGCAAAATAATTAAACAAAGACATTTAGGAGAGATGACTCAGAGGGAAAGAGATTTTGCTGTTCTTGCAAAGGACATAAGTTCAGTTCCCAGCACCCACATGGTGGCTCACACAACCTTCTTAACTCCAGTTCCAGGGGACCTGACACCCTCTTCTGACCTCTGTGGCACATATGCATATACATATACACTTGGGCACATACACATAATAAAAACACATTTTTTTTTAACAATCTTTATAATGTTAGGACTGGTGTGATGGTGCCTTCAGCTGCCATGCAAGGCCGGTGCCTGAGTTCAGGCTCTGAACGCCACAGAGATGGAAAGCATGAGCCAGCTCTGCTGAGTCTCCCTCTCATTCCCACATGCACGCCACAGCACACATGTTCTACATCCTCTCTCTCACATACAAAATAAGTAAAATGCTTTAAAAAAAAACAACTTAGTTTTAAAGGGGAGAAGAGGGTGGGAGAAAGAGTAGCCAAAGCAAAGATGACCAGAATACAATGATACATGTATGAAAACATAAGCAGCTATTCTTAGCTGCCTGAGTGAAAAAGCCCACTCTTCTGGTTCAGAGAGGATTATGAAGGGCTTGAGTGTAGAGTGTTTCCCTAGCACACATGAAGCACTCAGGAGGTGAAAGCAGGAAGATCAGGAGTTGAAGGCCATTCTCAGCTACAGACACAGTTTGAGGCCAGCCTGGGCTACATGGGACTGTCTTCAAAAAAAGGTGATTAAATATTTATATGAGTTTAATAATAAACTTTCCTTATACTTCTCTTCTACCTAACACTTTCCCATCATATAATCATATAACCTTATAATATATTGACATTCTAAGTGTCTAGATTGTATATAAATTCCATTAGCTTGCAAACTAATAGAAATTAATTTGTCACATTTTTCTCCATATTACTCATAAAAGTATTTGTGAAAACACTTGTAAAACAACAGCAAACAAATAAACAAAAAGAAAGAAGGAAAAAGAGAACAAAAGAAGAAAGAACAGAAGAAAGTACGCGCGCGCGCGTGTGCACACACACACACACACACACACACACACACACGCATGAACCAGCTAGAGTTGACAGCACAGATGAGGTAGAGAAGGTTGAGCACACAGGGCCTGGGAGGTAGATCACCTGTCAGGAGTAATGGGTTCTGAACTCTCTAGTGGCAGGATGACTATGGTAAGAAATAATAAATATTTCAGAATAGCTAGAAGGGGACATTTTTAAAAATGTTTGTGCCAGAAAGAAGTGCTAAATATTTAAGACAATGTATTAATTATCCTGATTTGATTATTACACAATGTGGAAATACATAAAAAAAATCGCATCTGCCCTGTATGTATAGACAAGCATGTGTCAAATCAAAATAAATTGAAAAGAGGAAAATTATAACCACAGCAACTACATATCAATGTTCTCAGAAAGAGAAAAGATTTTATTTGTCAAACAAAAGCACAGACTTATTTTTCTAAAATACACACACTCAAAAGGCGGCAAAAACTAGAAAATAGGGGAAAAAACTTAAACCATTATCTATTTTTAAAAAGTCTCTTAAATTATGTTAAGCCAAAGGCATGGCATTTAGGGCATTGTGGCTGTTTTATGTGGGGCTTAGATCAAGCTCCAAATACACCCAGAAGGACAGTGCAGGAAGCTGCTACTGCAGGTACAAGGAGCACTTACTCAAAACTAGAAGAAAGCATTTCTATTCCACAGCAGATCCCAACCAGTCAGTTCCCACCAAGTAATCCCTGTTTTCTTTCTATAAGGCAATCACTTAAAATGGAAGAAAATGAGAAGGCTCATTGCCTAAGGGCGTGGACTAACTGCAGAGCACTCAACCCCACCTCAGGCAGGTTAAAGCTGCTTATAACTACAGCTTCAGGGGATCCAACCTCCAGCCTCTACAGAAACCCACACTTGTGTGCACATATGCATGATTAACAAAGTAAGAACAGGGCCAGTCATGGTGGCACAGGCCTTTAATCCCAACACACAAGAGGTAGCGAGACAGGAATATCTCTGAGTTCTAGGCCAGCAAGGGCTACACAGTAAGACCTTGCATCAAGCCAAACAAATAAATAAAGATCTTTAAGATGTGAGAAAGGGACTGGAGAGATAGTTCAGTGGTCAGGTGTATGGCTGGTCTTCCAGAGGACCTGTGTTCAATTCCCAGGGGCAGCTCACAACTCCAGTTGTGACTCCAGTCCCTATGACTTCCATAGGCACACCATAGCAGGCACACGTGGATGCCAGGGGTCAGCCTGGGCACTGCTCCTCAGAAGTTTCCCACTTGTTTCTTTGAGACACACTCTCTAGTTGAGACCTGGGACTCAGTAATTAGACTAAGCTGACTGGCCAGCAAGCTCTGGAAATCCTCTTGTCTCCTCCACCTCCCCAGTGCTGATATCACAAGCTCACTTTATCCAGTGCTCCTGGCTTGGTGTTTGGGTACCAGAGATCTTTTTACATGGGCATGGGGATCGAACTCAGGGCCTCAAACTTGAGTGGCAAGCACTTTACTGATTGAGCCATCTCCCTAGATCTTTAAATTATTTCTCTTGTTAAGATATTACAAGAGCCCTTGTTTTGTTTAAAAAACAGACAGAAAGCTAAGGATTCTTTCCCTAACTTTGAAGATATCACAGTTTTTGGAGAAAGTACCAAAGAAGGTGCATCTGCTCTAGAAACAACCGGTGTTTAAAATCTTACCAAATCACAGCGTGGGCAGTATGGCAAGTGGCAATTACAAGTATTCTCTTTGGGACAGGCTAGTCCAGAGTTCACGTCCTAACTCTACTATTCATCAGTAATGCAACCTTCAGTTTCAATTCCATCACAGAAAAGTGAAGACAAAAGCCCAGCCTTCTCTGAGCGCTGTGATGTCTGAGTGAGACGCCTATACAAATACTCAATAAAATGTCAGTGCTTTACACTCATAAGAAAAGTTTATCTTGCTAAAAAGACATAGTTTATCTCCTAAAAACATAGTACTTGTGAGCTGTGTTCTATGCTTTACTGTCACTATGTATGACTCAGATACAATTGTGACAGAATTACTAAATCTAAAGCAAAGAGATTATATTATTCAAAACAAAATTTAAAAAAATTAAAAGATGGTTGACATAACTTTTCTGTCATTCAAATCAGAAATAGGAAGAGCCTAAATTAGAAGTTCCTTTTTTTTTTTTTTTTCTGAAACTTAGTGCACTAGGCCACAGTTCTAAAAGTTAATGTACCCGAAAATCGTATCATAAGGCTCTCCACAGCTGGCAAGTGGCCGTGTGCTATGTGATACCTCCAACAGAGACACGTTTAAGGGATTTGCTTCTTCATGCTTTCCTTTAAATTCTATACACCGCTGATTCCAACTATAAGTTCTAAAGATGCTGTGTGATGAGTCACAGGTATAGAAACATGCAAATCAAAACAGGAGACTTCACTGTTTTTAATGCAGCCTATGCATACATTCACACAGTGAAAAACCATAGCAACCAACCTCTTCCTTCTTGCTCTTTCTCCACCTATACCAGCTGGAGGCAGGCCAGTAAAAAAGGCAAAGCTAGAAAATATATGTCTTTAATCATTTAAAACACATGCTTGACTATGCTTTCAACTGCATTCCTGGATCCAATATACAGTACATTTCCATGGTGGTCCGGCCCTACTTAACCATGGCTGGAATTAGTACAAAATATAATACACTTGTAAGAAAACACCCTAGTGAAGCCTAGGGCTCTGAATACTTAACATGAATTATAAAACAATGTGAGTAGTTAAGAAAGTTATTCTATAACTAAAATGATCAGGTAAAGTCAAATACACAAAATTTACAGGATGAAGAGATAACATGGCTTTACAAAGTGTTATGAAAAGAGCAGGAAAACACATTCAAATTCCAATAAACATAAGATGGGACATCATTTGATCTCTATGAGCTCGGGGCTTTCTTTTTCAAATGAAAATGTGATGGCTAGACAAGTGGTCACCATCCTTAAGGATGGAAAAAAACTACCTTTTTGCCAGGGCACACACTAGGGCTACATTAAACTTGAAGAGGGCCACTGAGAAAATTCCACAGGTACAGGCACTTGTCTCTAAACACTATGACCAGAATTCAATCCCCAGGGCCCACGTGGTAGGAGAGAGCCAACTCCCACAAGTTGCCTTCTGACCAGCACATATGCACTATGTCATGCACACATGTACACATACATATGTACACTCAGACATGATGAATAAATAAATAAATGTATGTCACACGAATTTTAAAACAATTGGCCGATGGTTTGGAGGGTAAACGTTTACTGTGCAAGCCTGGCAAAGTGGGATGGATCCCTGGAGCCTATATAAAAGCAGGAGAAAACTGATGTTACAGTTGTCCTCAGACCTCCACACACTGTGGCATGGGATCCCTCCCCCAATACAGAACACACACATACACAGGAACACTGAGAATTTTCAAATCATTTAAAAAGTGACCATCGAAGGTCACTTTTTATGTGCTAAGGTCAGGAACTCACAGACTTTCTGGCAGACATTCTCAAAAGGTAAGAATGGGTTTGCACCTGGAGAGGTGCTCTCTCCAGGGCTGTGAAAAATCACAACGATGTACACGTAACTATCGTCCTTTAAGCTCAATGCCAGGGAAAGCTAGGGAGCCCTGTTCTACGCGACTAGCAAGGTGTCTTCAAGCCCTATGAGTCCATGACTCTTAATATTGCATTCTTATTTGTGTGTGCGTGGGCATTTGTGCTTGCCATGGTGTGCATGCTGAGGTCAGAAGACAATTTGTGAGCACTGGTTCTCTTTTCCACCATGTGGGTCCAAGGAACTGAGCTCGGAGCTTTGGCCTTGGGGACTGGTGTTAACTTCCTGAGTCACCTCACTGGCTTTTCCATGTCTCTTAAAAGTGCAAAATTGCATGTGCTGGTAACCTCTTGGAGTTACATCTTACAGAAAGATGGATTTGGATGGCTGCATAAACGTACTTGTGTGCTATGAAGGTTTTTAAAGTTGTAGCCTGGGAACTGGAAAGATGGTCCAGTGGGCAAGAGCACTAGCTGTTCACGCAGGAAAAAGAGGTCAAATCCCCTGCACCTAATTAGGAGGCCAACTGTGCTGCATATGAGTGGGTAGCCCCAGTCCTGTGGGGAGAGAGGGGGAGACAGGAGGCTTGCTGGTGCTTGCTGGCTGTCATCTAGCTTCAGATTCAATGAGAGGCTGTCTCAAAGCTATAGGGCAGGGAGTTAATGGTAAGACACTCAAAACCCTCCTCTGGAGTGCACTCACAGGCTGCGTGCAACTGCACATCACACATAGCCAGCCGCTGCCCAGAAGGCTGAGGAAGTGCCTGTCAGCAAAACGCTTACCACCAAAAGCATGAGAACGTGAGTTTGATTCCCAGAACTCATGTTTAAAAAGCCAGGTCTGTTAACTTACAGTGGTGACAAGTAGGTTCCTGGAGCTCTGCCTTGCCAGACAGCTTAGTCATATTGGCAAGCCCAGGTCAGTGAGAGATCTGTCTCAAGCTCCAGAAGAATTCCAAGTTGACCTCTGGCTCCTGCACGCGCGCGCACACACACACACACACACACACACACACACACACGAAGGGGCATAGCCTTCATACCTAAAACCCCTGGACCAAGGACCTCATAGAGACTGAAAAAAGTTATAACCAACTTATCAGGGGCTATCGATGCTAAGGCAAACTTTAAACCTGCCTTTCTAAGTTCAGAAAGAACAGAGAATAAAGGAGATCTTTAGTGTGTTGTATATCTAGGAGGGGTGTCTGCCATACAAATTTTAAGTTGAAAAAGCATGGAAAATAAAGAGAAAGGAGAAAATATAACCGCTGAATCAGAAGACAGCCAGCTCAGGCCTGCACACACATTACTATCTTAAACAAGTGGCTCTCTATATTTGCAGTTGATCTGTGAACTAAACACAATAGAAACCACAATCCCTTAGAATAAGTAAGGACATTAGCAGAGAGGGAGATTTTACCTAAGAATACAATTCAGATAAATCCAAGGATCTGTAAATGCATGCAAACTTTGAGTATGTGCTTCTAGCTCTCCTGTTCTTCGCTTGCTTTAATATAGGGTATCACTGCATAGCCTGGATAGCCTTGAACTCACGATCCTCTAAGCCTCCTGAGTGCTGGATTACAAGAATTACACCATGCCAAGTGAGTCTGTGCTTTCTTAGGACAAAGGAATTCATTATTTTCTTCAGATCCTAAATGAGATCAACGGATCCAAATTGGTAAAACCACAAATTTAAATAAAACAAAAATTTTTAAATATTAATTTATGAAAATTTTTTAAAATATAATTTCTTAAATTAAAGAAAAAATGCTGCTGAAGAATTGGTACTTTTATTCTTACCTAATTCAGAGTATTTAATGCAAAGCATGGAAACAAGAAATATATTTTGAGCCAGGCGTGGTGGCACACGCCTTTAATCCCAGCACTCGGGACGCAGAGGCAGGCAGATTTCTGAGTTCGAGGCCAGCCTGGTCTACAAAGTAAGTTCCAGGACAACCAGGGCTATACAGAGAAACCCTGTTTCAGGGAAAAGAAAAAAAAAAAGAAAAGAAAAGAAAAGAAAGAAATATATTTTGAACTGACAAACAAAACTCCAACCATATCATACTGCACATTGAGAAACAGGGTGCTTCATATGATCAGAGTAACATTTATGATGCAATATAACTCATTTAAGGTCACTAGGGTGAACAAAGGAGTCATCATATACTAGCCATAAGATGGAGATGAACTACACTGATGGTACAATATCGCCCTCTGCTGGACTCAGCTGATAAAGATAAACCTCAAAGAATGACAAGACTTCCCAGTTTAGTCTGGGGCATCCTTGATAATCCTTGTCACACTGTGGCTTTACAGAAGCCAATCCTGAGTGCAGAGCAGTGGCTGTGCAGCAAAGTCCCCCTGGATCATATCACAGGAAGGAACCCCGAACAGTGCTGCAGGCCCAGGACACACAGTCATGACTGAGGAGGTCACAGGCTACAATGGGGAGCTGTCACTGTTTCATTAAACAGAAATGTGTCTCTCAAACTGATTTCCAAACATTTGTGTCTATGCCCAGACTGCTGCTCTCAGCTTCACTAATGGGAGGAAATGCTCCTTTAGCAATGGGAGATGGTTATTGCATAAACTCACCAGTTAAATTTCTGAGAATAAGTGTCTATTGTGTGGCATAGTACCCAAGGCTCAGCCAGACACACAAGATTGTAACCAAACACTTACATTGCCCCTCCCCTCCAAAGTCCCAGGAACATCACAGCAGAAGGGGCAGGAGAGTGTAAAAGTCAACAGAAAGGGAAGCATACTGTGTAGCCATTTCCTCTGGTTGAAGTATCCTCTCATAAAGGGGTAGGACACTCATGAAGCTCCTGGAACTACAGGAGGGCTGGCAAACGTCTCAGCAGCTGAAGGGATTTGGGGCCAGGCCAGACAGCTGATCTCCAGTACTCACGTATTCTAAGGAAAGAACGAACTACTATAAGCTGTCCTCTGACCTCCACAGGCACACTGGGACGCATCACACACACACACACACACACACACACACACGCGCACGCGCACACGCGCACACACAAATATTTTAAAAGAAACAGTAACTTCACAGGACTCCAGGAAGCTCACAAAAGTTACAGGACTAATGAGGTTTCCCACCAGAGATTGGATGAAGAGCACACAAGCCAGGAAGACAAGAGGCTCTTAGGCTTCAAAGAAGCTGGGCACAGGCTGTACTGGTATTCTATGCAGCACCTCTCACATCCTGTTTGTTGAGGTGGCTTTTCAGGAACATTGCTGCCTGAGTCACTTACAATAAACCCAATAAACTTCCAGGCTTACCAAGCTCACAGACTGGAATCATGAATTTGTCATTGTCTTCTTTATCTGAAGTGAAAGGATGTAGACTCCAGTGTGAAGTAATGCCAGCATTAAAATAGAAGGGCTTCTTAACTCCATGCTGGGCTTTAAGAAGATCATCTACCAAGAGAGGATGCTTGAATCTCACTTAGAAGAAGGAATAAAATAGTCACAATAGGCAGATGGAGGGAGGGATCTGGGAGGGAGAGGGATGAGGAAGGGAATGGGATCAAGTACAGGGAGGAACATGGGGGTGGGGAGTGGCCAAATGGCCATGAGAATAAATGGAAATCTGCAACTGATGGCGGTGGGGAGGTGGGGGTCATCTCCAGGATGTGACAAAGACCTGGGATAAGGGAGGATCCCAAGAATCAATGGGGGTGACCTTAGCTGTGACTCACAGAATTGGGGATATGGAACCTGAAGAGGCCACCTCCTGTAGCCGTGTAGGAACCTCAGTGGAGAGATAGGGACACCAACCCACTAACTCCAAATTTATCCTGTCTATAAGAAATGCAGGGATGGGGGATATAGCAGAGACTTTGGGAACGGCCACCTAATAACTGACCCAACTAGAGACTCATTCTAGGGGCAATCACCAATCCCTGACACTATTAATGAGACTCTTATGTTTGCAGACAGGAGCTTAGCATGGCTGTCCTCTGAGAGGCTCTACCCAGCAGCTGACTCAAACAGATGCGGACACCCACAACCAAATAGTGGATGGAGCTTGGAGACTTTTATGGAAGAATCAGGAGGAAGGATTGGGGTCTCAAAGGGGATAGGAACTCCACAGGAATACCAACAGAGTCAACTAACACGGATGGACCCTTGGGACTCTCTGAGTCTGAACCACCAACCAAAGAGTGTACATGGCTGGACATAGGCAACTTGCACATATAGAGCAGACATGTAGCTTGGTCTTCATTATGGGTACCGAACAACTGGAGTGGGACTATCCCAAAAGCTGTTGCCTCTCTGTGCGATGTTTTTCTAGCTGGGCTGCCTTGTGTGGCCTCAGTGGGAGAGAGGCCCTGCAGAGATTTGACGTGCCAGGGTGGGGGATACTCAGGAGGAATACTATCCTCTCAGAAGAGAAGGGGTGCAGGGAGAGGAGGATTGTGGGATGGAGGGGATCAGCAGGGTGAGGGGGCAGTGAGTAGGATGTAAAGTAAGTGAGTGAGTGAATGAATGAATAAATGGAAAAAGAAGATGATCTTTCTTTCATGTACCTCAGCTTGGTGGCTTTCTGTCCTTGGTTTAATCTGTGTCAAAAAATATATCCATTCAGGTAAATTCTTTGGGATGAGAATTATATCCATCCTGCGCCTACCTTCTGAACATAGACTAACTTGTCTTTGTTCCTTTTAATGCACAAATCTCCACATAAGCATGGCATTCCAAGAACAGGAGCACTAATGGAAGACAACTGTCACCTTTTCATCCAGGTGGGCCGAAAGCCAAACATTAGCCACACTGTATCCCATCCCATGTTATCCAATTGGCTTACTGTCTCTTTAAGCAACTCTAACTACCACTCCAGAGACATCTCTGCAAATACATTACATCATTCCTTTACTTGGCAACTGCTTTTTAAACTCAGGCATAAAAACTCATGTTTATTCTTATTAACTTATTCTTATTCTTAAACTCATGTTTATTCTTATTAACTCATGTTTATTCGTCCTTTTAGACTGTTCTTGTTCATAAGCTCTACTGTGAATTAACTGTAATAGTCAACATGCCTGCTGCACTCTCAACCCTGTGTCATGTAGCCCCTAGTGAGGTTCACATACATCTTTACTAGTTGTATTTAGGCCCTGCCATGTTCCGGCCACTTTCAGGAAAGCATTTTGAGAGACTGGCCATGCAGGGGGCTGCGAGGCACTGCCGAGCTCTACCAGCTCACTCCATGCTTCAGACATACTCTGCTCTCAGCAAACTTGTCCTTCCTCGAGCTTAGTGCCCACAGCTCACCCTGGAGCTCCTGGTCCAGAATCTCACTGTGCTTTGTGGCTGAGCTCGCCAGCTGCTAATTTTCAGACTTAACTTACTCACTTTTGGGAAAGGTGCCCTTTGTCTCCAATCGCTTGGAAAATATGCTGCCTTTTAACATCCCTGAGGATAATGAGCAGGTGCAGGCTGTTTTAACTCTATCTTGAAATACAATTATTTTTCTTAGCTTCGTGAAATGATTTATTTTATTTTATTTTTAGTAACTGCCAGTAAATATTCTTCCAGGTGGGTAGCAGGAACCCAAACATAATTATGTCCTATTCCATACCTACTACTGCTTTCAAAGAGTCAATTTCTGTCAATTCAAAGCCAACACATCTCCCTTTGAACTGGGTGACTTTGTACAAGAAAAAGAGAGAGCAGCAGGAGGCATAGTAGGGCATACAATATGATATTCTAGTCCCTCTTTCTCCTACATCTCCCTCACACCATGGGGTCTCAGACTGTGACATGGCCAAATCTATGGGGATTCGTATGGAGGCAACCTTCTGTTCATATGTCTAACATGAGATGCTTTCAAAGGGAAGGAGGGAAGATTACCAAAACACATTTTGGTTCTGCCTGAAGGCTCCAGCCTCTGTTGTTTACAAAAGATGCTCTGTAGATGATACACTTGTTTAGAGTTCAGTTTGAAATATAATTATTTACGAACCCAGAAGACTGAGCCCATTTAGGAAAGCGTCACTTTGTGGAGCCAGAACTTTCACTCTTCCCAGAATGACTGTTTTACGTGTATGCGTGTTTGTTTGTTTGTTTGTTTTTGAGAAAGATCACATTTTCCCTGACAGAAAGGCCAAAAGCAAAGCAAGATGTTCATAACCCAGCTTTCTCTCCATCTATCATCAGTGTACATCATTCCAAGAAGACCTGTCTCCTGCTTCATTTGTTTCCTGTCCCTTAGCAATTCTTCACTCTAAGTAGTTCACTGTAGGGTCTAGTTTTTTGTTGCAATTCTAACAGAGCTGAGCCTCCCTCTTATATTTGTACTAATATGACTCTATTTTGGTTTATATTTTTTGTAACTGATCTTAAGTTTGCGAAATAAAACTTGATTGTTCAATCTGGGCAACACTTAACAAGGAGTTCATCGGGCTACTCATTACAATACTTTAAGCTTTTCAAAATGAAAATTTTAAAATGCACATTCCTCCTCCGACCCCTTCTCTCTAACCTAAGATGAATTCAGGATCCTCTTGTCTTTGGCATAGACCTCATTCCTCATTTTTACTCTTTTAAAACTATTTAATGAGACAGGTTTTTCCTATATAGTCCAGGCTGACCTCACAGCAACCATCCTGTCCAGTTTCCCAAGTGCTGAACTTATAACTGTGAATCATCATATCAGCTTCCCAATTTGGGGGGCGGGGAAGGTTTCAAGACAGGGTTTCTCTGTGTGGCCCTGGCTGTCCTAGACTCGCTCTGTATATCAGGCTGGCCTCAAACTAACAGAGATCCTCCTGCCTCTACCTCCCAAGTACTGAGATTAAAGGGATGCACTACCACCGTAAGGACCATGCCTCCCAATCCTTTATGGGGATTTTTCTCTAAACTTCCTTTTATTGGTTATAATAATTTGGTTTGAACTAAATTTGCTTTCCCTGAACTTCCTAAAACTTATAACATACCTCTTAGGCAGATGCTTATGCCAGTTTTTCTTGCATTGTTTGAAATTCACCTGTCCAAAGTTTACAGCCCTTCTTCCCATTGCAAGAATGGATATATTTTTTAATTCTTCATTTTAAGCAGGCAGGATGGTTTAGCAGGTAAAGGAACCTGTTGCCAAGGATGATGACTGAGTTCAATGCCTCAGGCCCACATGGCAGAAAGACAGAACCAGTTACTGCAAGTTGTCCTGACTTCTACACAGGTACGTACACACACACACACACATACATGCACGCACGCACGCACATGCACATGAATATATATACACACAACTACAACAAAATAAAAATGTAAAAAAAACAAAAAACAAAAAAAAAATCCCTTAAGAGTATTAATTCCTCAACATGCAGTCTTTGTAACAATGGCACTGATGAGTTTGCTGTTTAGAATGCAAATTCCTAAACCCTACCTGACCAAATACATACAAATCTTTGGGATGGTGCTTGGGAAACTTCAGGCTGGGCTCAAATACCTGGCAATCCTCCTGCCCCAGCTTCTGGATAATGGTATTACAGGCAGGAGCCACCTTACCTACCTATGAATAAACCTTGTACATGCTGAAAGTTTAGGAACCAGTATCTAGGGGAAGACACTTCAAATAAAAAGTTCTCAAATTATGTCCTTTTAGCTCAATGTGATTTTTATAGATGTAGCCTTTTAGACTGTGGGTGACAACCACACCTGGTATCATATAGCAGAAGGTAGAGGGGTCACAAAAAAAAAAAAAAAAAACTAACAATGATAAAAGGTTTCTGAATGTGCAACAACCAAAATTAATTCAAAACCACCTGTGCAATGAATCCGAGGCATGTCTAGCCACTCTTGCTCATGTCCCATCATGCAACACTGCAGCAACATGCCTAGGATGGCCTCAAATTCCTTACCACCCCGCTTCTACACCCAGTACTGAGGTTAAAAGTGGGAGCCTCTGTACCAAGTTTACATTCCCAGTTTTGTTTGGTGTGTTTTAGAAATTAGAAACTCCTAGCATACATTTTACACATGCTCCGGAGTGGGCAAATGACCTTACCTCTCTCACAGACTGCTGCGGTGGGAAGGAGACAGATAAAACCATGCTGGTGAATTCAAACCCAGAGGCTTCAACCTTTTGGCACACCTAAAAGAGTATTACAGTTAGGTAAACTCCCAAGAATTCCTGAAAATGTGACTCTAATAATAAAATCTCTCCCAGGACACTGCACAGCTTCCCAGCATTCAGTTCAGAGCTGGGGCTGACGCTCAGTGGCCGTCATGTGCCAGGCCATCTCTAGCTCTGCCCAAAACAAAAGTAACCAAAAAACTTCCACATTTGAGTAGTGAGCTTGTCATAAACATCATGAGATGAAGTATTTGTTGACTCTGACCCTGCACAACTGGCCGTTTGTGCAGGACAACACAGTAGGTGTAAGATAATTTTTATTAATTTTGCAGTATGATACAATTTCAGAATACTTGGTCTTTTTTAACTAAGAGATGTTAGTGACCACCTGGAATAAAGCAAGCAGGCATGAATGCTAGGGATGGTGTGACGAAGACCCCTAAGCTTTACTGCTGACCCCATCTATCAGCAGAGCTCAGCTGAGGAATGGATGTTTACCTTCGTAATAAACCCCTTCTCACAGAATTCCTGAAGAATTCCTAAGCAAACATTGCACACTCTCAGCTTTGAAGGCTTCTCAGCCATGCTTTCGTCTTCAATAACAGAGACTCCATCCTTTCCATCTTCACTCAAATTATCAATCCCATCTTCATGTAGACGAATTTTCTTCAATGGTGGGTTTGGAGCTTCTAAAATTAATTCCGGTTTTTCTGGTTCTAGAAATTTTTGTAGCTCTTTGAGCAACTCCTGAAAAGAAGCAATACCATTTAAAGTGGCATTGAGGGCCTCACAATGAAGCATGAAAGTCAGCCAAGTGTGAGGACTTTCATTTGTTTATTTAACTAGAAGTGAATGATCTTCGCAACACAACTAATAGCCAGGTTTGTAATTTTGTTGAAGATGCCTTTCTCCTTAAGGTTAGGGTTTTAGCTTCACTGATTTATGAAATTCTTTTGAAAAAAATTCACATATGTAACAGGCATTTGATTAGTGCATGGATTAAGTACATTAATAATAAATTCAGAGTCACTAGTAACGAATGTTACTGGTTTTGCACAAGAGACCTGCCTGCCTCTGAACACTGGAATTAAAGGCATATACTGCTCTGCTTTGCATGTCATGGATCCCAGCCCTCTAGATCCCACAGAACAGGCTCAGGCAAAGGTAGCAGATAGCTTATGAGTTCAACCTACCCAGAGCTACATAATGAGGCACTGTCTCAAAACTAGGTATAGAGGAGACTAATAGCAGGGACTCACACATCACTGGTTTCTATCAATTCAGGAGTAACCAAGTGACTACAGTATTGGCTTTCTAGGAATTCTAAGATATGAACTTGTGGCAATGCATTGTGATAGAAACACCTCTTAAATTCTAAGAGACTGGAACCTTTGCTGGTCCTCACAGACAAAGTTAACAATAGACCTCGAAGTCACTTAAGACTACTGTGAACTCAGCCTCTCTGTTTAACCTGCCTTTAAGAGAACAATGCAACAACCAACCTTGCTTGCCTTGGAATTAATGTATAGCTATAATTTTAAATTGTGTACTCTACCAAGCCTATGACCCAAGAGTAATGCATGTGTATTATGATAATACACATGTCTCAAAACAAGGTGTAGAGAAGACAAATAGCAGGGACTCACACGTCACTGGTTTATATCAATTCAGGAGTAACCAAGTGACTACAGCAATTTTTTTCTAGGAATTCTGAGATATGAACTTGCCCAATGCATGAAGCCTTGGATTCCATCTCAAACAGCAAAGAAATAAAAGAGACAGACACAAACACCCCTGGGGGGGTCCTAGGGGGAATATAAGCTGGAAAGAGCAAAAATGCTAAAACCAGCCTTATAAAATAAATATCCACCATAAATGCTAAAAGCAGCATTCAGCAATTGACTGATAGGATTTGCTATCTGGGTCAGTTGGAGTCATACTTAACTCCTGTAAAACTATTAACTATTTCTGTTAAGTATTCCTCATTCCTTGTCCATGTGATTTCTCTGCTGTTCGATAAAAGAGATTGGGCTAGAGAGATGGCTCAGTGGTTAAGAGCATGGATTGTTCTTCCAGAGGACCACAGCAGGTAGCTCACAACAGTCTGTACTCCAGCTCCAGAGGCTCCGATGTCTATAGCCTCTGTTGGTACCCACTCACATGGCATATATCACACACAGATGATTAAAAATAAAATTTAAAAATATACAAAAACTAAAAGAGAACAAAGTCTTTGTCAGGGACAGACTGACCGACACAAGGATGACTTTACAAGACAGCCTTCAGGTGGGCACAGATTCAGACTCCCAGCCCAGAGAGACACAGAATGACAGGCAACACAGTGAGAGCAAAGTAGAGAACTGGAATCTGGTACCCTCTTGGTTTAATGACACCAAGGAGAAGTGCCTTGATTTCTGTCCTTAATGTAACACCAGTGCATTACTGGTGACTCTGAATTTATTATTAATGCATTTAACCCTCATGCTGATCAAATGCCTATTACATATGTGCATGTTTTTCCAGAATTTCACAAATCATTGAAGCTAAAAACCCTAATCTTAAGGAAAAAGTCTCCATCAACAGATTTACAAGTCTGATTTGTAGTTCTATTGGAAAGGTCATTAAACTACTAACTTCAAAATCAAAAGAAAAATTTAATTCTAATTATGGAAACATAAAAATACAACCTGGCATGGAGATGTGGCTTAGTGGCAGAATCCTGCTTAACATACATGACGCTTTGGGTTCCATCTCAAACAGCAAAGAAGCAAAGGAACCAGACAGAGACACAGACATACAGAGAGACACACACACACACGCACACTTTTGACTTGTAATATTGTGAATAAAAAAAAAAAGTCAAAGGCTTTTTAAAAATGTTTTAAGCTTTGTTTTGCTTGTATATAGCTATATAAGATAGTGTATACATGTGTGCTCATGTATGTACATGTGTGTGCTTAAGTGTAGCTATATAAGATAGTATGTACGTGTGTGTGTTCTTGTATAACTATATAAAATATAGTGCTCATATTTGAGCACACACATGTACGTACTATCTTATATAGCTATACACAAGTACACACATGTACATACTATCTTATACACAAGGGGGGGTAAGTATAAGCTGATTTTTATTCTATTTAACAAGCTCATAAGCATAGTGTGACTTAATGTGAAATCTTATCATTTAGAGGTTGAGTAAGTGAAGATAATTTTTGAAACAATTTACCAACATACATAGATTTGGAAGTATTAAAATTTGGGGCTATAAATAAAATCTATTTTTATGAATTAAGCAAAGTTTTAAGCAAAGGGAGCCTTGGTCTGCATCTTGTCTAATTTCTGTCATTCTGTGTATTTGAACATAAAAACAAGCCTCCACTTGCAAAGGCTGCTGCTTTTTCCTCTTCACTCTGCTTTCCTTGTGCTTCCACTACATCAGGCTGGTTTGACTGTTCGTCGTTGGATAGAATTTAGTTAGGCTATACTAACTCAAGAACATTTATTTTTGTCAAACATTAAACTCGTTGATGTGTTAGCATTCCAATTTTCAAAGAATTACGACCCACACAAATGTTGATTGCTACCTAACATCTGTAACATTAGTATAAGGTAGTATGTACATGTGTGAGCTCATGTACAGCTATGATAGCAAAACAGCTTAAAACATTTCAAAAAGCCTTTGAATATTTTGTTTACAGTATTTATTCACAAAGAATATAACAAGTCAAAATTGCTGCCAGTTTTATATAAAATATATTTTGAATTCAGTATATAGTGTGTGTGTGAGAGAGAGAGAGACATGTGTGCAAAGAGCATATAAGAAAGGTTACACAAAGCTAGATATAAGCTGAGCATTTACACACACAGCAACTGCCACTATCTATGAGCCATTACTGGTTTCCAATTACTTTCACATACTTAATAATTGATAACATCCCTTAAAATCCCGTGAGGTAGGAGTCACCATATCCATGTACACAGTAGTAAACTGAAGCTGAACAGTGGTGGAACTGAGATTCAAATCCACATCTTCTAGCTCCAAATTCTAGGCTTTGGATTCAGACACACTGTTTAATTCATAGTTTCCTCATTTAAAAGCTGTTTAACTTTGGGCAGGACTGCTTAACCTCTCTGGGTTTCAGTCGCTTCATCTGAAAATAGAGACAACCATCGCATGTACTTACAAACGATTAAGTGAAAGCTTAACGTGTAGCAACACTAGATGCACACTAGGCACTATTTTTATTTTGTTACTATGTTAATAGTAGAAACAACACAATGACAGAAAAACGATAGTGACTGTGGCATAGTTTATTAGCAACTTTTAAAATAAAAAATTGAGTGTGTATGAGTGTATGGAAGTATTTGCCTTTAAAAAGAATGTCACAGTTAGTATCAACCATATGTCAAGTAAGTTATTCTACTCAACGGTTCAGCTCTCTATGTATTACTGTAAATATTTAAGACTCTATCTAGCGTTTCTTATGGTACTAGTATCAGGAATAATGATTCAATAAGCCCTTGTTTTTAACGGCTTCCCACAGAGCCAGGTATCATACAATGCTCCTGACAACAAGACTGTACAGCTGTGGCTAATGGGCCCTTAAGATTACACTGCCTAGTAAGACTGCAGCCATCTTAAGTATACTCCAGAATGTTCTCACAAGCAAAAAGTCCTCTAAGGACACATTTCTCAGAACATATTCCCTTCACTGAGTGAATCAAGTGGCAGGCTGGGGACATGGATCAATGACAGAACGCTGGCAGTGTGAAGCCCTGGGTTCTATCCAGCACCTGAAGGATACATACATACATGTAAACAGTAATACACAGCAAGGGGCTGGTAAACAGGCAAGCAATACAGTCTGTGAGGTAAGAGCACTTGCCAGACAAGTCTAACAACCTGTTTGATTTCCCAGAGTCTATGGAGGAAGGAGAGAACCTATTACAAACATACACACACACAAGCACTCACAGCATATGCATAAATTATATGAGCGCTCACATCATACTCATATGTATATATATATTCATAAAAATAATAGAGAGAATCTTAATTTAAGAAAAATATAACCGAACTCATTTTCTGTTTAAAAGAAGAAATCAGGACTATGAACTGTCCTGCTGCTTTGCATTAATGTATGTAAGAAGCAATATCTAGTGGTATTGTGTTTAGATGCCCTTTATAAAATGTCTTCACAAATATTAAATGTAGCAAAAAAGAAAAAAAAATCCCACCATAGATCTCTCTCTGCACTGTTAAATGATAGTCACCTGAAAATAGTTATATTCCTACATCAAGTTTTTAAGGTAATTGCAGTTTCAAAATTACCTTTGTAGGAATAACTTTATTAATCTTCCTTCCTTAGTGGAATTATATGTTACTCACAGGACTCAAAGCTAGTGACATTCATTCCAAACTATAAAAAACATTCTTTAATTTAAAAAGAGTATACCTTGGATGGGTGTTTGTAAGGTGCGGGAAGATCCACACCACAGAATCTGAAGATGCATCTTGGACAGGTGCCAGAACTGAACAACAGCTGTGCCACGTGCTTGTTCTCCTCAGTCAGTGGAAGCATACTAGAAGAAAGAAACTAAAATGAGCACTTTCAGTATTCTACAGCTATGTGCAAATATGTCCTTAAAAAGAAAAGCTTTCATTTGAAAAATTCTATTTTGTACTCTTCAAATACTGCTTGTCATATCTATATTCTACAATATGAACTTGACTAAGTGAGTATGTGGGTTACAGGGGAGAGGAACAAAGAAAGACAAGCTTGCTCTGGACATGACATTAAAAACGTTCAGATTCCGGGACTTGGGACCACTCAGGGTTGCCTGCGTAAACCTTTCAAGGAACTACTTACAATATGGGAATATACTCTATTAAAAAAAAATCAAGAAACTCCATGTGGCCAAGTATTTATTTGTTTCATAATCCCTTCTATCAGTTCACTTAACCTATTAATTTAATGTTAAGAGTCTATGAGGAGTTGGAAATAATTATGTAAAAATGCATCTTCTTGCCAGGTGTAAGTGCTCACGCTTATAATTTCAGTACACGAGAAGCAAGAAGATCTCCATGAGTTCAAAGCTAACCTAGGCTAAATAGAGACTCAAAGCCAGCCGGGGAGAGGGGTATAGCTGAAATAGTCTTTTGAGTTTCACACCATAAGATCTTTTTAAATGCATTTCCTCCTGCACAGGCATATTTCGTCCTCTGGCATGGGAGTAGGGGAAAGGTAAGGGAAAACCTCTGTTCTGGCCAAACAAGCCCTTTATTTGCTGAGGCTCTAGAAACTTACCACCCACTCCACCTGGCTAACAAACAAAAAGGACTGCAGCCACGCCTCTTCGACACCCAGTCCCTAACCCCTCACCTCATACTTCCTAGGCCTTACCTTCTCCCAAGACGCCGCAGTCGAGTCTTAACCCTTTTCGGCCCTGGGTGGGAACGGGGAAGAGTAAAGACAGCGCACCTACTGCGCTCAGCCCTTGCGTTCCCCAAGAAAACCAGAGCTTTACAACAAAAGTACCAGGCGCCTCACGAGAGGAATGCAGGAACCCCCTCTTATTACACGGTGACCTGTAAGGCTGTCCGCCTGGCAGCCTGCACTCCCCCTAGCTCTACGAACGCAAGACTGCGAGGGGCTTTACTACTAGCCTTAAAGGGTCGACCGGCAAAAGAGCCTCCGACGGACTCGGCACCTAGGTCGTAGTAGCTGCTGCCAGAAACGTCGATGAGCCCCTACTCAAATTTGAAACCCAGACTAGGGAAAAGAAAGAGGAACGTCCTGCTCTACCGACTCCCGACCCCCACCCACACCCCAGCAAATTAGCTGTTCCCTTCCTCCTTCCTCCAGCTTCGCCCGACCACACGCCTTGGCCTGACGTCAGGCGTGGGCGGGGTGGAGGGCTCGGTGCTCTGCCTGTCGTGCCTGGCAAGCCAGGCGCTCCTTCTCCCAGCCGTCGCAGTCGCTTCCCTGAGCCGGAGCGGAGCTGGCGGAGAGATGGCCTCCCAGCCGCCGCCGCCCCCCAAACCCTGGGAGTCTCGCCGAATTCCCGGGGCCGGCCCCGGGCCGGGCCCCGGCCCCACTTACCAGTGAGTGTGAGGTGTTTGGGCCGCGACTTTGCAGGCCAGAGCGGGGACTTGGCAGGAGGCGGTTGAAGCCGTTATTGGGGGGAGGCGTCGCTTCCCGCTGCCGGCCCGGGGCGAGTGCAGAGCGGGTCTGGAGTCTGCTGGCTGTACGGCCGCGCGTTCTTCCCCAGGGCGCCCCGCCGGCTCCACGGATGCGGGAGCTAGAAAGAAAAGCGGCGCTTCCCTGCCTTTTCGCTTTTGCGGGACACGGGGGGGGGGGGCCGGACAGCCTGACCCGCTTTAAAGCAGCGAGCTTGGGTCTGCTGCGGAGCGCGACGTTGGCCCAGCCAGGGCAAGGATAGAGAGCAAAAGTCATGGAAAAGCTATTTACAGCCTCTCCAGAAGTTGGTTGAACGCCCCAAAGGTCACTTTTACGCAACATGGAATCCAAGCTCTTACCCTTGGCTTTCTTTTCTAGCATAACTTAGCTTAACGTTTAGGTTGAGGGTTGAAAGAATTCTAAGACAGGAATTCGAAGTCTGTGGGTAGCCTTTGTGTACAAAATTGTGTGTGTGACTGTCGTCTAAGGCCTATAAAGTTTTTATTTGCTTTGATTTAAATCAGTAACAAATGTGTCTGCAACTTTTAAAAATTTAAAACAGAATTAGAGTTTCACGAACCTGTGTTTTCTTTGGATAAATAGATACCTTAATCCAGGCGACATGATTTCAGAGCAAGTTTGTACGTTTTCTGGCGCGTAAAAATCTCTGTACGTTGGAGCACTTTTCTCTTATTGGAAAATCTGGTGCTCTTTTAAAAGTACTAAAACACTTGGGCACAGTAACTAATAGATACAATTAGAGTGATAAACTGTATTTTCCGTGTTAAAGCAACACTTATTGGTGATACTTTCATTAGAATGTTTCTAAGTGTGTTCTTTGCTATCCCGTTAAACTTCTCTGAACATTACTTTGCCTTCTGGGTTTGTTGTTGTTTTGTTGTATGTGCCTTAAATTTTATGATTGGCTTCTGTACCTGTCTATATTTGTTTTACTAATGGTATGCAATTATGGGTTATTCCATTAATGTTGAACTTATCTTGCATTTTTAAATGAACCTACTTAGCTTCCTTTTTTTAATATACTGTCCTGAATTCTGTATTAAGATTTATGTTCCTATGTGATATTGGATTCCTTTTTTTAAATTATACTTTTGTCTTTATATCAGTTTTTTAATGAGAAAATTTTGCACTGAAAAATTTTTTATTGAAAAGTTAACTTTTTATTTCTTTAGGTAAATGATTTTTCTCTTTAAGATTTTATTGGGGCTGGCTGGAAAGATGACTCAGCGGTTAAGATCACTGACTACTCTTCCAGAGGTCTGGAGTTCAATTCCCAGCAACAGCATGGTGGCTCACAACCATGAGTTGTGATCCAAGAAGGATCCAGTGAGATCCAATGCCTTCTTCTGGTGTGTCTGAAGATAGCTATATATTAAAAATAAAATAAATAAATCTAAAAAAAAAAGAAAAAGGGAAAGAAAAGATTTTATATAATACCTAGGTCCTCTGTGACATAATTATACACATAGAATCTGTATTTTTCCACCCATTTCAGTACAGAATTCAGTACTCAAAATATTTAAGAAATCACTTATTCATTTCTTTTTTTTTTCTGTCTTTTATTCCTTTCTTTCTGAGTGTCTTTCTTTCTTTCTTCCTAGACAGATGTCTTGCCAGAGAGACAGAGTAGCTTTGAGCTCCAGTGGTCTTTTTACCTAAACTTCGCAGTGTTGGGATTTACAGGCAATCACCTTCTGAATTTTTCTTAACTCACCAAGGTTTTTAACATAGTTATACCTTTAAATATTGTTTGAACACTCATCTTTAAACCAGTGCTTCTCAACCTTCCTAATGCTACAACCCTTTAATACAGTTTCTCATGTTATGGTGACCTCAACCATAAAATTATTTTTGTTGCTACTTAATAAATATAATTTTGCTGTTAGGAATCATAATGTAAATATTTTTGGAGATAAAAGGTTGCCAAGGGGGTTATGACCACAGGCTAAGAACCTCTAAACATTGTATATGGTACAAGAAGCATTATCTAATGTGCTTTGAACTATAAAAATGCCTACTGTTGTTAGCAAGGAATCTAGAGATCATCTGTCTTAACATCAAGAGACCTAATTTTGTTCCTGGATTTTTGCTTTTTGGTAGCTTTTTGATAATTTCAGCCATCTTCTCTTATTCTTGCCTAAAAATGTCCCCACCCTGAACCACTGCCAGCTGCTTTCACTATTTTTCTAATTGTTTGACGTAGGTTGGTTGGTTGGTTGTTTTTCAGCAGTGAACTACTTTAGGCTTCTATATGCATTTTTATTCTGAGTAGGAGTTGTAGAAATACTTAGGTCTGACTTTGGCATCTTTCATGAATTTCAGAAAATTTTCAGCTTTTTTTTTTGTCTTAAAATATTGCTTCTGTTTGTTGTCTCTTTATATTGCCCCTCTTTTTAATTTTTGTCCTTTTTTTTTCTTTTTTCTTTTTCTTTTTCTTTTATATCTTTGACACAGTCTAGCTAAATTGCCCAGGTTGACTCAAGATCCTCTTTCCTCAACCTCCCAGGTACTGGGTTACAGACATGAATGACAGTTCTACCTGGCTAAGGTGCAGTGCTGGGGGGAGGGGGGGGCGGTTAGTACGCTCACAGATCTGTGTCTAGAGGCCAAAGGTCAACCTCAGGAGTCCTCCCCTATCACTGTCTACCTTACACCTTAAATTTTGAGATAGGGTCTCACTGAACCTGGGCCTAGCCTAGACTGGACTGTTGGCAGGGGAGACCCTGGGAACCTCCTGTTTCCTCATCTCTGGATTATAGAAACATGTCTCCATGCCAGTTTTTTACCAAAGTGCTAAGGATCCAAACTCAGTCCTTACACAACAAGGACTTCGCCTTCTCAGCCAACTCCTTAGCCCTAAGCCTTGATTTTTTTTTTTTTAAATATAACCTGTATCTAATTAAACCAGCCATTGAGTTCATAGATTGAAAGGCTTTTGTTTTCTTTGTATTTTCCTTTCAGTCTGACTTTATGTCTTCTATGACTTGCTGAGAAATCCTTGTCTTTAAATTTAAAATCTGTTTCATGTTCTGGATTTCTCTGTAGCTATGGAGCTCTGTATTGTTAATGTTCTTTTAAAGAAACATATAGTGTTGTCATCATGGAGACCCAGTTTTGTTGTAGAGAGCTGAACCTTATGTAGGTGATTAAGATGATTCGAAACCTGTGAGCTGTCTTCCTCTGGAGACTGACTTCTCACTGTCAGAGCAACGGCAATATAGGGTACTTTAATCCAGTCAAGGATTGGGCTGATTTGAAGCATATATTTTGTTTAGCCCAAAGCTGGTCTATTTCCTCTCAAGCTGTTCTCCCTACTAGCATGTAGTCCTTTAAGATCCCAGTCTGAACTTGCTCCAGGCATTGTGCTAAATGGCCTAAGCAGCTGTGCCTGCGACCATCTCTTCCTGGATCAGCTGCTGTCCCTAGACAACTCTGGATGTCTTCTTCTTTCATCACCTTGATTTTAAATTTTCTCAGTACTTTGTTCTCTAATGCTTTAAGCAAAATCTTTTTCTTTTGTGACCCACCAGCAACAGCAGCAGCAGCAGCAGGTCTTCCAGTTAGTTATTTCTGATTGGAGAGTTCTTGTGATTATGAAGTCCACCCTTAGCATGCAGTTCTTAGGTCTCCACTCTCCTCAGCATACAACTATTTTTTTTTCCTTGTATTATACTTACAAGGCATTCCCTAACGCTGCGGCATCATGTCTGAGATTCCTAATACATTACTTCACATTACATGTTTTTATTTCATGTTTGATTTGCCTTTTTGAGACAAGGTCTTACTATGTATATGTAGCCTTGGTAGGCCTGGAACTTGGTATGTGGTCCTGGCTAGCCTCAAACTCACAGGGATGCACCAGTCTTTGCCTTCTTCCCAAGTGCTAATATCAAAGGTATGCACCACCATGCCGAGCTCATTTGATTTTCTTAAAACTAGATAATATCACTGATGATTTTAAATATCTAGGAATCTTGGTATTAGGCTATTAATTTTTTCATTTTTTTTTAGTACTGATTTTTTAAACCTGACATCTTAATTTTTCTTTAATACTTCATGTTCATGGCTTCTATAAAATTAGGAATTTTAGAATTTTACTTTTCTCTTTCTGCATAGTAGTCTCCTTGCTTCTATCTGTGTGCACCCGTAGCACCCAATCCTACATTTACATCTGACAAGAATCAGGTGTATAAACAGTGGATTAAACCAAAAACATTACATATTAACTGTGTAAGTTAATTTGTTTTCTAGCTTGAAGTGTGTCAGTGGCCAATCCCTTTCCTAGGTCTGTAGCTTTATTTTTAAATATAATATCTTGTGTTTATTCTTTGACATTTTCATTCATATAAACAGTGCATCTTGATCATATTATACACCTCCCACTCCCCCAGGCACCTCCAGCATGCCACCCCCCACCACGCCCCATCTTTTCACATCTTTTTGTAGTGTACTGAGTACTGCCTATTGGAATGTTGACTTACGATATTGTTGGCTTGATCTTGTACAAGTGTTTTGCATGTTACATAGCTGTAGTGAGCTCATGAGTTAGGATGGCCTTGTTCTGTCTAGAAGACAGTGTTCACAGCACTCCTCCCATCCTTTGGCTCTCATATTTTTTTCCACCCCCGCTTTTCTGGTGTGTCCTAAGTTTGTAGAGCAAGGGTTGATAGAGTCCCATAGGGCTAAGCAGTCAATAGTCACTCATTCACACTTTGACCAGTTAAGAGTCTCTGCTCTTAACTGCAGAGACAAGCTTAAGCTTCTCTAGCCATGGTTAAGGATAGCCCTATGTGTGTAAACACAAATATTTAAAAGGTAGTTTACAACATGCCAATTTAGCAAAACCAATTAGTATCAGATATGCCTCCTTGTCCCAACCCCCACCCCCAGGGCCTTTGATCTGACTAATCATGGGGTTTTTAAACCAGATTTATAGTACCAGACATGAATGAATTCCTTCCTGTAGAACAGGCCTCAAATCCAATCCAAAAGTAGTTGGTTACTCTTTGCCATTATTCATCATTGGGTGTATCTTGCCTGGCAAGATAGTATTGTAGCATGTAAGGTTCACTACTGGGTGACACCATGATTTTTTTTTGTTTTTCCACAGCAGCCTGCATAACACCTTCTTACACAGAAACTAGCTAGCCAGCAGGGAGAAAGTTTTAAAATCAGTTTCAGCTTGATTTCTATATATTCTACAACCAAAGTATGCTGCTCTTTAGCAGTAGGATTTTACTGTCTAGTTCTGAAAGGCAACCTAGAATAGTAGCAATAAACTGTGTTGTTTTAGGAAGGTCTATAGTTTGCTTTAGAAAAAAAAAAAGTTCACAGCATATTTTGTAGTAGGCACCAAGGTCCTGACTCTTAGCCTCAGTGAGCACTTGAGTTCATTTGAGTAGAACCTTCTTTTTGTTATTTCTAATTCCCTGACTCACCTTGTGATTCTTGACACAGAAGTGAATGACCTGTAAAGTCAGCCTTCATCAAAGTATGCTTTTGTTTGTGTTTTGTTCCCTAAGTGTATTTATCTTGTATCAAATCTAAATATATCAGCTTTTCTCCCATGCTTTTACTTTGTAGCAGAACTCCTTTGTCAGAGCCTGAATGTGCTATTGTTAGTCCTTTTCAAATTTTGTTCCCTTTTTAAATGTTGGATTTAGCTGGTTTTTTTTTTAAGTAAAAGTTGTATAACTTGTTTATAATGTTAAAGATTTCCCTGACATTAGATATTATGATTTTGCAGTTAGACATGATGTATGTGATATAAACAAGGATCAAGTGTAAGTGAGGGCCCTGCACCACACTAGCTGTGTGCAGATCAGTGTACTACTTTGGGGTCAGTTTTCTTCTCCTGTCGTGGGTCTAGGATCAAACTGAGTCACCAGGCATCCAAGGCAACATGTTTTATGCACTGAGCTCTCCTGCCAACCCTGATTGTTGTACTTTAGAATATAATGGGAAGAAAAAGTCAAATGCAGTGTATAAACTAAATATATACATTTTTTTCAAAAACCACTTTTAAAAGCTATTTTGAAGGAGTTAGACAGATAGATGCTCAATACTTGGTACTTTTGCAGAGGACCCAGGCTTGGTGCCCAGTACCCACATAGCAGGTCATAACCCTCTGTAACTCCAGTTTCAAGGGCTCCAGCACCCTCTTCTGGCCTCCACGGCTACCAGATGCATGTAATACACATACATACATGGAGGCAAAAATATTTATCCACAGAAAATGTTTTTTTTTAAAGGACATTTTGACTCTTCCAATTCAGTAACAAAGATAAATACTAAAAAGACCATAAGAAGCCCATTTAGTTGTGAGGAAAATGAGCTGGTGAGGTAGCTTTGTGGGTAAAAATGCCTATCAGCAAGCCTGATGACTACAGCCACATCCTGGGACCCTCACGTGTCCTCTGACCTCCATATGCACTCCATAGCACGTGCCTGTTCCCCATATGCATGCACAAAACAAGTAAATGAGGGAAGTGTATTAGTTAGGGTAAAGCTGTTTCTTATGATAAGACTGTAAGAGGCCAAAAGAACATAAAGAGTATTTAATAGTATTACGCTTCAGAGAAATGCAAATCAAAACTATAGCAAAACTGGATACGGCAGCAAATGCTAATCCCAGCACTTAGGAGGTGGAAGCAAGAAGATCAGAAGTTCAAAGTCATTCTTGGTTTTGTAACAAGTCTAAGGCCAGTCTGGGCTACATGAGACCCGGTGTTAAAAGAACCACAGTGAGATGTTACTCCCTGACCATTAAGTTGACTATTGTTTAAATGCCATTAACAAGAAAGAATGTGGGCAAGCTGTAATCTTCAAACTCTGCTGGTGGGAATATTCGTAAAGTGGTATGGTTGCTTTGGAAACTAGTCTGACAGTTTCTTCAAAGATTAAATGTAATATTTAGTGTACAGCCCAACAATTCACAATAGGAGTAGACTCAAGATACAAAAATGTCTATACAATTAAGTCTTCACTAGTGACATTATTCAAAACAGCCAAAGCATTGAAACAGACCAATATTACCCCAAATGATATATATACACATATATATGAATATGAGAATGACTATCCTTTGGCTATGAAGAGTAATAAACATTACAAAATCTGAAACTTCTTGAATACTGACATAATGCCACAGGTAAAATTTTACATCTGACATCAGGTAATAAGTTGAGGTTAAAATGAAAACATATACCTGTAATTGAAGCACTTGGGAGGTGAAACACAGGGTTCGTGAATTTGAAGCTAGCCTGGACTACACAGTCCTAAAACAGCCTGTGATAAATAGAGAAACCTTGTCTCTAAATAAATAAATAGAAATAGATATACCCAATTGAGAGGAATACCATTGAGTTCAAGGCCATCCTGAGCTGCATAGCCAGGTCTAGGCTATCCAGAGCTGTGTTGCAAGAATTCATCTCAGAAACAGACAAAAATTACAAGCATAGTAAAACTTTTGTATGAAATTACCATCAGGTTATGTGTGTAAAAGTGTACAAAATACAAGTGTAATTCATGTTTCACTTGAATGCCATCCCCACATCACCTCATTATCTGTACACCATGTTCCAGAGTCTCAAATCTGAGCCACTTCTGCTCTGAGGCATTTGGGGAAGAAGTGCTCACATGAACTGATTCATTCTCAGTAGGGTGAGCCTTGGAAATATGCTGAAGTGACAACAAGCTACAAATCACACATGCTATGGCACTCTACCATAGACCTTCTTTATAGATCTCATATTTGCAAATTTGCCTACCCACCAAAATTCATTATAACCTCAAAATCAGTACTTTGTCATTTGTGTGCATGTACAGGACAGAGAAAGACCTGTAATGTCAGCTGAAATGTAACAAAGCAGTGTGAAAGCTTATTTCAGTCCTAACGACTGTGCACTCATGTCCATTATATAGTCTGTTTAGTTCTGGGGTTTTCACATTAATAAATGGATCTCGCCATTTAAAATGGCTCCCAAGTTAGTTCTGTCTAATAATTCAAACTACAAGGTGGCCGTGAAGCTTTACTAAAGAAAAGGTGTAAGTATTAGATCTGTTCAGTCATGAGTTATTGTACTGAGATGTTATTAATATATCAGCAATAGATCCTTAATAGCAATGCACATAAAGCAAGTATATGTACTAATTGGTTGATGAAAATATGACTTGAAAGACAGACATGGTGACAGATGCATTTCATCCCTGTTCTAGAGAGACCAGCTACACAGTAATAAGATTATAGGCCAGAGTAGGCTGTCTCAAAGTGATCGAAAGCATACAGGAGCCTAACTATATTACTCCCAGGAATAATGATTAGGTACTGGTAAACTTCATAGATGTTTTAAGATATCTCAATAACAAAATCAACTATATATGAAATATCTGGACTAGATAAGGTCATAAAGACAAAAGTAAGTTTGTGTTTACCAATGGTTGGAGGTGGGAGGGAAACTGAAAGTGACTGCTAGTGAATACAGGCTATTTTAAACTACTTAATATAGTGTGACTAGCAGTTTGTTTCATTATGGCATCCTCATATATGTCCTTATGCTCTGTTAGGATTTATCCTAATTCTCACTGCCCTCCCTGTGAACTCCGCATGTCTTTCAGGAGTAATGAAAGTATTCCAACTAGGAAAATAAAAACAATTAAATTTTATATTAAGTGGGTAAACTGATGGTAACTGAATTTTACTTCAAAGCTATTTAACATTTCTGGGAAATGGATTAGTTTTTTATATTAATTGCATTATTGATTGTATGAAACTTTTTAGCTTTCAGTGATGGGGTAGTAACTGAAATGTTTTTTCTTGGGAAATGCCTTCTGAGATACTTAGGGGGTAATGTATCAAGTTTAGAAGTTAAATTCAAATGTTTCAAGAATTTGTGGATCAAAGTGAGAGAAAAAATATGCTAAGATCATGGTAGTTATTGAATCTACATAAAAATATGTATGTATTCTGCCAATTTTTTTTTTTCTGTTTAAATTTCTTTTTAAATGCCCAGTGGAAGAAACTAACACAGCATTGAGGAAATATCATCTGTCCTTCTGTCATAGGCTTGCTTAGTCTTCTTTACTGTGCTGGTTGTAATAGCAAGCAAGGAATATGCCTGGACACTAGATGCATGTAAACATGACACAACAGAAAAGCATTAAAGCCTTGGAGGTGCACATGGAGGTCAGAAGAGGGTGCCCTGTAACTTCGTTATAGGCAGTTGTGAGCTGCCTGCCATGTGGGTGTTGGAAAGTGAACCCAGGTCCTCTTGAAGAGCATCTAGTGCCATCTCTTCAGCACCTGCCATACCGACTTCTAAAGTCAATTAAAGAGAAATAGAAACTTTTTAAAATAAAATACATAACCATAATTAAAACTTACTTATTGGACAAAAGATTTTGTGCATAAGTAACTTGGGTTTTTTTTTATATCTGTGTGTATTTTAGATCTGCTGATTTGGGCCCTACTTTATTGACAAGACCTGGACAACCAACACTTACAAGAGTGCCCCCACCTATTCTTCCCAGGCCATCCCAGCAGACAGGGAGCAACAATGTAAACACTTTCAGACCTGCTTACAGTTCATTTTCTTCTGGATATGGAGCCTACGGAAATTCATTTTATGGAAGCTATAGCCCTTATAGTTACGGATACAGTGGTTTGGGCTTTAACCGCCTCCGTGTAGATGATCTTCCTCCCAGTAGGTTTGTTCAGCAAGCTGAAGAAAGCAGCAGAGGTGCATTTCAGTCCATTGAAAGTATTGTGCATGCATTTGCCTCTGTCAGCATGATGATGGATGCTACCTTTTCAGCCGTCTATAACAGTTTCAGGGCTGTATTGGATGTAGCAAATCACTTTTCCCGGCTAAAAATACACTTTACAAAGGTTTTTTCAGCCTTTGCATTAGTTAGGACTATAAGATATCTTTATAGACGGTTACAGTGGATGATGGGTTTAAGAAGAGGCTCTGAGAATGAGGACCTGTGGGCAGAAAGTGAAGGAACTGTGGCCTGCCTTAGTGCTGAGGACCAGGCAACTAACTCAGCAAAATCTTGGCCAATATTCCTGTTCTTTGCTGTTATCCTTGGCGGTCCTTATCTCATCTGGAAACTTCTATCTACACACAATGATGAAGTAACAGGTAAGAATAATTAAAAATGATTTCAAAACCACGTAACAATTGAAAACTTCAAGAATGGATATGTTAAATTAGCATTCCTATATTCATTTGCATTTACTATTTTAATATAATTATCCTTTTAGTTAAGAGCTTCAAAACTAGAAAAAGAATATTTATGTGACAAAGTAAGGCTTGCTTATTAATTTATTCAGTTTAATAGTATACATTAACCTGGTGCTGAACTTGGTGCTATAGAATACATAAAGATACAGAGAGCACAATCCCTATTTTTCTAAAATATTGAAAGAGAGTCATTACAACAATATACAGGCAATTTTAATAAGGCAAAGATGGTATAGTAAGACAGAACCAGAAGCAAATCTGGGGCTAACATTCTAGAATAGTGAAACCACTATTTTTAGCCATGTTAACTAGGAAGAAATGGCATCTGAGTTGGCTTTTGATAGCTTTTTATTATTGTAGGGATGTAGCTTACTGGTATACATGAAACCTAGGGTTCAAGCTCCAGTACCACCAAAAAAGGGGGGGTGGGTGGAATCATCACACAAATACAAGCAGCAGGTGGAACAGCTTGGACAGAAATACATGGGCAGAAAATGAGACCTGGCCAACAGTTATCTTTGTACACAGAATAGAGGATAGTGAGAAGTAGACTGAGAGCTAATGGTAAGAGAAAGATTTTAACTGCTGTTGTGGAACTTAATTTTCATTTAGTAAGGAAATGATTTTTTATTGGTAGTTTTTGTATTAAATATTTGTAACATAAATAGTTTTCTAAAGAGTTCAGACTGGGAATTAGAGGTATAGCTCATTGTTAAAGTGTTTGCTTGCTTCCCATGTATATGTAAGACCCCGTGTCTGATGCCTAGCATATAGGGATGGTGAAGTTGTGGGGTGTGTGGGGGTGGAGAGGGGGTAGGAAGGGAGAGAGAGTGCAATAAAGGGTTGGACTATGCTGAGTAGTAACCTGTTTGGCACATTAAAAAAAAAAAAGGCTTAATACTAATTTAAAGAGTTCAGCTGGACTTGATAAAAGAGATTGAAGGTTAAACCAGGGTATGTGAAAAGGACAAACAGTAGATTCGGTTGCTGATTAGATGTGGTTTATAAAAACAAAGAAGGAAAGTGCCATAGGCTTTTAAACAAGCTACTATGGATATTTTATTAAGTAACAAGTATTACCTGAATGCCTACAGCTCTAGAAGACAGGGATATAAAGCACGCCTTTGTGGCAATCTGATGGGAGGCAATAAACAAAATATGTAGTGAGTCAGGAAATGATGAGTACTACAGAAAAGAAAAAATGATCAGGATGTTGGGGAGTCCTAGAGGAAAGAAGAGTAAGAGGAACCTGTATATTGCCACAGATATTCAAGGAAGAATTCCTGAAAGAGGAGTAAAGCCCTCCCTGTTGGCAATACGCCTAATATGATGGATAATTAGCAAGGAGGTCACTGTGGTTGTGGCGCTGTAAGAGTGCAGGAAACGGAAGGGAAGAGAACCTTTTGTGCTTCTGTTGAGTTGCTCTGCCTACCATTAGGATATAAAGGGTAAATTAAGTCAGAAAATTTGTGTGTGAGTGGGTGGGGTAAGCAACAAATGGGAGAGAGGAAAATTGTGTAGTTGTGCCTTGGTTTTCATGCACATGCTGGCTAAATGAAGGCCTTAATGTGCTTACAGTACCCTTCCACTGAACTGCATTCTTAGAGGCTTTGTTGTTTAAGAAATTAGATCTCTGGGAGCTATGGTGACACACACCTTTTAATTCCAGTACTCTATAGTTAGAGTCAGACAGAACTACGTAGTTAGTTCTGGATCAGCCAGGAATATATATTACAGTCCTGTCTCAAAAAAAAAAAAAAAAAAAAAAAAAAAAAAAACCAAGGAAAAAAAGTAAAAGGACATTAGAGCCTATGGTGTTTTTAGGCCAAAGGAAAGTGTAAAACGGCATGGTGATGCCATTGCCACATCATCTCAGCATTGAGAGGTGGAAGTAGGGGGACTGATAGAAGTTCAAGGCCAGCTGGACATACATAGCAAGTTCCACACCAGCCAGTGATACAAAGTAAGATCCAGTCTCAAAAAAGAACATGAGAAAAAAAGGAAGAAGTAGGTAGAGACAGATTAGAGATTGGTGTCCGGATTCAGTAACGAAGCCTTTTATAGTAAAGAGGAGAAAAGGTGGCACACAGAACTAGGTCAAAAGAAGAGGATGTTTTTATCTGCAGTGTGAAAATAAATGAATAAATAAAGGAGTTGGATGAGCAATAGAACATTGAGGATATTGGTTCCTGTAACTCAGTTCTCTGCTGCTTAGGTGTGTGCTAAACCTACAGCTCTGGTTGCTGATGGCTTGCAGGTTGAGACTACTATTTATGCTTTTCAGTAATCAGAAAAAAAAAGAATAGTTTTAAAATCAGAAGAGAGGCTAGAGAAATAGCTCAGTCAGTAAAATTCCTGTTGCAGAAACAAGTGGACTTGCTTGAGTTTGGATCACCAGCACCCATGTAAGAGCAGAGCCTTGCATGTGTGACTCGAGAACTCAGATGGCCAGAAGACAGCTAGATCCCTGGATCTAATCCCAGCCAGCCTATTCAGTCTGTTAGCTCCAACTTCAGTAAGAAACTTTGTGTCAAAAACAAAATAGTTGGTGTGGAAAAGGGAAAAGTTTGTCAGGGATATGATAGTCTGATAGTTCCTACAATAGTAAGCTTGCCCATCCACAGTGTCCCTTGTGAAGGAAGTTACTTAGGAAGGGAGACCTGTCCACTTGGCAAGTGGATTTATGCAGCTCGTTTTGCAAACTTTATTAACCAACCACTGATTTTGTTTATAGACAACACCAACTGGGCAAGTGGTGAGGATGACCATGTAGTTGCAAGAGCAGAGTACGATTTTGTTGCCGTGTCTGATGAAGAAATTTCTTTCCGTGCTGGTGATATGCTAAATTTAGCCCTCAAAGGTAACAAATCACAAATAAGTTGTAATTATCTTGAGTTTGTAATAATTGTAAAGGTAGTATTTGAAACTGAAACAAAGGACCTTGCTCACTGGCTAACATGCAGATGGTTACCTGAGTTTTGCTTTTGTCTGTTTTTTTTTTTTTTTTCCAGACAAGATTGAGATGGAGTCTCACTGTGTAGCCCAGGCTGGCTTCAAACTTATGGCAGCCCTCCCTTAGCCTTCCAAATGCTAGTGTTAACCTCCACTGACCCCATTACCCTCTTGTCCCCTCCCACCCTTGCTGACCCCCTTGCTCTTCCTACTATTATGTACATGAGACCCTGTGTCAAAACACAGTAAAGTCAGAGAAAATACCCCAGAGTGTTAGAACAACACTTCCCTGTATAATCTCTTCTAAATTCAAACCCTTGAGTTCCAAGCTCTGTTAATCCCAATACAATATACAATACTTAAAGTATTTTCTCAGATTCTAATTTAAAATCTGAAAGACATTTCAAGGCAGGACTATTTAGTAAGTTTAACATATACTTATAATACTGTGTTTTTACTATATATTTTATTTACTATAAATTTAAGAATGAAACTGAAGCTAGATACATATCTATTGTCCCTACTACTTAGGAGGCTAAAGCAGGAGGATTGCCAACTTGGGTAACTGAGATTCCATCTCTTTACTTTAAAAGAAAAATGGATCTAGACCGCTAATTAAGTGTGCTAGTATTTGCTTTTGAGTGTGTGCACATACTATTCGTTAACATAATCTCACTGTGAGACTCTGATTTTTTTTAATTAAATATTCTCTTTATTTACATTTCAAATGTTATCCCCTTTCTTGGTTTCCCCTTCTCCCTCCCCCACTCACCAATCCACACACTCGCGCTTCCTGGCCTTGGCATTCCCCTACAATGGGGCATCGAGCCTTCACAGGACCAAGGACCTCTCCTTCCATTGATGATCAACAAGGCCATCCTCTGCTGCATATGCGGCTGGAGCTTTGGGTCCCTCCATGTGTACTCTTTGGTTGGTGGTTTAGTCCCTGGGATCTCTGGGAGTACTGGTTGGTTCATATTGTTGTTCCTTCTATGGGGCTCCAAACCCCTTCAGCTCCTTTGGTCCTTTCTCTAGTTTCTCCATTGGGGACCCTGTGCTCAGTCCAATGGTTGGCTGAGAGCATCCACCTCTGTATTTGTCAGGCACTGGTGGAGCTCCTCAGGAGACAGCATTATCAGAAGGCTCTGATTTTGTTTAACATACATTATCATTAATATTCTGTTGGATTCCAAAGTGTACTTAAAAGCTGTCTTTCTCTTTCTTCAGAACAACAACCCAAAGTGCGTGGTTGGCTTCTGGCTAGTCTTGACGGTCAAACAACAGGACTTATACCTGCAAATTATGTCAAAATTCTTGGTAAAAGAAGAGGCAGAAAAACAATAGAATCGAGTACAATGCTCAAGCAACAACAGTCTTTTACCAACCCAACATTAATTAAAGGAGTCACTACCACCAATCCTTTGGATGAACAGGAAGCTGCCTTTGAATCTGTTTTTGTTGAAACTAATAAGGTTCCCAGTGCACCTGATTCTACAGGGACAAATGGAGACAAACAAGATCTTTGATGTGTTTCCTGTTTGTGGGCAGGTGAACAATATTTTAAAGTATTTTAAAAAATTATTTCTTACAGAGAAATTAATTTGCAGTTGAATGAAAGCATTTGCTCATGGCTGTGCCGAGTGTTTTTCTGCTAGAAGTTATGTAGTCACACGCTAGCTGCTAGTCAAGTGATCTGGCTACACTTGACTGTCTCGTGGACCATGAGGACATTTGTTTCACCTAGCTTTTAAGATTATGGAGATAGTTGTCAGCTCCATCTTATCTCAGTCCCTAGGCTTAAATTTGATGAACAGTAGAACACACAAGTTGCCTCAGAAGGGATCATTAACGCTTTTTAAAGTTCCGAGTTAGTTGACTTGAAGTCTTCAAAAATTGAGTGATAACATCTACTTATAAGAACAGACAAAAGGCTAATTTTTTAACCTTATAAATAAACTAAATAATAAAAATTTTCTCATCTGTATTATGTCTGGTGTTGAATTTACTTTAGGTGATGTGTTTTTACCAGCAAATAATTGATACTATTATCTTTTATTGTATTTATAAAAGTGTGTTGTTAAGAGGTCACTGGAAGCACTGTGAAGAAGATGGTTCTGAATGACAGCTTCTTAGCCTCTTTACAGTATCAGGAGATCTCATCCTGACCGAATCACAACATGTAACAAGATCTCATCCTGAGTGAATCACAATATATGAATTTTTGTTCTTTTCCTCCAACTAAGACAGGAGTCCTTTAAGATTATACTTAATGATATAATCAATTCTGGCAGTAATGATTTTTAATTCTGAATTTTCTGCTTCTACATAAGATAATTACTTTTGTAAATTCCAAAATCAGCTTATACGTTAAATATTTGAAATATGTCTGTCGGGGTTGGGGATTTAGCTCAGTGGTAGAGCACTTGCCTAGCAAGCACAAGGCCCTGGGTTCAGTCCTCAGCTCTGGAAAGAAAAAACAAAATAACAAAAGGCCCAAAAAAAAACAAGGTAACTGAAATATGTCTGTCACATTGGATAGATTTCTTGTGGTTTTCACTACTGAGACTATAATTTGCTTGCTATTTCAAATACACTGACTTTTTGTTTGTTTGGTTTTTGCTTAATAGTGAATTTTATGTGTTTCCCCATAGAATTGGAAGCTTTATACGCTTGCTGTGAATATATTACAGATTAGAACTGTCAGAAATAAATCACAGAATTCATTTATAGACACTACTAACAGCTGTGGGTTTTGATAAAAAGTGATTTGGTTTTGCTTCTTTCATATAGATAGGTTTATCAAATAAATAATTCTGGAAGAGTTCATATTAAACCATGTCTAACCCAATATCTGCACAGAACAGAAGCACTAAAGACTTCTTAGGAAGCCCTTTTTTGAAATGACAATATAAGTAATGCATCTTTTCATCTTAAGATAGAGAGAAGCATTTATGGTACTTATTTATCTTTTAGGCTGATTTTTCTGACATTCAGTAGTAACTTTTCAGTTGAGAAAGGGGGTTAAATAATCTACCACTGAGGCATGGCCCTGACTCTCAAAGTTTTTAACAAATATTTACTTCTGACTTGAGATGTCTGAACTTTTCTCATGTCTAAATGTTACTCTAGACATCTAGACTAAACACTAGTAGTAAAGTAGAAATAAAATGTTGAGTCAGCACTATTTAGGTTTGGGGTGTTGTTTTGTTTTAGAAGATGAGCTTTAAAATAGGATTTGTGACTAATATTTCAGTTGTATAGGAAAGAGCTTAGACAAATAAATGATAAAACTTTCTTTTAGGGTCTTTATTGTTTGGCTGTCTATGCTAGATTATATAGTATTAACCTAATAACTACCTGTGTCCATTCTTTTTTGTTTGTTTGTTTGAAGACAGGGTTTCTCTGTATAGGCCTGGCTGTCCTGGAACTCACTTTGTAGACCAGGCTGGCCTCGAACACAGAAATCTGCCTGTCTCTGCCTCCCAAGTGCTGGGATTAAAGGCATGCACCACCACCGCTCGGCCTGTGTCCATTCTTTATTAAAGTCTTAGAAAAACAGTTGTAGGACTAGAGTGGCAGAAAGTTTTGTGGTTTAGAGTAAATGAATAGATTGGTCACAGCTCCAATATAATCTTAGGGACTTCCTGAAGTAGCATTACATCACAGGAAACTACACTTTCAATTAAATAATTCATAAGCTACAGTAAAAAACTAGATATCAGAAGTTTTAATTGTATTTTATCAGCTTGGGAAGAAAAAGATTAAAGGACTATAAATGCATTTTCATGTTCTAGATCTTACTCAAGTCTTAGCCAATTATTCATTTACCTGAGTGCAGCTGCTCTTTATTTTATGCTGTCTTTACTGGAAAAAGAAATGAAATACAGTTAAATTTGTATTTTTAATAGGTTGTGAAAATACTTTACCGGAGAATTAAAAGTATTTGAAACTTAATTTCTTTTTTTAAGATTATAGCTGCAAAAGAAGTACCATAACATATACTCCACACAAAACACAGTACAATGTGAATGCATGCATGTTCCTCGCTCTGCTAATAACAAGAAGAGTGTTTCTTTTAGTTTTCACATGTACTGTTAGATTAAACGCATTAACTGGTAAAGGGGTGTTTACAAGAAGGAACAAAGAACTCTTCTAACAAATAGATGTCATGTTCTAAACGTGGTAAGTGAGTTCTTAATGGTATGTGATTTTCTTTGGTTTGTAACACTAGTGTACATTTCACAGAAGACTCTGTTATACGTTATAGCTGGAGGAAAAGTGCTTTATCAAAGAGATGCTACACAAAACAAAGTACAGCCTGAATGCCTGTGTATTTCTCCTGTGCTAAGAACCAGAAGAGTGTTTGTTTTCACTTGTACACTTTGATTAAACACATTAGGCGATATCACTGTGTTTAAGAAGAAAACAAGACTGTTTCTCACAACAGACGTCATGGTCTAAATGCAATAAGTAAGATCAAACATCCTGTCATTTTCTTTACAACACTCGCGTTGCTTTACTGTATGTCACCAGCACATTTCACAAAAGTCTGTACAATGCATTATAATTGCAACAGAAATACTTTACCATAGATGCTTCACAAAGTACAACATGAATGCCTGAGTGTTCCTCTCTGTGCTATTATGAAGAGTGTTTCTTTTATTGTTCAATGGTAATTTAAACTCAATAGATGGTAAAGGCTTGTTTTTCAGAAGAAAACTGGAGAGTTTCTCAAAGAAACATGTCCTAAGTATGATAATTACGTTCTTAATCACATGTGATTTTCTGTAGTCTGCAACACTGTATGACATTCGTTTATCTTCTTTTTTTTCATCATCTTCCTTTTTTTCTTTTCTTTTTTATTGGATATTTTCTTTTTTTACATTTCAAATGTTATCCCCTTCCTAGTTTCCCCTCCGAAAATCTCCTATCCTTTACCCACTTCCCCTGCTCCCCAACCCACCGACTCCCACTTCCTGGCCCAGGCATTCCCTATCCTGGGTCATAGAACCTACACAGGACCAAGGGCACATCTCCCATTGATGACCAACTAGGCCATCCTCAGCTACATATGCAGCTAGAGAGCCATGAGTCCCTCAGTGCGTTTTCTTTGACTGGTGGTTTAGTCCCAGGGAGCTCTGGGGTTACTGGTTAGTTCACATTGTTGTTCTTCCTAGGGGCCTGCAAACCCCTTCAGCTCCTTGGGTACTTTCTCTGGCTCCTTCATTGGGGACCCTGTGCTCCATCTAATGGATGACTGTGAGCATCGACTTCTGTATTTGTCAGGCACTGGCAGAGCCTCTCAGCTATGTCAGGCTCCTGTCAGCAAGCTCTTGTTGGCATCTGCCATAGTGTCTGGATTTGGTGGTAGTTTATGGGATGGATCCCCAGGTGAGCAGTTTCTAGATGTCATCTGAACTTTGTCTCTGTAGCTCCTTCCATGGGTATTTTGTTGCTCTTTCTAAAAAGGAACAAAGTATACACACTTTGGTCTTCCTTCTTGAGTTTCATGTGTTTTGCAAATTGTATCTTGGGTATTCTAAGCTTCTGGGATAATATCCACTTCTCAGTGAGTGCATATCATGGGTATTCTTTTGAGATTGGGTTACCTCACATAGAATGATGTCTTCCAGATCCACCCATTTGTCTAAGAATTTCATGGATTCATTGTTTTTAATAGCTGAGTAGTATTCCATTGTGTAAATGTACCATATTTTCTGTATCCATTCCTCTGTTGAGGGACATCTGGGCTCTTTCCAACTTCTGGCTTTTATAAATAAGGCTGCTATGAACATAGTGGAGCATGTGTCCTTTTTACAAGTTGGAACATCTTCTGGATATATTCCCAGGAGTGGTATTGCTGGATCCTCTGGTAGTATTATGTCCAGTTTTCTGAGGAACCGCCAGACTGATTTCCAGAGTGGTTGTGCAAGTTTGCAATCCCACCAACAATGGAGGAATGTTCCTCATTCTGCACATCCTTGCCAGCATCTGCTGTCACCTGAATTTTCGATCTTAGCCATTCTGAATGGTGTGAGGTGGAATCTCAGGGTTGTTTTGATTTGCATTTCCCTGATTGTTAAGGATGTTGAGCATTTTTTCAGGTGCTTCTCAGCCATTCTCAATTCCTCAGTTGAGAATTCTTTGTTTAGCTCTGTACCCCATTTTTAAATAGAGTTATTTGACTTTCTGGAGTCCAACTTCTTGGGTTCTTTATATATATTGGATATTAGTCCCCTATCTGATTTAGGATTGGTAAAGATCCTCTCCCAATCTATTGGTGGCCTTTTTGTCTTATTGACAGTGTCCTTGCCTTACAGAAGCTTTGCAAGTTTATGAGGTCCAATTTGTTGATTCTTGATCTTACAGCACAAGCCATTGCTGTTTGTTCAGGAATTTTTCCCCTGTGCCCATATCTTCAAGGCCTTTCCCCACTTTCTCCTCTATAAATTTCAGTGTCTCTGGTTTTATGTGGAGTTCCTTGATCCACTTAGACTTGAGCTTTGTACATGCTAACTGCCAGTTGATCCAGTATCATTTGTTGAAAATGCTGTCTTCTTTCCAATGGATGGTTAGCTCCTTTGTCAAAGATCAAGTAACCATTGGTATGTGGGTTCATTTCTGAGTCTTCAATTCTATTCCATTGATCTACCTGCCTGCCCCTGTACCAGTACCATGCAGGGGTTTTTTTTGTTTGGTTTTTTTTTTTTTTTTTTTTAATCACAATTGCTCTGTAGTACAGCTTGAGGTTAGGGATAGTGATTCCACCAGAGGTTCTTTTATCATTGAGGATAGTTTTTGCTATCCTAGGTTTTTTGTTATTCCAGATGAATTTGCAAATTGCCCTTTCTTATATTTTTGGTTGTGAGCCTAGCCTTTAACGGCTGAGCCATCTCTCCAGCCTGCAAATTGCCCTTTCTAACTCTGTGAATAATTGAGTTGGAATTTTGATGGGGAATGCATTGAATCTGTAGATTGCTTTCCACAAGATAGCCATTTTGACTATGCTAATCCTGCCAATCCATGAGCATGCGAGACCTTTCTTCTGAGAGCTTCGATTTCTCTTCAGAGACCTGAAGTTTCTATCATACAGATCTTTCACTTCCTTAGAGTCACACCAAGGTATTTTATAATATTTGTGACTATTGTGAAGGAGGGTGTTTCCCTAAATTCTTTCTCAGCTTATTTATCTTCTGTGTAGAGAACAGCCAGTGATTTGTTTGAGTTAATTTTATATTCAGCTACTGCACTGAAGCTGTTTATCAGGTTTAGGAGTTCTCTGGTGGAATTTTTAGGGACACTTATATATACTATCATATCATCTGCAAATAGTGATACTTTGACTTCTTCCTTTCTAATTTGTATTCCTTTGAATCTCCCTTTGTTGTCGAATTGCTCTGTCTAGGACTTCGAGTACTATATTGAATAGGTAGGGAGAGAGTGGGCAGCCTTGTCTAGTCCCTGATTTTAGTGGGATTGCTCCAAGTTTCTCTCCATTTAGTTTGATGTTGGCTACTGGTTTGCTGTATATTGCTTTTTATTATGTTTAGATATGGGCCTTGAATTCCTGATCTTTCTAAGACTTTTATCATAAAGGGGTGTTGGATTTTTCAAATGCTTTCTCAGCATCTAATGAGATGATCAAGTGGTTTTTGTCTTTGAGTTTGTTTATATAGTGGATTATGTTTCTGGATTTCCATATATTGAACCATCCCTGCATTCCTGGGATGAAGCCTACTTGATCATGGTGGATGATCATTTTGATGTGTTCTTGAATTTGGTTTGCAAGAATTTTATTGAGTATTTTTGCATCAACAATCATAAGGGAATTTGGTCTGAAGTTCTCTTTGTTGGGTCTTTATGTGGTTTAAGTATCAGAGTAATTGTGGTTTCATAGAACGTATTGGGTAGAGTACCTTCTGTTTCTATTTTGTGGAATAGTTTGAGAACTATTGAAATTAGGTCCTCTTTGAAGGTATGATAGAACTCTGCACTAAACCTATCAGGTCCTGGGCTTTTTTTGGTTGGGAGACTATTTTTTTTTATTAGGTATTTTCCTCAATTACATTTCCAATGCTATCTAAAAAGTCCCCAATACACTCCCCCCCCCCAGTCCCCCACCCACCCACCCCCACCCCTTGGCCCTGGCATTCCCCTGTACTGGGGAATATAAAGTTGGCAAGTCCAATGGGCCTCTCTTTCCAGTGATGGCCGACTAGGCCATCTTTTGATACAAATGCAGCTAGAGTCAAGAGCTCTGGGGTACTGGTTAGTTCATAATAATGTTCCACCTATGGGGTTGCAGTTCCCTTTAGCTCCTTGGGTACTTTCTCTAGCTCCTCCATTTGGGGCCCTGTGATCCATCCAATAGCTGACTGTGTGACTGTGAGCATCCACTTCTGTGTTTGCTAGGCCCCTGGTTGGGAGACTATTAATGACTCTATTTCTTCAGGGGATCTGGGACTGTTTAGATCGTTAATCTGATCCTGATTTAACTTTGGTGCCTGGTATCTGTCTAGAAAATTGTCCATTTCATTCAGGTTTTCCAATTGTGTTGAGTATAGGCTTTTGTAGTAGGATCTGATGATTTTTTGGATTTCCTCAGATTCTGTTATGTCTCCCTTTTCATTTCTGATTTTGTTAATTTGGATACTGTCCCTGTGCCCTCTAGTTAGTCTGGCTAAGGGTTTATCTATCTTGTTGATTTTCTTTTGTTGTTGTTGTTGTTGTTGTGTTTGTTTGTTTGTTTTTCAAGACAGGGTTTCTCTGTATATCCCTGGCTGTCCTGGAACTCATTTTGTAGACCAGGCTGAAAGAACCAGCTCCTGGTTTGGTTGATTCTTTGTATAGTCTTTTTGTTTCTATTTGGTTGATTTCAGCCCTGAGTTCGATTATTTCCATCTACTCCTCTTGGGTGTATTTACTTCTTTTTGTTCTATAGCTTTCAGGTGTGCTGTCAAGCTGCTAGTGTAAGCTCTCTCCAGATTCTTTTTGGAGGTACTCAAAGCTCTGAGTTTTTCTCTTAGAACTGCTTTCATTGTATCCCATAAGTTTTGGTACGATGTGTCCTCATTTTCATTAAATTCTAAAAAGTCTTTAATTTCTTTTTTTATTTCTTCCTTGACCAAGTTATCATTGAGTAGAGCATTGTTCAGCTTCCATGTATATGTGTGCTTTCCATTGTTTTTGTTGGTATTTAAGACCAGCCTTAGTCCGTGGTGATCTGATAGGGTGCATGGAATCATTTCATTCTTCTTGTATCTGTTGAGGCCTGTCTTGTAACCAGTTTTGGAGAAGTTACATGGGTGCTAAGAAGAAGGTATATTCTTTTGCTTTAGGATTAAATTTCTATAAATATCTCTGTTAGATCCACTTGGTTCATAACGTCTGTTATTTTCACTGTGTCTGTGTTTAGTTTGTGTTTCCATGATCTGTCCATTGATGAGAATGGAGTGTGGGAGCACTATTATTGTGTGAGGTGCAATCTGTGCTTTGAACTTCAGTAAAGTATTTGTTGTTGTTGTTTGTTTGTTTTAAATGAATGTGGGTGCCCTTGTATTTGGAACATAGATTTTTCAGAATTGAGTATCCTTCTTGGTCTTTGACCAGTGTGAAGTGTTCTTCCTTATCTTTTTTGATAACTTTTGGTTGAAAGTTGATTTTATTCGATATTAGAATGACTACTTCAGCAAGTTTTTTCTTGGTACCATTTGCTTGAAAAATTGTTTTCCAGCCCTTTATTCTGAGGTAGTGTCTGCCTTTTGTCACTGAGGTATGTTTCCTGTATGCAGCAAAATGCTGGGTCCTATATACATATCCAGTCTATGTCTTTTTACTGGGGAATTGAGTTGTTAAGGGATATTAAGGAAAAGTGATTATTACTTCCTGTTATTTTTGTTGTTAGAGGTGGGATCATATTTGTGTGGCTATCTTCTTTTGGGTTTGTTGAAAGATTACTTCCTTCTTTTTTCTAGTGTGTAGTTTCCCTCCTCGTGTTGGTGTTTTCCATCTGTTATCCTTTATAGGGCTAGATTTATGAAAAGATATTATGTAAATTTGGTTTTGTCATGGAATAGCTTGGTAATTGAGTTTTGTTGGGTATAGTAGCCTGGGCTGGGATTTGTGTTCTCTTAGTTCTGCATGACATCTGCCCAGGACCTTCTAGATTTCATAGTCTCTGGTGAGAGGTCTGGTATAATTCTGATAGGTATGTCTTTATATGTTACTTGACCTTTTTCCCTTACTGCTTTTAATATTCTTTCGTTGTTTTGTGCATTTGGTGTTTTATTATGTGTCGGGAGGAATTTCTTTTCTGGTCCAGTCTATTTGGAGTTCTGTAGGCTTCAGTATATTTGTGGGTATCTCTTTCTTTAGGTTAAGGAAGTTTTCTTCTATAATTTTGTTGAAGATATTTACTAGCCCTTTGAGTTGGGAATCTTCTCTCTCTTCTATACCTATTATCCTTAGGTTTGATCTTCTCATTGTGTCCTGGATTTCCTGGATGTTTTGGGTTAGGAACATTTTTGCTTTTTGCATTTTCTTTGACTGTTGTGTCAATTTTTTTTATGGTATCTTCTGCACCTGAGATTGTCTCTTCTATCTCTTGTATTCTGTTGGTGATGCTTGCACCTATGACTCCTAATCTCTTTTCTAGGTTTTCTAACTCCAGGGTTGTCTTAGTTAGGGCTTTACTGCTGTGAACAGACACCATGACCAAGGCAAGTCTTATAAAAACAACATTTAATTGGGGCTAGCTTACAAGGTTCAGTCCATAATCATCAAGGTGGGAACATGGCAGTATCCAAGCAGGTATGACACAGGCAGAGCTGAGAGTTCTACATCTTCATCCAAAGGCTGCTGGTGGAAGACTGACTTCCAGGCAACTGGGGTGAGAGTCTTAAGCCCACACCCACAGTGACACACCTATTCCAACTAGGCCACACCTCCAGATGGTGCCACTCCCTGGTCCAAGAATATACAAACTATCACAGGGGTTGTCTCCTTTTGTGATTTCTTTATTATTTCTATTTCCATTTTTAGAACTTGGATGGTTTTGTTCATTTCCTTAGCCTGTTTGATTGTGTTTTCCTGTAATTCTTTAAGGGATTTTTGTGTTTCCTCTTTAAGGGCTTCTAGCTATTTACCTGTGTTCTCCTGTATTTCTTTAAGGGAGTTATTTTTGTACTTCTTAAAGTCCTCTATCACCATCATGAGAAGTGATTTTAGATCCAAATCTTGCTTTTCCGGTGTGATGGTGTATCCAGGACTTGCTGTGGTGGAAAAATTGGGTTCTGATGATGCCAATTAACCTTAGTTTCTATTGCATATGTTCTCATGCTTGCCTCCCGCCATCTGATTATCTCTAGTGCTACCTTCCCTCCCTATCTGACTGGGGCCTGTCCTTCCTGTGATCCTGGTTGTGTCAGAACTCCTCAGAGTTCAGCTGTCTGTGATCCTATAATTCTGGGATCCTGGGATCCTGGGATCCTGAGTATGTCAGCTCCTAGAAGTCAATCTACCTCTGGGACCCTGAGATTCTGATGTGACCAAGCTCCTGGGATCCTGGGATCTTATGATCCTGGGCGTGTTAGAGTGCCTGGGAGTGGAGCTTCCTCTGTGTGTTGTGAGACTGGCTGCAGAGTTTGCTCAGACCAGCTTAGACCGGAAGCATCCTGTGCCACTCGTCGGATGATTTCCTGGGTACCTAGGTACCACTGATCCTAGTTACTTCAAGTTTTGGGGTAGATGTTGTGTCATCCTCACATCTGATCCTATGATCCTGGTCATGTTAGAGTGATTGGGAGTGGAGCTTCCTCTGGGTGTTGTGGGACTGGCTGCAGAGATTGAGCCCAAGGTCTCGTGTTATCCTATTTAAAAGACCTGGATTAGAAATTAATTTTCCCTACTTCAAATTAAGAAAAACTTCCCTCACAGGTTTAACACTCATTTGGGAGTTTTAGTTCCAGATGTAGTCAAGTTAACAACCAAAAATAGCCATTGTTTGGTTGTGTGTTAACAACCAAAAATAGGCATTGTTTTAGTTAGGGTTATTTTCATTTTCTTAGGTTACTTTCTGCCCACGGACCTACATGCCCAGGGGTAATCCCAGCCACAGTGTACTGGGGACCATCCCACACTGGTTATTAATTAAGAAAATACTCAAGCCTGGTGATGCTGGCACACACCTTTAAGCCCCTTGAGGTGTGAACAGGTAGCCCTGACCCCAGACTTCTCCATGTCCTTTTTCCAGCCTCTCAAAGTGGGAGAGTGGCCAGGGCTGTCCTCACAGGAAAAGGGAAAAAAAAAAAAAAAAAAAAAAAAGCTCAAGATCAGGCCACCCTGCATGACTCCAGCCCCCAAGAAACCTTATATAAATCCTTCCTCCTGCTTCTCTCATCCACACCACTCTTGTGTCTTTGCTAATAAATCTCTTGTGTGGGATTTGCTGGGTGTTGTGACATTATGGTATTTCTTGGCTTCTGACTGCCAGGATACCTTTCCCCTCAGAGCTGCAAAACCTCCACTGGGGAGGTGGAATACTTAGATTTGGGAGGCAGAGGCAAGTATATCTCTGAGTTCAAGACCAGCCTGGTCTATAGAGCAACCCCCAGGTAAGAAATCCCTGTCCAAAAAAAAAAAAAAAATGTTAAGAAAAAGAAAAATGGAAAGAAGAAAGAAAAGGGAGGGAGAGGGAAGACAGAAAGAAAAAGACAATACTCTACAGGCCTGCCTTATCTGTTTGTTTGCTTATTTGTTTTCCAAGTCATGGTTTCTTTGTATAGCCCTGGTTGTCATGGAATTCACTTAATAGACCAGGCTGACTTCAAACTCACATAGACTGCCTCCGCCTCTCTCTGCCTCTCTATACCTCTATGCCTCTATGCCGATGGCTCCCCAGTGCTGGGACTAAAGATGTGCACCACCATGCCCTGATCTTATTAAGGCATTTTTCTGCACGAGGCCAGCACTGGAGTGATGATCTTTTTTTGTTGAGGGTTCCTCTTGAGGCAGTGGAGGGGGAAGAGCATTAGTGAAGGTTAAGACTTTTGTCTTAAAAGATATGAGGGTGAGACTTCTGTCTTACAAGATATTTAGGGTTGCTGTATAATAATTAAAAGTTTACTTATCTAAGTCTAATTTACTTTGCTGTTGTAGCTGATGTGCCTTCTGTGTTCCTCTGAGGCCAGAAACTGCAGTCTCTGGCACTTAGCACCTCATCCTAAAACAGCAAAGGATTAAGTAAAATAGGCATTCTTCTATCTCAGCAAGGACTGTGGGGCTCTAACTTTCAGCCTGCTAGTTGTAGTTGCAGGAAGAAAAGGGGACACTTTGAAAAGTGATTTTAGCATTTATTTCCAACTAGTAAAAAGTTTCCTATGAAAGCTCTCTAAGAAAAAGGGGGAAAACTGGAAGATCCTAATCAGGGCAAGGAAAATTTCCCTGTCCCTCTCTTTGTCCTCAGCACTTATACATCTTTCAGAATACATGATCACATGATAAAAAGTTCATCACAAGTTAACACATAAAATGAAATCATAAATCGAAATAGAAGTTTACAACAGTGAATGTTTACATGCATATCCGTTAGGAGTAACTAGCTAAACATTCATCACCTATCTCAGCTCCACAGGTTCAGTGAGAGTTAAAAAACATAACTAAGTTATTAGTGAAGTGTTGTCAATATTTTGTCTTCTGTGTTAGCACCTATAGTAAATCACTAGTTCCCTTTGTTATGACCTTTGGCTAATTGTTTTACAACCTGTTGGAATGTGCTCTGAGTAGTAGAAATCTGCTTACTATCAGAAGCAATTTACATGGGAGACTGACAGAGTTCTCATTGCAGTTTTGAATATCAGAAAAGGACCTAAAAGAAGTCCTACTATAAAAGAGCTTGATAAATACTGATATAACTTTAGGAGTTCTTATAGTATCATCATAAAGAATTGAGAAGTCATCTATTTGTCTACATAGTATCACTAAAAGAGAGTACATCTTCGTAGATCTTTTGAGATCTGCTCAAAGGGGTGGGCTAATACCTAGTGATTCTTATATATGTTTAATAATAACAGGAAAAGCATACTAACAGCAGGAATCTTTCCTAAAATGATTTTCTCTTGGTTCTTGCCTATGGGAGCAAATCTGTCGATTATTTTAATCTGAGGCAGACCGTCTCAAGAAGGTCACCTGCTAGTTATTAGCTTATCCTATGATTGCTCCTGACATCTCTCAATTGAGGCTCCCTCTACTCCAATGACTCTAGCTGTGTCAAGTTGACATACAACTAGCCAGAACTGGCATATATCCAAAGGACACTATCCCACCATAGAGACACCTGCTTAGCCATGTTCATTGCTGCTCTATTCATAACAGGCAAAAACTTGGAAATAACCTAGATGTCCCCCAACAGAAGAATGGATAAAGAAAATGTATATGATGAGATATCAGTCATTAACAAATGAAATCATGAACTTCTAGGTGTGTGCAAAGGGATGCAACTAGAAAAAAATCATCCTGAGTATCCCAGATCCAGAAAGACATCACTTATATTAGCTGTTAAGTCATTGATAACCCAGCTAGAAGCCGTAAATCACAGAGATTAGGTATAGAGTAAGGAACGAGGAGGGACGTGTGGATTATTAGAAAAGGGAAACAGAATAGATAGTTATGGATGGATGAGGGAGGCTGGAATGGGAGGCTCTAGAGGGAAAGGGAAGGGGAGAGAGGACCAGGAAAAGAATACCAAGAGAGACAGCCAAAATTAAGGGCCGTTTGAATAGTAGAAAACCTAATACAGCAGAACTTCCTAAAATATACACATACATGAAGGTGCTCTAAATCAAACTGCCAAATAATGGGAGACAGAGCCCCAACTGGCCATCTCTCTGTCACCAAATGAAGCTTCCAGGCCTGGGATTGAGCTACATCTAATTGAGTTGTTGAACAAATGTGTCTCATGAGAATCCCCAAACAACTCGGGCTGTTGTCAGGACTATAGGTTGTTCTCCACGAACTGACAGCAAGGACCTACTATTGAAGACAACACCTACACAACTCATTGAACATGGAGAAGTCAAGCTGGTGCCCACATAGAGCCTTCACCCCTGTGTGCTAGTTCCCTTAGTACAGAAAGGTACTCAGCATGATACCAAAAGAGAAACAAGCACCAACTCAGCCACAAACCCTCTGACTGACAAGGGTGTCCTGCCCAGAAGATATACTATTTTAATGGTAGCACAAAGCTTTTGGGCATAGCCATCCAGTGTCTGATTTGCCTTGAAGCCCACTCTATAAGACAAAATTCATACCCCACACTGCTTAGTTGACCAAGAAACTGAGACCAGGGACCTAGAGTTTAACTAACTACAGAGAGAGAGAGAGAGAGAGAGAGAGAGAGAGAGAGAGAGAGAGAGAGAGAGAGAGAGAGAGAGAGAGAGAGCACTCTGAACACTCAGCCCTAAATGGTATGTATGTCTCCATCAAATTCCTCTCCTCAGAGAACAGGGCACTCATGGAAGAGAAAAGAGTGTAAGCAGCAGAGGGCACGGAGGACACCAAGAAAACAAGGCCCTCTAAATCAACATGACCAAGCACACAAGAACTTGAGAGACTGAAGCAGCATGCACAGGGCTGCAACAGGCCCTCTGCACATATATTACAGCTTTCAGTTTAGTGTTTTTATGGGATTGCTGTGTGAGCAAGTGGGTCTCTGTTTCTTGTGCTTTCTCTTGTCTCTTTTTCTTCTGTTTGTCCAATTCTGGTGTGTTAATTTTTGTTTTATCTTTTATTTTATTGTTTTAAAAAAAAGTAATTGTATAACCTTCGTAGTGTGCCATGTTGATTAAGGTAGATAACCGATGCATACCTGGCATATATTTTTAAATGTTCCATGGATGGTAGGCTTCCTTTACTGCGTGTATTAACTTGACAAATGAGCCCTTCACAAGTCTGGTTACAAAAACCTGGGCATCATGAAGCATTCATAAAGCAGAAACCGTGGCTTATCTGCTGCCACACTTGTCTGACTTGGAGGTCGAAAGCTCTATGTGCAGCCACTGAAGCTCAAGCTGAATGTGAACACGCGTTCTCCTGAGAGCAAGACAGGGACCATTCGCTCCCAGCAGGAAGCCTGAGCCTGCAAAGTGACCCAAGTGCTTTTCTCACTGTGCTACTCGGAGCTTCGCTAAGGTCTGAGGCCCATTATCAAATGTGGAAGCCTCATTCCTTGGGCACAATTTGGACTCTACCTGCACATTACCTCCCCACAGTGGGAAGGGAGATCTATTTGAGTGGTAGGAGGAAAGCCTTGGCAGATAAGGCGATTGAAGAGAAAACAATAAACAACAACAACAAAACCAAACAAACGTTCAACTTCCTCTGGGAACAAAAAAAAGAAATGAAGATTTGATTGAAACCATAACCTTGAGAGTTACTTATATTCTTTTTGATATACAGCTTACACTTTGTCTGTCTCTGTCTCTGTCTCTCTCTCTCTCTGTCTCTCTCTGTCTCTCTCTCTGTCTCTCTCTGTCTCTCTCTGTCTCTCTCTCTCTCTCTCTCTCTCCCTCCCTCTCTGTCTCTCTCTCTCTCTGTCTCTTTCTCTGCTTGCAAACAGGTTTATTAGTGGACACTGTTTTAGTTTAATCTTGCCAGAACCATGGAGTGATTGCCAACGCAAACTCACATCTGGCCACTAATACATTTCCATCAGTGCTGTAAGACTGAACATCAATCAGCCTTCCAAGTTTAACACTGGAACATTTTCCACACTATATCTGAGAAGTCGCCAGCTTTTCAGTTTACAGTATATTTCTAAGTGCCAGCCAACGCCCTATCCAAGCATATATTTTTTTCTGTTGAACCTAAGCAGCTTATAGCAAAATGAGTGACAGGGAAAGATTTACTCTATTCTTTTCATTCGAGCTCCCTTTATCTCCCACGTTCAAGATCAAGCGCTGAGGACCTAGTTGCTAAGAGACAGGACGCTGAGAAAGTGGGGACGCTGCACTGCGACAGGCCAGAGAGAACGAGCCAGAGAGGGCAGGGTGAAGAGCAGGCTCGGTGCAGCGGTGGGCTGCGCTCTGGCACCGCCCGCACCCGCCCTCTTCAGGAGCTCGTCGCTCATTGGATGCTCTGCTGCGGCGCTAGCTTGCGATTGGCCCGGACGCGTCGGCCGGGCCCCGCCCCTCGGCGCTCTTGCTGGGCGGCTGGCTAGCGGGCGCAGGCGGGTGCGGCCGCGGCTCGTGAGGCCGCCTCAGCCTGGCGTGTGCGCCGGGTCGCGCCGTTCTGGGCGCGAGCGCGGGCGGTGCTGGCCGCTGCAGGTGACACCGGCGCGGTGAGGGCCGCCGCGGCCCTGTGGAGGTGAGAGAGACGCTGAGAGGCTGGGGCACCCACCCGGAAGCTGGAGTGGGGCGAGGGCCGGGAGCGCCGCTGCCCATCCGAGCGGGCGGGCTGGCGGGCAGGCGGGCGGTGCGGGGCCCCGCTGCCCGGAAGCCCGCGGACGCCCGGGCGCAGCCTGCCGCCCCGTCCCGCCGCCGCCCTCGCCTACGCTCCTGGAGACGGAGCCCAGCTTCGGTCGCCGGACTCCGGCCCTCACAGTCCCCGCCAGGCTGCTTTCCGATGCCTTTGTCTGCTCCTCTCCAGCCCGCGCCTCGAGTCGGTGCCCACGCCGCGGAATCCCGGTCCCGAGGACGCGCCGCGAAGGGAGCCTCGGACCCGGGCTTGGAAGGGCTACTTACCCGGGTGGGCAGTGATGTCTTTCAGAATCAGAGCCAACCGGCTGGGTCACACGTGTGGATGAGAGCCAGGAAGTCTGTTGTGGAGCAGGACTAACAGCCTCCCTCTGCTGTGCCAGAGGCCTTCCACCTGTCCCTGTGACCACCCCCGCCTCCACTCCTTCCTCTGCCTAGGGAAAAATCAAGAGCCCCCTTTTCATTGAAAAATGAAAAGCAGATGCTTGTCCATATGAATAAACCAAAATAAGGAATAGGTTATGTTCTTTAAAGGTGTAAAATGTTAAAACAATAGAATTTTTATATTTTAGTAAATAATGTTATTTATTTACTAAATATATTATGCCTTAAACACTTTTAAAGTATGGTGTCATGCATGAGAGGATAATTTTGAGTTTTGGATATTTTCTTTTGGTCATAGTTTTTTATTCGTTTATACCTTTCTCCAGAATGAGATGCATGTGCCAGCTGTTCTAAGACTGTATGTTAGTTATTCATACCCTAAAGGAAACATTCTCATAGATTAGTTTAACTAGAATACACAGTAGTTTTTTTCCCTTGATTGGAAAGATTCAATTGTGTCAACAGAAAAAAAAAATCACACCCAAGTTACTTAAATCATCCATTACCATGAATAAATGAGTATTATATTTGAAATATACAAGTTTTTAAGAATTTGATGGAGACAGCTTTCTTGTTAATTTAATTAAGTGCTGGGAACTTAGCTCATTTGTGGAGTACACTGTGCCACCACCACCACCAAAAACAGAAAATAAATTTTAATTAAATAACTGAAAGTTAAAAGTGAAAAAGCAGAACACAAGGGGTCTTTGTCTTGAGTTCTACTTTAAACTGTTTAGTCGCCTTTTCTCCTTTCGAGTGCTGGTTGTCCAACCCAGGGCCTCACACATCTCCATTCCCATCCCAAATGTCTCCTAAGGTCCAAACAAATTATAATTAAACACCGCTTTCCAAATCATTTGTCCTCAGGAAAAGGAATGCACACATTACCCATGTAAGCAGAGAACAACATTTTGTTCACTGAAAATTAAGATTTCACATTTATTTTTGAACAGTGAACTTAAATATTCATATAAATCTTCGGCTTGGAGTGGGTTCCAAAAGATACATTGTTTCTTTAAGGCTTTGAGACTTTATTAAGTCAGCAAGCATTTTTTGGCACTATCTGTTTTGCCGGTTTTTTTTTTTTTTTTTTTTTTTTGAGGAATCAAAGAGCTGAGTGTGTCCGAACACACTTGAAATCCCTGTGCTCTAAGACAGGAAGATCATGAGTTAGTTAGAAGCCATCCTGGACTACAAAGCCAGACCTACCCCAGGTGGATAAAAGTCAAATTCTGTTCTGGGCAGTGCTTTCTAAGGGATTCAACAAAATTCTTGAAAATTTTTATGTCAGTAACAGCCAAAATAGGATAAGGAAAAACAATTGCCATAATAAATTGTGTTGCACACTTTGCATGCCAGACACTGCTGGGTCCTTTATGGTATTGTTTAATTCTCACAATAATCTTAAAAGTAGTTATTACTTTCCTTATAGCAAGCCCCAGATTGCGCTGCTAGAAATGGAGACGCTTGGTAAGTATTCATAGCCTGTTTTATTCCTCTTATTGGCAGCATACTTCATGCTATGTTTTGTTATCTTTACAAATCTGTTTAAGAATCTCAGACGTGCTACGGCTGCAGACATCCAGTCCTCACTGTGTCAGGTGATTCTTCTCACCAAGGATCACAGAAAGAGAGCACCTATGGTTTGACCTTTGTTTTGCAGATGAGGAAACTGAGACACGGATTATCTGAACTAGACAATATCTTAATGGTAGAACCAAGATAGAAAGTTGGACAGTTTGACTTCAGAATCTATACTTGTAACTCATACATTGTACTGGGCCTTCAGTAAGGTACATCTCAGAAAGCTATAACTTTACAATCCTTAATTCTTGTGTGTGTTTCTTTTGTATTTTAGATTTATTCGTTTTTATTTTATGTGTACCTTGTGTTTGCTTGCTTGCATGTATCTGGATGCACCATATATTTGTCTAGTGCCTATGAAGGCCAAAAGAGGGCATTATAGCCCTGTAACTGGAGTTATAGACAGTTGTAAGAAACCACTTGGTTGCTGGGACCCAAACCCTGGTTCTGTGTGATAACATCAAGTGCTCTTAACTGTTGCTTTTTAATGTTTATGCAGACACATAGGATTGTATTGTTTTAGCTGACATTTGATGCCCTATGACCCTGTTTATATAAACAACCACCTAGTGGTAATAACTGCTTCTACATTTCTACTCAGTGTGCTATTTTAAATGTCACAATCCTAGGAAGTATCTTTTGTCTTTACATATCACGTCTCATTTCTCCGGGAGGTGCTTTTATTATCTTCACAAGGTGATCTTTTTTGTCCTCTCTGTACTGTCTGTCATAGGCTTTTAATGTGGCTTGTGATGTTGCTAAAACTCAAACCGGACCTTCAGACTCTGGGCACACTGCTCTTGGTCGGTTAGTCATCTTTGCCCTACATTATGCCACACTTTTCTACAGAGCATCTCCTATTTTCTTTTTTTTTTTTTTTTTTGGTTTTATGAGACAAGGTTTCTCTGTGTAGCCCTGGCTGCCCTGGAACTCACTCTGTAGACCAGGCTGGCCTCTAACTCAGAAATTTGCCTGCCTCTGCCTCCCGAGTGCTGGGATTAAAGGCGTGCACCACCACGCCCGGCTAGCATCTCCTATTTTCAAGTGGTATTCCCAAGCTAGAAACTAAGACAGCTAAACTAAGAAAACATGACTAGCCATAAACCTTTACCAGTGTTTTCTTCTTTAATTCTGTGTTCCAACTTCAGCTTCAGTGCCTAACACATAATGGAGTATTCGTAAATGCGCGGATAAAATAGTATGTCTTAAATCTATTAACATAAAGAACTTCCTGAAATATTTTAGCTTTGGACAGGTAGTTTCTTTTTCTTTCCTTTCTTTTTATAATTTCCCCAGCCTGCCTCATGGGCCAAAGCTTTCAGGGTTGTGTCATTGAAACATAATTGGCTTTCTAGTCTGTTAGAGTCTGTCCTTTCCATCCTAGACCACCATCTCTACCTCTCTACTTCTCCTTAGAGAATGAAGAGAACATAGATTGAAAAGTGAACCCTTACTCTGCATCTTATTAGATCTATGGCATTGTTCAAATTACTTAACTCCTCCAAACCTGTTTCCTTATGTTGTAAAATCAGGACAAGCTCTGCTTTCATAGCGATCACAGGCTCCTGTGCCTCTCCATGGCTGCCTCCCTCTTGGCTCTTAGGTTTTTTCCAGTACCCATTTTCTGCCAGATCAGTCAGTCAGTTTCACATTGCTTCAGAAAATAGTGTTGAAAAAGAACTTTCCAGAGAGAAGTTGTTTCAAACATACAAAACTAACCACTATAATAGATAGACATCATTATAACAACCACAGATATATTAACTGCTATGTTAAGTTGCTAGGCTATTTCATTTCATTATGTCTACAACTTCAGCATGCTCAGCCATGGTACATTATTTGTGCCATGAGCATTCACTCAAGGAAAAAATAGGAGGGAATTATTTAGGAACAGAGTGAAATTATACTACGTTCAGCAAGCTTCGTATTTTGATTTCTTCATGGTTTGATGATATTATCTATGAATAGTCAGTATATAAACTGCATGCTTAGTGACTTTTTCAGAAAATAAAGTACACTCAACTTTTCCTGGACATTTTATTTGGAAAAAATTTAACATATAGCAGAGACAAAGTTTGTTTTGTTTTATTTTGTTTTGTTTTGTTGTTTTTAATAAAAACCCAAATACCTGTCACCTGGAGTTTGCCACTAAGATTCTGCCTTTTAAGCCAGGCAGTGGTGGCGCACGCCCTTAAGCCCAGCACTCAGGAGGCAGAGCCAGGTGAATTTCTGAATTTGAAGCCAGCCTGGTATACAGAGTGAGTTCCAGGACAGCCAGGGCTACATAGAGAAACCCCATCTTGAAACAAATAAACAAACAAAAGATTCTGCCTTTTTACTAGATATTTAATCATTCTTATATGTACTTATCTTTCAAGTCATAATATTCAAAGCTTTTATGTTTGAAGCAATTTTAGATGAGTATTTGGTGTTTGCTTTATACCAGTTTTTTTTTTTCTTTATATAGTGGCAGGTAACTTTTAGGAATGGACTATAACTAGTCCACAATGTTCTGGAAACATCTGAATTTCAGATGTAATAATACTGTGTGTTTTCCCTATTTCTAGCTCTAAAAGATGAGTCGTGGATATCCAGAAAACAATAATTTCCTGAATAATAATAACCAAATGGTATTGGATATGATCCTTTACCCATTGATTGGAATCCCTCAGACCATCAACTGGGAAACTGTGGCAAGGCTTGTGCCTGGATTAACGCCCAAAGAGGTGAGTAACAGTCTCTGGGCCCCTCCTGAAGTACAGATGGCAGCAGCAGCACAGGAAAACAGATGCTCCGCCCAGTGAGATGGAAAGAAACATCTAAGTAAAAAAATTATATCTATTTTATTTTGTGTTAGTGTTTTACTTCATTGATTTCTGTGCACCACCTTCTTATAGTGCTAAAGGAGACCAGAAGAGAGCATTATATCTTCTGAAACATTAATATAATCCTAACACTCAGGAGTTTGAGGCTAGCCTAGTACAGAGCAAGTTCCAGGACAGCCACATAAATAAATAAATAATTTTTTTTATAGACAAACAAGTAATATAAGAACACAGGCTGGCCTTGAACTCAGATCTACCTGCCTCTGCCTCCCCAGCTCTGGGATTAAAGGCATGTGCCACCATCATCCTGTTGTGATGAACATTTAAAGCATAACAGTATAGATTAAATTATAAGGAGAAAAGCAAATGGACTCTGAAATATTAACAGGCTAGTCATCCTGATAACATAATTGACTTTATTAATTTTATACTCAGAATCAAACTTTAAGAATTCTTATAGGAGAAACATAGTCTTTTAGTACACTCATGGACACTAGTTTGAGATTTAGAAACCAGTTTTTGTTATGCTTTGGTTTTGGTGGGTTATTGAATATAACTTACTTAATTCTATTTTATGTGCATTAGTGTGAGGGAGTCAGACTCTCCTAGAACTGGAGTTACAGACAATGATGAGTTGCCAGGAATTGAACCTGGATCCAATGGAAGAGCAGCCAGTGCTCTTAACCACTTAGCCATCTCTTCAGCCCCTGATTTTTGTGGGGTTTTTTTTATATGAAATTTACAACATAACTCAGGGTGAAGTATCTTCTGCCTTAACCTCCAAAATGTTGGAATTATAAGAGTGCACCACTATACCTGGAACTCACTATGAAGTCCAGGCTGGCCTGGAACTCATAAAGATCCTCCTGCCTCAGCCTCTGGAGTACTGGAATTACAGTATCCAATAATTCCATTGATGGTTTCATTTTTACTTATTTACTCTCGGTGTTGGGTTTTCTTGTTCTGTTTTTTTTTTTTTTTTTTTTCCTTCAGCTTAGGACTTCTAATTTGTCTTAATGTCACTGAAGTAAAAATCATAGTAAAACATTCCATCTTTTACAGTCCAGACACAGACAAAAAACAACAAAAACTATTTATGTAAAAAATGGTTTTGTACATGAGATGAAACAGAATTCAAATATGAACTTAAAACATAACAAGAAAGGCCATCTCTATCATTTATCTCCTTGAAAAGTGTATATGAATATCCAGTCAAACTTAGCAGGGAAAATCTGTGTTAACATGTTGCCTAGATGGACTCCAAGTAGACCACAGGACCACTGTCATGAAATGGCCTCAGGAGGTTCTGCCATCTAATGGGTAACAGTGGAAACATTTGTTTCAAATGGAAGAGGGTAGACAAGGACAGAACAGCTGCGCAGGGGAGAGTCAGATTTATTTCTTTTTGTTGTTGTTGTTGTTGTTGTTGTTGTAGCCTGTCACCCCTGCCTTCTAGGAAAACTCTGTGGCCTCCCCTTCACCATTAGGCATTGTCTAGTCCAAGATAGTTTTGTTTCTGTCAGTGTTGCTTCCTTCAGTGGCCTCCTTGGCAGCTTTGGCACCTTCCTAGGTAGACTGCTTCCCTAGTATGTCTGAGGCCCTGGGATCAGTCCTTAGTACAACAATAGCCTGAGATATGTAGTAGAAGAAAAGAAAATATAGTGTTACAAGTCACATCCCCCTGGATTTGCTTTCCAGTAAAAGTTGGAATTAGATTTTATTAGGGCGAGGGGTATTGCTTAGTAACTCAGCTAGTACTGTCATCAGACAGTGGGTTCAGTTCCTAATCCCAGGTTAGGGTGAATTCTATGGCCATACCACTCAGAACATACCCAGTCTCATTTGATCTCCAAAGCTAAGCAAGGTCAGGCCTGGTTAATACTTAGATGATGACAGAATTAGGTATTATTCCTGATGGAAACACATAATACAAAAATAAAAGCCAAAAGCCAAGTATTTTATTTACTAATATTGTCAAGTGATAACAGATATATACCAAAGGGAAATATAGCTGATAAAGATAATCTTTACTCTTCTTCAAGAGCATATGTACATGATTCCTTTGAGTTAAGTATTTTTTACTTTGTTATTTAAATATTTTATGTCTGGGATGTTTTGTCTGCATGTGTTTGTACCATGTACCTGGTACCCTTGGAGGCCCTGGAACTGGAATTAACAGATGGGTATGAGCTATGTGGGTTATAGGAATTGAACCTGGGTTTTTTGAAAGAACATCTAGTGATCTTAACCATTTAGCTATCTCTCTAGCCCTGAGTTAACACATGTTTAAAAACAACTTCTACTCTGACATTTTTTTAATTAGGTATTTTCTTCATTTACATTTCAAATGCTATCCCAAGAGTCTCCCAGACCCTCCCCCCACCCACTCCCCTACCCACCCACTCCCACTTCTTGGCCCTGGCCTTCCACTGTACTGAGGCATATAAAGTTTGCAAGACCAAGGGGCCTCTCTTCCCAATGATGGCCGACTAGGCCATCTTCTGCTACATATGCAGCTAGAGACAAGAGCTCCGGGAGTACTGCTTAGTTCATATTGTTGTTCCTCCTATAGGGTTGCAGATCCCTTTAGCTCCTTGGGTATTTTCTCCAGCTCCTCCATTGGGGGCCCTGTGATCCATCCAATAGTTGACTGTGATTATCCACTTCTGTGTTTGCTAGGCCCCGGCATAGTCTTACAAGAGACAGCTATATCTGGGTCCTTTCAGCAAAATCTTGCTGGTGTATGCAATGGTGTCAGCGTTTAGAGCCTGATTATGGAATGGATCCCCAGGTTTGGCAGTCCCTAGATGGTCCATCCATACTCTGACTTTTAAAGGAGGAAAAATTAAGTTGCAGAATCTCACATATTAAAATATACAAATTTTGTTCACGTTCCCCCCAACAAAAAAATATAGCGGAGTATCTTTAGGTACAGGGAGATGGTTCATGACTCAGTTACAGCGCTCATCCAGAGGCTTATAACCACCTATAATCCCACTGCCAGGGGTGCAGCACCTTCTCCTGGCTGCTGTGGGCATCAAGCATTTACATGGTGCACATACATACATGCAGGCAAAACACTTGCACATTTTAAGTCAAATAAATAAATCTAAAATAATCTTAAAATGAATTATGTTAAATTAGAAGTCAAAAAATATCTTTTTCCATTATTTTTACTATGCCTTAACTATAGTTATATAACCCTAATGATATTGAAGTTGATTATTCAAAACTATGAATAATACATCTTCTTTCCTACTAGGTCACTCAACAATATATCATTAAATTTTATTGACTGAAGATTATCATTCATGATTACTTAATGGTTACTCTTATAGTACTACTCAATGATAATAAACATGTATTAAGATAGTAAACTTGTATAAAATCATTATGTGCTTTTTAAATTTTTTGATTAGCACAGGAAGTACCAGTGTTCCATTTTTATACAAAATGGTTTTGTTTTATTGGTTGTTTGGTTGTTATTGTTGTTTTGTTTGTTTTGTCTTTATCTAACCTGCATTTTTGCCATTTTATATCATTGAAGTGTGTAAAAAGGTTTGATGAGCTAAAGAGCTGTGGAAGTTCACCTGTTGACAACCAGTATAACCCTTTAATGGCTACTGGAGAGGGTCCTGTTGAAACTTTAGCCACTTACATTAAATCTTCACTTCTGGACACACAAGGAGATTTTCAAGAGACTCCTGTTGATCAAGATACAGTTTCTAAAGCAGGTAAGGTTATAAAATATAATGTAGTACTTGTCCTTATAAAAATTCTACATTTTGTAAGTTCTAGTCAACCTTCCTTTCTTTGTTTAAAGACTAATTCAAACACTGGTGTAAAAATCTGTTAGTGTTTTATCTTTGTAAATCTTAAAATTTCCCATTGTCTTTGTTGTTTTTCAAAAACCTTAACTTTAAATATATAGGTTAAGTAATTTTTCCATAACTAAATTTTAACCACACTAAAATCACTTCAGTTTGTCATCCTAGTTTTTCACATATTGTTTTTTTGTTATGACTTTGTTTTTTGAGAAAGGGCGTCATGTATCTCAGGCTGGACTTGAACTCACTACGTAGTTGAGAATGACCTTAGACTTCTGAGTTTCCTGCCTCTATCTCCCAAGTACTGAGAGGCTTATATCATCACACCCAGCTTACGCAGTGCTGGTATAACCTCACTCATGCTGGATACGTCTTTTACCACTGAACTATATTCCTACTCTTCATTTATTTATTTTAAATGAATTTTACATAGATGTTTCATAGCAAATGTATGTTTCATTTTCTCTCCTTTGCTCATTGTTTATTTGTATTTTTCCACCTAAAAGAGTAGAAGACTTTTCTTCTCCCAGAACTAAATCAGAGTCAATTTGTAAGTCCAGCTGTACTCAGACCTGTTTTTTACTTTTACGTGTGTGTGTGTGTGTGTGTGTGTGTGTGTGTGTGAGAGAGAGAGAGAGAGAGAGAGAGAGAGAGAGAGAGAGAGAGAGACAAAGTTCCATGTAGCCCAGACTGGCCTCAAACCTGTTCTATATCTGAGGATGATCTTGAGTGCTAGTATAAAAGCATGTACCACCATAGCCACTTAAAAATTTTATTTTGTTTATTTAGCGATAGGATCTCTCTATGTAGTCTTGGCTGTCCCCAAAATTACTATGTAAACCAAGCTGGTTTAGAACTCACTGAGATCGAGCCTACCACTGCTTCCCAACGGCTGGGATTATAGGAATATGCTGCCAGGCCAGACTACTTCAAGACAAAGCAAAACCAGTAGAGAATCTTGCTCATCTTTTACATCACCTTTTTCTTACAGCCAGTCTTATTCACTTAACAGAAATTCAAGTGACACGGTGACAAGGCTGAAGATACGTTTTCTGGAATTAGGTTTGGAAGTCACAGGCTTTAGAAGCCCACAGAATGAGTTACTTTCATTTCAGCAGCTGTCAGAATGTTGAAATAGAAATTTAAGGACACATGCTCCACTATGTTCATAGAAGCCTTATTTATAATAGCCAGAAGCTGGAAAGAACCCAGATGTCCCTCAACAGAGGAATGGATACAGAAAATGTGGCACATTTACACAGTGGAGTACTACTCAGCTATTAAAAACAATAAACTTATGAAATTCTTAGGCAAATGGATGGATCTGGAGAATATCATCCTGAGTGAGGTAACCCAATTACAAAAAACTCACATGATATACACTCACTGATAAGTGGATATTAGCCCAGAAACTTAGAATGCTCAAGATACAATTTTTAAAACACATGAAACTCAAGAAGAAGGAAGACCAAAGTGTGGATACTTCATTCCTCCTTAGAATGGGGAACAAAATACCCATGGAAGGAGTTACAGAGACAGTTTGGAGCTGAGACGGAAGGAAGAACCATCCAGAGACTGCCCCACCCGGGGGTCCATCCCATAGTCAGCCACCAAACGCAGACACTATTGCATATGCCAGCAAGATTTTGCTGAAAGGGCCCTGATAAAGCTGTCTCTTGTGAGGCTATGCCAGTGCCTGGCAAGTACAGAACTAGATGCTCACAGTCATCTATTGGATGGAACACGGGGCCCCCAATGGAGGAGCTAGAGAAAGTACCCAAGGAGCTGAAGGGGTCTGTAACCCTGTAGTAGGAACAATAATATGAACTAACCAGTACCCCCAGAGCTCGTGTCTCTAGCTGCATATGTAGCAGAGGATGGCCTAGGTGGCCATCACTGGGAGGAGAGGCCCTTGGTCTTGCAAAGATTATGTGCCCCAGTACAGGGGAATGCCAGGGCCAGGAGGCAGGAGTGTGTGGGTTGGTGAGCAGGGCAGGGGGAGGCTATAGGGGACTTTCGGGATAGCATTTGAAATGTAAATGAAAATATCTAATAAAAAATTTTAAAAAAAAAGAAAAGAAAAGAAATTTACTTCGGGAAGAAGAGGCTATGCTGTGCTTTTGAACCCTCGACTTAGTTTGGAATACTACATCATAATCTTTTGAAAGTGTTCACTATAACATTAGCAGTTTATGATTCATTTTCTATGTTTCTTCCATTTGCCTTTAAAATATTAACATTAAAGCAAGAATGCCACCTGACAAATACCACCTTAACTGCCTTGGAAACTGCATTTACCATGTTACCATGCTTTAAGTAAAACCCATTCTCAGCTAGAAATTCTAACCCATCCCCCTTTTTTTGTATGTGTCTGTTTCTGTATTTAAGGAAGACATAGTATAGCTACCACAAGGAATTGCTCTTCAGAAAGTGAAAACTGTACTGCTCATAATGCTGGAGAAGAGACTGGAGAATCTGAAGGGTAGGAGGCTAGTTGTTTGTTGGATGAGATTTAATACTGATACTACCTCTAACTGTGAAAGTACATGGTTGGTGCTAATGTACAACAGTTACCATACTTTAGGGGTTTACATTACACAATTGCTGAACCTCAAGTCAGAATCATCCCTGCGTGAACAACAAAAATAATACCTAACACATCACTTGCTTGTGTTATTTATACATTTTGGGGGGGTTTCATCAAAAATTAATTGACATTTAAAAAAAATTAGAAATAACATCTAGTAACACAGAACATTGAAAAGTAAATTTCAATGCCCAAAGAAAAATCTTTTAAGTAGTTCTTGAAGTTTATTAATGAGATTAAATGTTTATTTTAGAACCATTTTAATATAATTCTATACAGATATTTAAAAATAAATGTATTTCAGTATGCTTCAGCTTTTGATATTTTGAATTGTTGTGATTATTTCTTGTAGGACAAGTTGCATGCACAGTAAATGATTACTTGTTTTGGCAAACAGTATATCATATAAGAAATATCCTTCCTGTATCTCTAGGTTTGGTAGATTTATAATAGCAGCTTTATCAATATGACATATTAATTAGTTTACGTATGACAAAATTCATCTACTTAGCTACTTTTCTTCTCCCCACTCTCCCTTTCTTCCTGGTGTGGAGTCTTAAGCCTAGGTACTGTCTATGGTAGCAAAGCCCTCAGCCACTGAGCAGTATCTGCAGCCCTTTAAAATTCATTCCGAGTCTGAGTGTGCCACTGTGGGATGTGTCCCACCACCAGTTGGATCCCAGGGATTAAACTGAGGCCATCAGGCTTGGCAGCAAGCATCTTCCCACTGAGCTGTCTTGTTGGCCTGGTTTTGACTACAATATTTTTCTCATATCTCAATTGTATGTAAAACACTGATTTTGTATTTGGAATTTCTGAAATTGAATTAAGTACAAAGTAATTCACATTTGTAGTACTTATTTCTTCCTATTTCCTTTTTGTAGACATGAAGACAGTGCATCAGGGTTTTTGTTTTTATTTATATATATGACAGTGCCTTTTTTTTTTTTTTTTTTTTTTTTTTTTTTTGAGACAGGTTCTTTCTGTCTTGGAACTTTCCAGGTTGTCTAGGCTGGAAGTGGCCAGGTCCTGACCTCCCCAGCTCTGGAGTTACAAAGTGTGTCATCGCACTGAGCTTTTGAAAGTGGGCCCTGGGAATTAAGTTCCATGTACTTTACCAACTGAGCTATATCCCTACCCCTACTTTTTTTTTCTTTTAGTTGACTTTTGCATTTTGGATACAGGATGTCACTCTGTAGCCCAAGATGGCCTGGTACTCACTATGTAATGCAGACTGGCTTCCAACTCATGGCAATCTGTCCATCACTTTAGGTTCCCATGCCTAGGATTATGCATATGAGTTGCCATACCCAGAAAAATGTATCACTTTTAAAGAAGGTAAACTCAAGGAGTATCTAATTTTTGAAGCAAACTTTCAGATGCATTATCTAAACTTACTAAATCTGTACTCATTAATACGTATTTCATGAATGCCTGGACCCAAACTCTGCTGATGCTAAAAGTAGCTAAGTGATACTGGTTTTTAATTTGATTTAAATTTGAATCATTTTAGATATTTTTTTCTTTTTCAAAGGTGTAAAGATGTTAGTCATTACACAAGAATCAAAGTCTATTATTTACCCACTCTATGGGAATTAAACTTGAATAATAAAATTTAAGCTGTCAAACTATTAGTCCTTTAGTAACAACATTTTAAATTACTTTATTAAGTGGGTAGCTTGCTAAAATTAACCACAATCTGAGGAACAATTAGATAGACAAGAAAGGGGAAATCCTGAATATCAAACCCTGTAAAATAGACTTCTGTGGTCCAACTCTTCAAATCCCTTGTTGTCTAACCTCCACTAAATGTCAGTACTCTTGCCTCTTCTCACGTTCTAACAATCTCATTTCTGTGTAACATTTTCTTATGAAGGCCAAACATGGTGATCCATGTGTGTGATGAAGCAAAAAGCTTAAAAGAAGATTTTATTTGTCCACGAGATCTTTTGATATCAGAAATGAAGTACTTTGCTGAATATTTATCCATGGATGCGCAGCGCTGGGAAGAAGTGGACATTTCAGTTCATTGCGATGTTCACATTTTCAACTGGCTGATAAAATATGTTAAAAGGAACACTAAGGAGAGTAAAGATTGTGAGATTCCCGCTTTAGGTAAAAAATAATAATCTGTTGCTTATGTCATCTGGTGGCTGCTTCAGGCCTAAACTGAGATGTAGGAGTTTATTTGAATGTTAATATTTATTCTCATAATACAGAAACTGATGCTTTATACATCCTAGAAAGGATTCTAGAGACTCTTAAAAAGGCCTATAGGTTAACAAAATTCGCACAAGGTTTGTTTGGAATGTGAAAAGGCAATGGTGTACAAACAAGATTGTTGAGCTTTGTAGCCCAGATCAAAGAAGGACTGCAAACTGTATTCTCATTTTCTCTATACCATGCACTCATAGTTAAAAAAGGGACGGGGGAAAAAATGTAGGTTCACTTGTTCTTGATGAAGCAGTAAAAATGACTTTATTAAGTCTCAGCCGCTGAGTATTCATCCTTTCTGGACTCGGGTAGTTGTCCTCAGGACTTCTGGTATATACCAGTACATGACTGTCTAAAAGGAAATCACTTGTACAGTTATGAGCTAAACCAGCTGACATTTAAAAGTAGAAAAACATGCTAACTTGAAAAAACAACTTTCATAAGTTATGATTATTCAGACAGGTGCCTGACACTTTTTATATAAATAAATAAGCTAGTCATGTAAAGGAAAATAGTCGATAGTATGTGATTAGTGATAAAAGGCCAAATTCTCAAGTGATATTAGAGTTTTAGAAAATGTACCTGCTCCAGTGTTACTGATAGCTTCTCCATATACAAAGCCTTTTCTGTTGAAATACTGCTACTCTTATTAACACAATGGCTTTTAAATACCTCTTTCCAATAAAGTGTCTGAATATTCAGAACACGTGTAATTCAGTAGCCAGCCTTTTCCAAATGAGAATTGTGCAGTGGCTAAAAAAGAAACTCTCTAAAGGGTTAATGACTTCCTCACAATGAGAGCTGAGTCACTGAGCAAAGTAGCAGTTTATTGATAGGATTCAGATTCTGTTACACTCAACCTTCAGGAAAATACTACTTATCATGTTTTAGCTTAACAGCACACAAATTGAATGCAGAAGAAGCTGATATGAAGCCAGACATGGTGGTTCATGCTTATAATTCCAGCACATGGGATGCTGAGACAAGAGTATTGCCACGAGTTCAAGGCCAGCCTGAGATACAGAGTGAGAGTCTATCTCAGAAAGAACAACGAAACAGACATGAGAATTCTGCAGTCAGTTGAGTTAGACATTGAAGAGATTCACAGGAAAGTCGTTGAGTGCCACTCACTGTGTCTTTCTCATTTTGAAGATATTTTTCACAAAAACATGTTTACAAGTATTAGGATTATTGTATTTTAAAATAGACTTCTAAAAATTTCTCTCCTTACATAATTTCTAATATGGTAGATACTGATACATATGACCACATAAGCAAGCTGTTTAGGAGTCTCTGTTTTTAAGATTGTAAAGAAGTCCTGAAACTAAAAATTTGAGAAACAGTATTCTTAGTGATAATAAGATAACTGTTAAGGGACATGTACATATGATGATGTCACAATGAAACCCATTATTTTACATGTTATAATATTAATTGAAAAAAAGAATAATAACTAATCTTTCAATGAGCATAAATTTATATAAGAAATAATACAATCTATGTACTAGGCAATATCAGAGTATTTTCAAACACATAATAGAGGTTGGGAGTATGGCTCAGTGGTAAAGTGTTCACCCAGCATTCATGAGGACTTGGGTTCAATTCTTAGCACTGCAGGCAAACAAAAAACTCCTAATAATATGCTTATGATATTGAAAAGATTTATAAAATTTTATATTATAGTGACAAAACTAGTGGGAAAGATTTCTAAATAAAAATTCTAATTCTAAGATTTTTCAGCCAAGCTGGAGAGATGGCTCTGTGGTTAAGAGTGTTGTCTGCTCTATGACAGGGCACATAGCTTAGATTCCCAGTATGATGGCTCACAACCATCTGTAACTCCAGTTTTAGGAGATCCTGTGCCCTTTTCTGTATTCCTCAGGTACTGCATGTACACAGTACAGGCATGTATACATGCAAAATACCCACATAGAAAAAAATAAATGTTTTTTTAAACATTTTAAATTGTCTTTTAAAAAATTCAAGCCAAAGACCAGATTTCAGATTATCTAGTCATAAATATATATGTGTGTGTGTGTGTGTGGTGTGGTGTGTGTGTGTATACACATACCTCTTTGTGGTGAATAGTAGCCTGTTGTGAAAAAAGTAAGATTATACACACACACATCAAAATTTCTTTACTGCAGCATATTCATGTCTATATAGTAAAAGTCAAAGAAATAGTCACTGCTATAAATATATTTTTTTTCCAGAAGCAGTCTTTATCTTAACCAAGAAAGGTACGAGGATGCTTACTTAAATCTCCTTTAGTTAAGCCACGGCTTCTTGATTGGATGGTGTATCCTCAAGAACAATTTCCCAAGAAGCTTTCTCGCCAGCCTGAGAGCCTTTAACTAGAACTGTTACTTGGGAAATGTTGGAATTACTTACCCATTGTTCTGCTACAAAGGGTTAGAATGATTTCAGTACCAGAATGATGGAAAATGGCTGGGGTTTTTCTTCATAAATATATTTCATAGAGATGATATATTTATCTTCTTCCCCTATCTGTGTGCCTGGGGACCCACTTAGTGTGGCAGTAACTTGTAACTTGAGCTTTTTGTCAGTAAATTTTTTATTACATTTCAGAGTCTTTTACATTTGAACATTTATTTGCCAGCACTGAATGCCTTTTAGAAATAACTTCCCTAATTAATGCTCTCACTGATCATTGTTTAACTTTTCTCACTGTGACCTTTGCATGTCATGATCTTTGTACTTAATGTGACTCTAATTCAAGAACAGTTTGCCAAGTCTCTCTATATCCTATGATTTAACATTGAATCTTCTCTCTCTTGTAGCCAAGTTAACTGATATAAACAAGGAATATCAATTTTTATTAAAGTAACATACTCTTTTAAGATGAAAAGAGAAGACTGAGTTAAATAGCAAAAGGAAATTTCATGTTCTTTCTTTTTATTAGAGCCAGGAAATGTCATTTCAATCCTTATTTCGTCAGAGTTTTTGAAGATGGATTCACTAGTAAGTATTCATTTTAAACATTTAAGCCCCTTTATTGACCTAGTGCTTTTGCCCCCTTTAAATGCATAGAAAGCAAAATAGTTGTTAGTTCAGCAGAACCCTTTGTAACGATCCTTTGTTCTGGTGAGAAGGGGTTAAGACTACTAGGTATCACTTTGTCTGTTATGTCTATAATTGGAGCAACCATTGTATAATTTGAGACTAAACAATAAATTTTATCCCAAGATTTTTGTTCTAACACTAACAAAAGGAAAATTAATTGGAATATATTGTTTTAGACTTTTGTTGTTGCTGTTTGCTTGTTTGTTTGTTTTCGAGATAGGTTTGTGTGTGTGTGTGTTTGTGTTTGTGTATAGCCCTGGCTGTCCTAGAATTCACTCTATAGACCAGGCTGGCATTCACCTCAGAGATCTGCTTGTCTCTGCCTCCCAAGTGCTGGGATTAAAGCCATGTGCCACCACTGACTGGCTTTTTAGGCATGTTTTATTCTGTCTTTCACTTATAGTTCAATAAACCAAAAACAAATATCCAACTACTAAACAGTATAGTTTTGTGTTTATATCATAGTTCAAATCTACTGTTTAAGAATGGCTGATCAAATATAAAACTATAATATATATATATATATATATATATATATACATCTATTTCAAGCTACAATATTAAATATATTTATTTTTTATTTATAAATATCTGGGTCAGCATGGAATGCATAGTCAAACTTGATGCCATAAAACCAAAACAATAGGATTGGAGAGATGGCTCAGTGGTTAAGAGCACCGACTGCTCTTCCGAAGGTTCTGAGTTCAAATCTCAGCAACCACATGGTGCCTCACAACCATCCATAATGAGATCTGACATCTTCTTCTGGTGCATCTGAAGACAGCTACAGTGTACTTAGATATAATAATAAATAAATCTTTAAAAAAGTAAAAAAAAAAATCTTTAGAATTCAAATGGTTTCATATGTTTCATGACTGATATTTTATAGTTATTATTTAAATAAATGTTTGGCATTTGTTCCTGATAAAACTATACAGCGCTGAATACTACTTCGCTGTGTTGGCAGATGAGCTTATTGGTTTGTTTGGAGTTTACTGGGTACCGTATTCCTTATACTCCTCAGGGAGCTGGTTATATTGGCTTCAAGCAAGGAGTACAGGAAATAAAATTTAGAGTCCTTAAACACTGAGATTGGAAGCCTAAGCCCTAAAAGATTACTTTTATGCTGTTAGCACAGTATTTGACAAAATACAAGACTACCCTCTCTACTCTAGTCTAAATAAATCCACCTCAGGTTAGAAAAGAAGAAAATGAGAGATCAGATAAAACAGACTGAGAAAATACTTAAATGACTGAAATTTTAACTCTCTTACCTAGAAGAATGAGACTTAATAACTAGGTTTAACTATAAGAAAACATTTGAGGGGCTAGAAAGACAGCTCAATGATTAAGAGCACTGACTGCTCTTCCAAGAACCTGAGTTCAAGTCACAGCATTCACAACTGTATAATTACAAGATATCCTCACAGATACACATGTTGGTAAAATATCAGTGTCCATAAAATGAAAATCAGGTAAAAAAATGGAAATCATTTGAGTATGAGTTGTAGTATACAGATTAAGATTTATACCTTCTACAGTCATTCAAAATACATTATTGTTTTAAGTAAAATGAATTAGAAATAATTTAGCTATGTGTGTTTTTAAATTTTACCTATTTAACAGTCTACATCAACAAAATTGGCAAAACCCAGTTACTGACTCTATATATATGGGTTGGACTTTCCATTAATTTTGTTTGGAAGGTACTACTCTGTCAATATCATTTGTATTACTATTTTCAAAATAATTTTTTTATTTTGTGTTTTCAGGTTGAACAATGTATTCAATATTGCCATAAAAATATGAATGCCATAGTAGCTGCTCCATGCAACATGAACTGCATCAATGCAAACCTTCTTACACGCATAGCTGATCTGTTCACACACAATGAAATTGATGACTTAAAAGACAAAAAAGATAAGTTTAGGAGGTAATTCTGTAAACTTTAATTTTAAACTGTTATATTTTATTAAGTCTATTTATACTTAATTTTAGTGAAATTTCTGTTTTAAAAATCTATGAACAATATATTTCTATTTTACTTTTAAATAAACCAAAAGCTTATGGTAAATATTAATGATTAAAATTTTTTATTACATTTGATTTTAGTGTGAGTGTGATGTGTAGTGTGGTGTGTGTGTGTGTGTGTGTGTGTGTGTGTGTGTGTGTGGTCTGTGTGTGTATGTGTGTGTGGTGTGTATGGTGTGTGATGTGTAGTGTGTATGTGCGTGCCAGAGCACATGTGGACGTTAGGAAACCACTTACCAGTTTTCTCCTTCCACAATGTGCATTCCTAGGGTCAAATTCAGGAAGTCACGGTTGGTGGCAGTTACCTCTATCTGCTGAACCACTTTGGTAGCTCGTTTGTATAATGAACATATGAATATACGGTGGTAATGAGCTGTGTTAAGATTTAAGACATCATTATAAGGGGGCAAAGTGGAGGATATGAGACCTGTAATAACCATGTCTGCAGGGGCCATTGAAGTCAGAGTAAGGAGAATATACCTTATGCTAGATTTGACATAAGCAGAGTTGTTTTTGTTTGTTTGTCTTGTTTTATTAAGAGATTTAGGTTGCTGTGTAGAAAACATGAGGTAAAGGTAAGAGAAGCAAAGAGATGTGCCAAGAGGCAAAGGTAGCAGCTTGGTGGAAACCTATGGGTTTGGATTAGGGTAGATTCATTGAAGCAGCCACTGAGTTCAATTACATAATGTAAAAGATTTGATAGATTTGTGAAGGGATAGTGAAAGAAAAGAGAGGATGCATGATACTTACTAAGTTTTCAACCTGAGCAGCCAGTAATGCAGAAAGGAAAGACTGGGAGGAGAAAGAGGAAATAGAGGAAGAAGAGGAGGAGCAGGAACAGGAGGAAGAGGAAGATGCAGTGAGGTGAACCAAGAGGCAACTTTAGCTCTTACGAAATTAGTGTACTTCTTGAACATCTGGGTGGAATGGCAGGTGACCAGTCAGATATGTTCATCTAGAATTTAAGTGAGGTCAGCGTTGTTGTTAACATAGAGATTTAAGAATAGGTGAGGTTTGAAATAGTGAGCCTGGGTGAGATTTCCAGCAGAAGACCAGTCAGTACTTTTTGTGGCATGTTCGAAAAATAATTGCCTACCTAAGGTAAGACAGATATCTGCTGTTTCTATTCTTCACTCTGAATTAATTTTTTTGTATAGGATGAAGTGGAAAGTGAAGGCTCATTTTCAAATACATTTCTAGTTGATGGAACATCATATATTTGAAAGACCTTTATTGAAGAAATTACAGTGTCATCACCCCTAGTCGGGTGACTGGATAAGATCTGTTTCTGTGACCATTTCATTCATAACAAAATGTTAATTTACTCATTCTTCAGTTAATCGTACTGACTCTAAAAGATTTACTTTTTATTATTTTTATTTGTGTCTTTTCCTCTGCCTGGAGGGTGCACATGAGTCCAAGTGCCTGTGGAAGTTAGGGGCATTCGATCCCCCTGGAGCTGTGATAAAGCTCTCATAAATTGCCCAGCATGCATGCTAGAACCAAACTCAGGTCCTTTGTAGGAAGAGTATACACTCTTCACTGCTACGCCATCTCTCCAGCTCAGTAGCAGCTAGTCTAAATTAAGGCAGTGTTACAGGAATTTCAGTATTTAGTAAGCCAAATTCTCCAGATTTATCCTCAAGGTTACTACCTCGTCATTTTAGGTTCCTTGCATTGCCCCACAGATTTTATAATTGACTTGCTCATTTTCTATTTTTCACACACATGCAAACCACTTGGAACTAGAAATTAATAAACCTATAGATCAGTTTGGATTGATTTTAGAATCTTTTTGAAAAAGTGCATGTGTGTTGTGCATACTTGTGTGCCAATGCCTACAGAAACCAAAAGATGGCATCACATCCCCTGCCCCAAGTTATAGGAGTTATGAGCCACCCAGAAAGAACACTGGCATCCGAACTGGGGTCAGATGAGCATGAGCAGGATGCACCATCTCTCCGGCCATGGTTTTAGAATCTTAATGACACCAAATCTTATGGCTAGCGAACACAATATAACTTTCTACATACTTATCCCTAGGTATTTAATTTCCCACTGCTATTATAAATGCTATTCTAATTTATTTTCTGTTACCAAGAGAGTATTAACAAAGGCTACTCATTAGTTAAAGGTTTGTTTGACAGAAAAGTAGCAATCAGGGGCACTTTAAAAAGCCAGTAGACTAGAAAGGAAGGTAAGATCAAAGTGAGTTCTGAAAGGGGAACGTGACTGACAAGCGTGGAGCACAGCTCATGCACAGAGGAGGAGACAGGCTCCCTGGGTATAGAAGGTGTCCAGATGTTTGCTCTGAATGGTTGCTTAGAAAAAGAGATTGGCAGATTGTTAGGGTAAATGGGCTCCTGAGAGGAGTTTTTTAAAGATGGTACTAGATTTTTTTTAATGTGCTAATCAGGATGGTCCATTAAAAGAGAAATTGATAATGAATAGGATTATCTAAGAATTCAGCCCTTAAGGGAATGATAAGTAATGAAATTACCTAAGAACATACTTGAAAATGGGAATGGAATTCAAAATTCATATGTGGCCTTTAAGACCAACAAAAGTTATACAAAGGGAAATGGTAACAGGAAGGACATGTGTAGGAGACTTGAAGCTCAGTTATATTATGCTTAATAAGTAGTCACCATTTACCATTTATTTCTTAATACTGTACCTAGCATTATTTGAAAACACAATGTAAACCTTATGAGCTTATAATTATTAACCATATTTCATTACTTCTATTTGATTTTTGTTTGATGTACCATTAAGGTAAGTAGGTGCACCTGGCACTGTGTAACACACACACACACACATACACACATACACATACATGGAAGGAAAAGAGGAAGAAAGAACGGAAGATAGGGAAGAAGGAGGGGGACCACTAGCTTTAAGATGCTAACTGTAGACATGTAATTTATTGGTCATTTGTTTAATAGTAAGCTGTTTTGTAATTTATCGGTCATTTGTTTAATAGTAAGCTGTTCTGTAATTTATCGGTCCTTTGTTTAATAGTAAGCTGTTCTGTAAGAAGATTGAAAGACTGTTTGACCCTGAGTACGCCAATCCAGACTCTCGAAACACTGCAGCAACACTCTATCGGTAACATGTTTTTCTTGGTATGCTATATCATATAGCTATATTACTTGCTACATTAAATTCTTTTCTTGAGTGTTTTTTTTTTTAGCATTTCCTTTTTGTTATAGATGCTGTTTGTGTAAGAAACTTTTAACCAGAGAAACAGAAAGAAGAATTCCTTGCATCCCTGGAAAAATCAATGTGGACCGACATGGAAATATTATCTACATCCACATAAGGTGCGGTAAAGATTAAATACAGTTTTTGTGTATGAATTTCAAAACTATTTATAGAGACATAATTTTCTGGCTTATAGAGACAAAGTCTTGTTTGCTATATAATCTGAACTAACTTTGAACTTAATGTTTTCCTACCTCCAAGTGTCAGAATTATATGCAGGCTCCACCACACACATACTGTATAACTAACTACTTCTATAAGCAATAGGACAGCATCTGAGCTTAATTCTAACTTTGACTTAGAAGAACGTGCTTTCAAAACAAAGTTATTGTAAAGGCAACATTGTATTTACTGGGTGAGTTTCATAATGTCCTAAAACTTCATAGTGTTACAAATTACTCTATATTAGTCTTAAAATATTCTGGCCAGTACCATTGAAGTGATTTATCACTAACATTTTATTATCCAGAGGACTGGGGTTCAATCCTCAGCACACATGCGGCAGCTCACAACTTTCTGCAACTCATGGTCTAGGGAATACAACACCTCACACAGACAGAGGTGCAGGCTGAACACCAATGGACATACAAATGAAAATAAATCATTTTTAAAAGATAAACTTTAAAAAAAGATTAAAAAACAAATACAAGACAACCCTTAATTTGATGTTAGTATTAATACCATAGTTAACTTTAAAATATTTCATATTTCTCTCAATAAGTAATTGCTGAATTTTTACTACTTATAGGCACATGGAATCATTCATATATATATATATGTATGTATATATATATATGTGTGTGTGTATGTGTGTGTATATATATGTGTGTGTGTGTGTATGTGTGTGTATATATATGAATTTTGACAGCAATAACTATTATTAATAGTATGTGGAAAAAGTAAATTGACATTAACTTCAACATCTATTTTTGTTGTTCTACTAATTCTTCTACAAGACAACAGTTGATACAAACATTTTACAAACTGTCTTTTAGTCAGTTAAGAGCACTAACTGCTCTTCCAGAGGACCCAGGTTCAATTCCTAGCACCCACATGGCAGCTCACAACCCTCTGTTAACTCCAGTTCTAGAACATCTGATGCCCTCTTCTGACCTCTTTGGGCACTGCACAAATCTGGTACAGACATACATGCAGACAAAATACTTATGCATAAAATAAAAAGTAAAGGAAACAATATGTTTTAAATAAACACATTGTCTTTAAAGCCAAGCATAGTGTCTCAGCTCCTATAATTTCAGCATTGGGAAGAGTTATTCCTGGTTCAAGGCAAATGTGGGCTATAGAGTGCAATCCTATCTTAACTTTTAAAAAATTAAGACAGATGTGCCTATGTAGCTTGTATAACATATTTACACATCATTATTTACTGAACTATACACAAAAATAGCAAAAGTTTCAAATGGAATCTTAGAAAGAAGCTGGATGTGGTAGCCCACCCCTGTGATTCCAGCATTCCATAGGCTCAGACATTGGAATCTTATTTTTTGAGAGCCCACTGAGCTGTGTAGCAAATTCCAGGCCAGCCTGGACTATCTCGTAAGAATCTGACATACATACGTACATACATACGTACATACATACATATCTATAAATAGATAACCTGACTCAGATAAACACTGCAATTATATATGACCATGGAAAATGTGGTTTATAGCTTTGCTCAATGTTAAAATGTATACAATGAAGACCTACAGTATTACAGAAATACAGAATTTAATAATACTATAATGCTCAAAACTAGAAAACACTGTTTAAAAAGAATGTAATAAGCCATCACATAATTGAAGTATTTAGAAGCACTAACAACAACCCTGCAACATGTACAGCTAAAGTAGAGGCCTCAGAGTTCATGAAATGACTTGTCAGGCAAAGGTGCCTGTCACTAAGCCTAATTATCTGAATTTAACCCCTGGAACTCCCGTGGTGTATAACTGTGGCCTTTCCCACATGCACCCAAGTTCACAAAATAATGACTCTGAGAGTGAATTATTATGAACAATTGCCTAGGCCAAAATCTTTGGCTCGTTTCTGCTAGCTCGTAACTCATTTCCCATTTGTTCTATTTTATGAATACTTCTCTTCAGTTTCATGCTACCTCAGAGTTCAGGGCAAATCTCTCACACCTGACTCTATCCCAGAAATGCTGTCTCTGTACCAGAACTCCCACCTCCTATTTTCTGCCTAAGCTAATAGGCCAACAGCATTTTAATGACAGATGATGTTTCCATACACTGTGCAAGAGAGTCTCTTTACAATGGTAAAAGAGCAAATTGATGTCCTGTGGCCTATGTATGAGCTTCTGCACACACACACACAGTGTGGCACATGCATGCGTGTAAACTCACATTCATATACAATAAACAGTTTTTAAAAGTAGAGTGAAATGATGTAAAGGTCTCGTTTAACAAGCATATCATGATTCTTAACTACTGGTCAAACTACTTAATTAAAAATATTTCAGTTCAACAAAATAAGAATGTATTCAACCTTTTCATACTTTCTTCTGTTGCCCACAAAGTTAATGTCCAAATGAAATTGAACCTGTTTTTCTGTGTAGTCCATACCACACATATCACTTGAAGAATATTCGTGAAAATGAGCCACAAATGCCAAAACATTGGGTTAAAAGAGACTGTATTTCTCACTTGTAATAATTGAGGCTTTCTCTCCAGAGATAAAACCTGGGATGTACATGAATATTTGAATAGTCTTTTTGAAGAATTAAAATCTTGGAGAGATGTTTATTGGCGTTTGTGGGGCACAGTCAACTGGCTGACTTGTTCGAGGTGTTACCAGGTGAGGTTTTGAAGAACTTAGTGGTGAGAATGGTACTGCATTGTTTGTATCTGCCTTTAGTTCTTTTGCCATTTTTCCCTTTCTTCTTTCTTATGCTTATTGCTGAAACAAGTATGTTCAGGAAAGCAGCAGAGTCTTTGTTATCTAATCCATTTTTTCCAAGGTGTGTGTGTGTGTGTGTGTGTGTGTGTGTGTGTGTTTATTGCTCTTATTTCCAGCCAAACTATTTCTCAGTTGGGCCATAAATTCCCTTAGAAATTCATGATCACCTTTGAACCTTCTGTTGTTTTGATTTTTGAGACAAGGTGTCCGTGTAGCCTGTGCTGGCCTTGAGCTTATGACCCTCTGTGTCAGCCTCCCTAGTGCTGCTATTACAGGTGTGTATCACCACACATAGCAGCTTAGTGACAATTGCACTTTCTAAAACACTTTGTTCTCTGCCTGACCCCCATACTAGCATGGGCTCTAAGTTTGGACCCCAGGTTGTACCACTGACCTGTATTCCCAGCCTTTTTCATGGTTTTAATAATTTGAATTTTTAGCAAAAGCACAAGTATGTTAATTCTTGAAAGAACTTATAACATTTTACAGATTCACAGTCATTCCTAATTAATCTTACATAAATCCAAAGTTTTCTACATAAAAATCATATGAACACGCTCCCTTTAGATTTTTTACTCCCTTGATTTTCAGTAAAAAGAAGGAAGAACAGTTTATCAAAACCGTCAAAGTTTGGAATGCCAGACTGTATGTAAATCCTACTCACTGTGTTCCTTGTGTTCCAAAATTTTTTAACACTAGATTTATTGAAGTACATCTTATAGAAAGAACTGTTAACTTATTTTGTGAGGTTGCCGCATACATTGATGTTACTACCATGGGGGCGTAGAGCATTTCCAGTATTGGGTCCCTGTGCTCTTTTTTAAACCAGCTCCTTCTTGATGGCTGACAGTCACTGTTAAACATGTCTGTAGTTTCTCTCTTTCCTGAAAGTCATATGGATAGAATCATACAGTATTAACTACTTGAGTGGAGAGTCTTTTAGTCAATAGAATGAATTTGAAATTTAAGTATGTTGCATGAATCTATTTGTTTCCTTTTATTGGTTACGTAGCCTTCTGTTGTATGGGTTATACAGTATGTTTAACAATTCTCCAGCTGACAGACATCTGCAGTGATTCTAGTTTGGAGTCATTGTGAAGCCACTGCTATAAATATTTTCATACAGGTTTTCACATAAGCATGGGCTTTTAGACCTCTTGAATGGCTGCCTACAATTAGAACAGTAGGATAATAAACTCAGTTATCACTCTGTGAAGGTCCTGGCTCCCTTTTCACTTCTTAGCTGTCTGTGTGTGAGCATTGTAGTTGTTACATGTCTTGTTAACATGTTTTGATATTTGTCTTTGTTGTTAAACTAATTGTTAATTTTGATTTTGCCTTAAGTTTTTTATGAACTTACATGTGTATTTAAAACCTATCCCATAACCATACCATAGCAAGTTATTGTCTTCAATGACTGGAAGGTAGGCCACAGTTTTTATTAATACTGATTCTAAATATTTACCATCACAAAAGTCAAGGAATAACCAAGTGAAATGAAATTATTTTATATTTCACCAGAATTCTTAAAATTATTGCTAAGTTTTAATTAGCTGTTTATACTAAGATCAATTTTACTCATCTGCGTTTTTAGTACAGCAGGTTTGGTTTTGTTCTTTGTAAACTTTTTGGGGTATAATTCTATGCTATAAGATTCATTATTATATAGTTCATTAATTTTAGTGAATTCCCACGGTTGTTACCACTTACTGCACACCATCCAGTTTCAGCATTTCCCTGTCACCTCAGAAAGAGCCTCACGTGCATGTACCCCCACAAACTGTTCTCGCCTCAAACCCTGGCAAGTGCTCATTATTTGGAACTTCTATAAAAGAGCTGTTTCTGTACATTTCATAGAATGAAATATGCAGTACACACTCTTCAGAAAAGCATTTTGAAATGTATTTCATTGTGGGGATAATTGTTGATTTTTACATGTTTCTTTTACACAGGCTTTTCTCTGTATTGAGTTCTCACATTGTCAGTATCACTCAGAAGTGGTAGTTTATTCTAGCACAGTTAATTCACTAAACACTGTGGGCACTGGAATTTATCCCTGCTGTAACCAGAAGGTTCTTCGATTTGATCCTACTCAGCTCACAAAGGTAAGTTGTTTATTTGCTTGTTTTAATCTTTGACTCTTTGTAAGTTTCATGTCTATACATATGTTGGTCATTCCCACGCACCACTGTCTCCCTTTAGCTCCTCCTAATACCTAATACCTCCCTCACACCTTCATGGTTTTTATTGTTATTAATTACCCTCTGAACCTAGTTATTTCTGCCAGAGGAGCTAAAGGTAGGTTTTAATAGTTCTGACTACATCCACATAGGAAACTACAGTGGGCACACAGAGAAGTAAAGAGAGACAGAGAAATCTCTTTCCACCACTTCCTACTTGGTTAATAGTTTGCTTTCAAGCCTTTTTTATTTTTAGTCACTCTGATGATTTCACAGATTGTACATCCACTCATCCCTCCACACTCTCTTTTTTTATTCTCAATGATAAAAGAACCTCTGGTGGAATCACCATGCCTGACCTCAAGCTTTGCTACAGAGCAATTGTGATAAAAACTGCATAGTACTGGTACAATGACAGACAGGCAGATCAATGGAATAGAATTGAAGATCCAGAAATGAACCCATACACCTATGGCCACTTGATCTTTAACAAAGGAGCTAAAATTATCCAGTGGAAACAAGACAGCATTTTCAACAAATGATGCTGGATCAACTGGTGGTTAGCATGTAGAAGAATGCAAATTGATCCATTCTTATCTCCTTGTACAAAGCTCAAGTCTAAGTGGATCAAGGAACTCCACATAAAACTAGAGACACTGAAACTTATAGAGGAGAAAATGGGAAAGAGCCTTGAAGATATGGGCACAGGGGAAAAATTCCTGAACATAACAGCAATGGCTTGTGCTGTAAGATCAAGAATTGACAAATGGGACCTCATAAAATTGCAAAGCTTCTGTATGGCAAAGGGCACTGTAAATAAGACAAAAGGGCAACCAACAGATTGGGAAAAGACATTTACCAATCCTAAATCCAATAGGGGCTAATATCCAATATATATAAAGAACTTAAGAAGTTGAACTCCAGAAAACCAAATAACCCTGTTAAAAAATGGGGTACAGCGCTAAACAAAGAATTCTCAACTAAGGAATACCGAATGGCTGAGAAGCATGTTAAAAAAAAAATGTTCAACATCCTTAATCATCGGGGAAATGCAAATCAAAACAAACCTGAGATTCCACCTCACACCTGTCAGAATCAAATGTCTAAGATCAAAAACTCAAGTGACAGCAGATACTGGTGAGGATGAGGAGAAAGAGGAACACTCCTCCATTGCTGGTGGAACTGCAAGCTGGTACAACCACTCTGGAAATCAGTCTGGCGATTCCTTAGAAAATTGGACATAGTTCTACCATAAGATCCAGCAATACCACTCATGGGCATATACCCAGAAGATGCTCCAACTTGTAATAAGGATACATGTTCTGCTATGTTCATAGCAGCCTTATTTATAATAGCAAGACGCTGGAAAGAACCCAGGTGTCCCTCAACAGAGAAATGGATATTGATGGAGCACAGGGTCCCCAATAAAGGAGCTAGAAAAGTACTGAAGGATCTGAAGGTGTTTGCAACCCCCTAGGAGGAATAACAATATGAACTAACCAGTACCCCCAGAGTTCCCTGGGACTAAACCACCAATCAAAGAAAATATACTGAGGGACTCCTGGCTCTAGCTGCATATGTAGCAGAGGATGGTCTAGTCGGTCATCAATGGGAGGAGAGGCCCTTGGTCCTGTGTAGGTTCTATGCCCCAGGATAGGAGAATGCCTGGGCCAGGAAGTGGGAGTGGGTGTGTTGGGGAGCAGGGGAAGTGGGTAGAGGATAGGGGATTTTCGGAGGGGAAACTAGGAAAGAGGATAACATTTGAAATGTAAATAAAGAAAATATCCAATTAAAAAATGAAAAAAAATACTTCCCAACAACTACATGAAGGCTCACAACCATCTGTACAGATAGTGTACCTCACATACATAAAATAAATCTTTAAAAAAAAAAAAGACTCTTGTAGTTTTCTAACAAGCACTCAGAATTCTCCTTACATGACTCCATTCTTGGACCTTGCTCTGAAAGTATGATCTCCCAATTCAGGGTGAACACTCAACAGTCACATGTTCTCTGCATTCACCTTAGTGTGCTGCAAACAGAAGTTTGGTTGGTCAAAGCTAAAGGCAACATAGTCCTGAGCCAGCTCCAGCCTGCTCCCTACTTCCATGGTCTCTGCTACCATGTGCTCCGGATCTTTTCCTTTCCTCCCCTTTCCTCCCCTTTCCTCCCCTTTCCTCCCCTTTCCTCCCCTTTCCTCCCCTTTCCTCCCCTTTCCTCCCCTTTCCTCCCCTTTCCTCCCCTTTCCTCCCCTTTCCTCCCCTTTCCTCTCCTCTCCTCTCCTCTCCTCTCTCCTCTCTTTTCCTTTCTTTTCTCTACTTTTCTCCTTTTCCTTTCTTTCCAAGAATTATGTGAGTCAGGCATATTGACTCACACCTGTAATACTAGCATTCGGGAGGCTAAAGTGGGAAGGTTTCAACAAGTTCAGGACTAACCTGAACTTCATGGTGAATTTCAGTCTAGCCTGGGCTATAGAACAGGACCCTATCTTCAGAAACAAATACATTTTAGGCACAAATTATTGGTAGGGTTTTTTGGTTGGTTAGTTGACTTTGGTGCTGGATATGGTATACTCCATGCTACTCTTCTTTTTTTTTAAAGATTTATTTATGTATGTGTAAGCATGTTTTGCCTGCATATATGCCTGTGCACCATGCGTGTCCTGGTACCCATGAAGGTCAAAAGAGGGCATCAGATCTTCTGAAACTGAGTTGTGGATGGTCTTAAACCACCTTTTGGCTTCTGAGAACTGAACTTTGATCTTCCCCCCTCCCTTGGATATTTTATTTACATTTCAAATGTTATTCCCTTTCCTGGTTTCCCCTCCAGAAACCCCCTCTCCGTCCTATGATGGTGCTCACCCACCTGCCCACCTACTCTTGCCTCCCTACCCTGGCATTCCCCTACACTGGGGCATTGAGCCTTCCCTAGACCAAGGGCCTATTCTCCCACTGATATCCGACAAGGCCATCCTCTGCTACATATGCAGCTTGGAGCCATGAGTCCTTCCTTGTGTACTCTTTGGTTGGTGATTGAGTTCCTGGAAGCTCTGGGGGATCTGGTTAGTTGATATTGTTGTTCTTCCTATGGGTTGCAAACCCCTTCAGCTCCTTCAATTCTTTCTCTAACTCCTCCTTGAGGACCCTATGCTCAGTCGAATGGTTGGCTGCAAGCATCTGCCTCTGTATTTGCCAGGCTCTGAAAGAGCTCCTGTCAGCACGCACTTCTTGACATCCACAATAGTGTCTGGGTTTGGTGTCTGTATATGGTATGGGTCCCCAGGTGGGGCAGTCTCTGGATGGCCTTTCTTTCTCTCAGGATGATATTTACTAATCCCATCCATTTGCCTGTGAATTTCATGAATTCATTGTTTTTAATAGTTGAGTAGTACTCTATTGTGTAAATGTACCACATTTTCTGTATCCATTCCTCTGTTGAAGGATATCTGGGTTCTTTTCAGCTTCTGTCTATTATAAATATGGTTGCTATGAACATAGTGGAGCACGTGTCCTTGTTATATGTTGGAGCATGCATGGTATTGGTACAGGGGCAGGCAGGTAGATCAGTGGAACACAATTGATGACCCAGAAATGAACCCACACACCTATGGTCACTTGATCTTTGACAAAGGATCTAAAACCATCCAGTGGGAAAAACACAGAATTTTCAACAGATGGTGCTGGTTCAACTGGCGGTCAGCAGGTAGAAGAATGCAAATTGACCCATTCTTATCTCCTTTACAAAGCTCAAGTCCAAGTGGATCAAGGACCTCCACATAAAACCAGATACAGTGAATCTAATAGAAGAGAAAGTGGGGAAGAGCCTCTAACACATGGGCACAGTGGAAAATTTCCTGAACAGAACACCAATGGCTTATGCTCTAAAATCCAAGAATCGAGAAATGGGACCTCATAAAATTGCAAAGCTTTGGGCTGGAGAGATGGCTCAGCGGTTAATAGCACTGACTGCTCTTCCAAAGGTCCTGAGTTCAAGTCCTAGCAACCACATGGTGGCTCACAACCATCTGTAATGAGATCTTGCGCCCTCTTCTGGTGCATCTGAAGGCAGCTACAGTGTACTTACATATAATAATAAATAAATCTTTGGGCCAGAGCGAGCAGGGGTTAGAGCGAGCACAGGTCTTGAGTTCAATTCCCAGCAACCACATGATTTCTCACAACCATCTGTACAGCTAAAGTGTACTCATATACATAAAATAAATAAATCTTTTCTTAAAATTGCAAAGCTTCTATTAGGCAAAGGACACTGTCAATAGGACAAAACGGCAACCAACAGATTGGGAAAAGATCTTACCAACTCTACATCCGATAGAGGACTAATATCCAATATATACCAAGAACTCAAGATGTTAGACACCAGAGAATAACCAAATAACCCTATTAAAATGGGGTACAGAGCTAAACAAAGAATTCTCAACTGAGGAAAAGCAAATGCTTGAGAAGCACTTAAAGAAATGTTCAACATCCTTAATCATCAGGGAAATGCAAATCAAAACAACCCTGAGATTAGAAACACCAATTAGAATGGCTAAGTTTAAAAACTCAGGTGACAGCAGATACTGGCAAGGATGTGAAGAAAGGAACACTTCTCCATTGCTAGTAGGATTGCAAGCTGGTATAACCACTCTGGAAATCAGTCTGGCAGTTCCTTAGAAAATTGGACATAGTACTACCTGAGGACCCAGCTGTACCACTCCTGAACTTGGATCTTTTGCAAGAGAAACAAGTGCTCTTAACAGCTGAGCCATCTCTTCAGCCCCCTTTTAAACACAGGTTCTCATATATTCCAGAATGCCTCCAACTTGAGAGGTAACTGTCTTAGTCAGGGTTTCTATTCCTGCACAAACATCATGACCAAGAAGCAAGTTGGGGAGGAAAGAGTTTATTCGGCTTACACTTCCATACTGCTGTTCATCACCAGAGGAAGTCAGGACTGGAACTCAAGCAGGTCAGAAAGAAAGAGCTGATGCAGAGGCCATGGAGGGATATTCTTTACTGGCTTGCTTCCCCTGGCTTGCTCAGCCTGCTCTTTTATAGAACCAAGATTACCAGCCCAGAGATGGTCCCACCCACAAGGGGCCTTTCCCCTTGTGACCACTAATTGAGAAAATACCCCACAGTTGGATCTCATGGAGGCATTTCCTCAACTGAAGCTCCTTTTTCTGTGATAACTCCAGCTGTGTCAAGATGACACAAAACTAGCCAGTACAGTAGCCAAAAATGATCTTGAATGTGTGATCTGTTTGCTTCTGTTTCCAGAGTGCTGGGATTACAGGCCTGTGCCAGCACCCTTGGTTTATATAATACTGAGGGAAGAATCCAAGTTTTCTGTGTACACTAGACAAGCGTTCTATCAACTGAGCTACATCCCCTGTCCAAAAAGGTTTTTTTTATTTTTTGTAGTACTATGACTTGACTTAGAGCCTCACACATTAGGCAAGTACTCTACAACTAAACTGTATTCTTACCCCTTACAGTATTCTTTAATTTTCCTTTTCATGCAGTAGCTCACTTGGGTTATCTTTTTGTGTCATTTTATTTGACATATATCATAATATATTTAATCATTCTCCTAGGGAAGAACATCTACGTTGTTTCCAAATTGGTTACAGTATTACAGTATCACAGTGAACATCCTAACATATAAACCTTGATGTGATATCTGAGTATTACTATATATTAGACTCCTTGATCACTAACATTTTTAAATGTTAGAGGGATGGGGGCACTATTGCCATGGCATACTTGTCAATTCAGATGACAATTTGGCAGCAGTCAGTGCTCTCTTTCATCATGTGGCTACCAGGAATCAAACTCAAGTCATCAGGCTTTACAGCAAGTACCTTTACCTGTTTGACACATATATAATCTTATCAGGCGAATCACTAATTTTTTTTAATGGTGTGAACATTGGAATTTTAAATTTCATGAGAGGATGAAAGGAATCTAATATGCACTAAGATTAAGCCATGCACAGATGTGAGAGTCATCTGGCTGTGAAGTGTCACCTCATTGATCACCATGGTTGATTCAGATGACCTCGTTGACTAAATAAGTTTCCCTTCCTCACCACAGCTCCATGTCTGTCCTAAAGCTGTACCTTAAGGTGCACAAGTACCCCAGGGATGGTGGGTCCCACCTTTAATCTCAGAACTCAGGAGGCAGAGGCACTCATATCTCTGAGTTTGAGAGGCCACCCTAGTCTACATAGTGAATTCCAAGACAGCTAGGTCTGCATAAAAAGACCCTCTCTTAGGGAAAGAAAAGATAAATAGTCATACAGTGGAATGCTGTACATTAAAGCAAATATTACAATTACATGCGGTAACATTGTTTAATTATAAATACATAAAGTTAAAGAAAACAAGGCAAAACTAAACTTTAGTGTCTAGGCATAAACCTACAAGAGGCAAAAGAATAAAAGAAAGAAGTGACTATCAGAATTGGAATATGTGACAGAGGGTCATCTTTTGAGAAAAAGGAAGCAGTTAAATAAGATGGAATGGAAGCAGGAAGTGTTACAGGCATATTGTTTCATTTTTTAAATGATTATTACATTTTTGAGGACACATGTGCCACAGAGTGTCTGTGGAGGTCAGAGGACAGCTTGCAGGAGTGGGTCTCTCTCTCTCCACCAGGTGATCCCAGGGGTCAGAGTCATCAGGCAGTGACTTGAGTACTCTCCACCTCAGTGTTGTTTCTTGTTAATTATAGGCATATGTCTGAGTTTATATATGAACATGTACATGCAGGGACACAGAGGCCAGCGGTGTTGGGTCATCTGGAGCTGGAGTTTTATACGTGGTTCTGAGCTTCCTGATGTGTGTGCTAGTAGTTGAACTCTATTCCTCTGTGTGGTGGTTTGAATAGGTGTGGCCTCCATAGATTCATGAGTGGTACTGTTAGGAGGTGTGGCCTTGTTGGAGGAAGTGTGTCACTGTGGAGGCAGGCTTTGAGTGCTCCTACATAAGCTCAAGCTCTGCCCAGTGTGGAACACAATTCCTTTTTGGTGCCTGCAGATCAAGATGTAGAGCTCTCTGCTCCTCTAGCACCATGGTCTGCACACTGCCATGCTTCCTGCCATGATAGTAGACTAAACCTCTGAAACTGTAAGGCAGACCCAGTTAAATGTTGTCATTTATAAGGGTCGCCATAGTCATGGTGTCTCTTCACAGCAGTGAAATCCTAAGACATTCTGCCAGAACAGTACACATGCCTTAACCACCCAACCACATATCCAGACCCCCAATGTTGTTGCTTTTTGTTGTTATTTTGTTTTTTTCTTTAAGACAGGGTTATCCCATGTACCCCTGGCTTTCCTGGAACTGGCTCTATTGACCAGGCTAACCTCAAACTCACAGAAGTCCACCTGCCTCTGTCTGGCCAATGTTGTTTCTTAATGTGGATGATGATCATCTCAGGTATTTGTTCAGATGTATACTTATGTTTCCACTTCTTTTCTGTATTTTTCTTCTCTAGGGAAAAAGTATAAAATATGTTGACTAAAAAGAGATAAATATGATCTATAATGTTTTTATTCTTAAGAATTTAATATGGGTATATAATATGATCATATCATCCTTTACTTCTCCCCTCCAGCTCTCCTCATATGTCCTCAACATGTTCCCCTCCTAAGTTCATGGGGTTTTTTTCTTCCTTTTTTGTATAAACCTCTCAGTTTAGTTAGTATTCCCCATACATGCATGAGTGTATAGCCACCCAGTGGAGCATGGGACTCCTACCAGTGGCCACATTCTTCAAGATCAGTGATTCCCCCTCCCCTAGGAATTATCAACCGCCAGTAGCTCTTCAGTAAGAAGTAAAGCCTGAAATCATCTACCCTGTCTGTGCCACAATTTAGATTGGCTTAGTCTCACAAAGTGTCTTTGTCAGTGTTCTGCTGTGAACAGACACCATGACCAAGGCAACTCTTATAAAGGAAAGCATTTAATTGAGCTTGCTTACAGTTTCAGAGGTTCAGTCCATTATCATCATAGCAGGAACATGGTGCTGGAGAAGGAGCTGAGTGTTCTACATCTGGATCTGTAGGCAGCAGTGTGTGTGTGGTGGGGGTGGGAGGGACTGACTGACTGACTGACTGACTGACTGACTGGGCCTGGCTTTGGCTTTTGAAACCTCAAAGCTCACCCCTAGTGACACACTTTCTTTAACAAGGCCATTCCTCCTAATCCTTCCCAAGTAGTGCCATTTCCTGATAACTGAGCATTCAAACATATGAGCCTATGGGGGCCATTCTTATTCATCACTAAACACAGAGTGAGTTCCTGAGTGCAGTATTCATGCCATGCCCAGAAAACAGCATCTCACAGTACTTTTTCTCCCTGTCTTACATTTCCCCCTCCTTTTCTTACTGTTCCCTGAGCTTTGGTGTGTATATGTGACATATTAATGTGGGTGTCCCATTTATGAGTGGCCACTGCATCTCTTTAAAGACTGTTTTTATAATGAACCTACCTCTAACAGCGTCTCTTATGTCCGACAGGGCTGTAAGGTGAGGGACCACATGGTGGTTCTTCATGATCAAGGAGAAAATGATTCGCCTTCTTGTCCACCTGCTAAAATACTGGAAGATCTGCACAAGCACAAAGACGTCATTGCTGTGCCTTTTTTAAAAGATGCAGTTAGGTGAGGAAAAAGAACACTAGCTTTTCAGCTTTATTCAGTGCTTTCCATTTCATGATCCACTGTCTCCAAGTGTTTTCTCATATCAGTATTGACAGTCCTCAGATACTTACAGTTTCAGAGTGCTGGACTGGGGAATATAGCTTGGTGGTACAATAGCTGATTATCATGTACAAAGACCTGATTTGATCCCAGTATTAATTAGGGTTTCTATTTCTGGGATGAAACAACATGAGCCAAAACAAACTGGGGAGGAAAGGATTTATTTATTTGGCTCACACTTCTACATTGTAGTCCATCACTGAAGAAAGCCAAGACAGGAACTCAAGCAGGGGAAGAGTCTGTAGGCAGGAGCTGATGCAGAGGCTTTGGAAGAGCGCTGCTTACTGGCTCATTCATCATGGCTTGCTCAGCCTTCCTTCTCACAGAGCACAGGACCACCAGCCCAGGGATGGCTGTGCACACAATGGGCTGGGCCCTCTACCATTAATCACTAAGAAAATGTCCTCAGGGCTTGGCTGCAGCAGATCTTATGAAGGCATTTTTTTTTTTTTAATTGAAGTTCCCTCCTCTCAGATGACTCTAGCTTGTGTTAAGTTGACATAAAAGTATCAGCACAGAGGGTGTCGGTGGGAGGGAAAGAAAGTTTCACTGAAATCATGATGCTTTACACCCAAAACAAACAGATTTATCTGACAGATAAAATATAAAATACAGGAAGTCCAAGGTGTGGGAAAACTTAACAAAAAGAACTTAGAAACTAAAATTTTTGACTTTTTTTTTTTTTTTGGTTTTTCGAGACAGGGTTTCTCTGTATAGCTCTGGCTATCCTGGAACTCACTTTGTAGACCAGGCTGGCCTCGAACTCAGAAATCCTCCTGCCTCTGCCTCCCGAGTGCTGGGATTAAAGGCATGTACCACCAAGCCCGAAAAATTTTGAGATCTTAAACCCAATTTTTGAAAATGTTGATTTCTTTCCCCACTTTTCTTAACCCCACCACCACCACCACCCTAACCTGGTCTCACACCATCATCGTGGGGATTAGACCTTGGGCCTCAAGCACACTGAACAAGTCTTCCACCAGTGAGCTATCCCAGAGCCAAGAACTTGTTAAATACTTGATTGACACAAATTGGGAAGATTTGCAGCTGGATCATTGGAACTCTTAAATTCAGTCATTTTGTGATCACTTTTGTGGGTTTGTACCTGCAACAAGCTAAAGGACTCTATAAAGAGGCTTCAGCACGCCTTTAATCCCAGCACTTGGGAGACAGAGGCAGGCGGATTTCTGAGTTTGAGGCCAGCCTGGTCTACAGAGTGAGTTCAAAGATAGCAAGGGCTACACAGAGAAACCCTATCTCGAAAAACAAACAAAATAAAACAAAACAAAACAAAAAAGAGGCTATAGAGAGCCAGACCAGTACACCAGCATTTTTCCATCTACTACCCGGCAGAAAGGGATTTTCTAATGTAACAGTGTGCCTCTTATGGGAGATCTGCCAGGGTAAGTAATTACCAAACATATTAAAAGTGTAAATATTGCCAGCCATAGGAAGAGATGAGAGCAACATAAGAGGCAGAGGCAACTAATCTCAGAGTTTGGGGCCAGCCTGGTCTACAGAGTGAGTTCCAGGATGGCCAGGGCTACACAGACCCTTTCTCAAAACAAAACAAAACAAAAACGAAACAACAACAACAAAACAAGCTGTAAGAAATATTTGCAGTAGCAAAGTAGTCCACGTGTATAAAAGCACTGTTTGTGCAGTGCCTAGGGAAGCCAGAAAGGGTGTCACATTTCCATAAGTGACAGGTGGCTGTAAGGCATAGGGTCTCCTCCACAAGAGTAGCAAGCGCTTTAGCCCCTCCTGTAAATTGTTAAGAAATTGACTGTCTCTCTGTAAAAATGTCGTTTTCATCTAAGTGATCCTGGGGTTGGCTCCTGTGATGAAAAAGGCCTGGAATATGAAATTTTACTGGAACCAAATACACCGTGGGGCTCCAAAACTGGGGAGCTCAATGCTGTGAGTAACTTTTCAATATAATGTATATATGAAACTATTGATGACATTTTATCTTTATAACATATTAGATACCTAATATGTTTACATTGAAATTGAACTGATTATCCAATCATAGTACAATAGTATGCTGAGTGAATAAAATTATAAAGAGTGATAAGTAATATAATATATGACTTCAGTGAATTAATAACGGATAAAGTTTTATATATATATATATGTGTGTGTGTGTGTGTATATATATACATATATACATATATATACATATATACATATATATACATATATATACATATATATATATATATATATATATATAAACTTGGGCTGGCAAAATGGCTCAGCAGTTAAGACTTCCAAAGTTCCTGAGTTCAAATCCTAGCAACCACATCAACCACATGGTGGCTCACAACCATTCGTGAGGAGATCTACCCTCTAGGCCTTCTATTATAGACAAATAATGAATTGAGAAATGAAGAAAATGTAAGTGCATATTTTGTTCCCTTCTTGTTCTATAATATTTTGGTATGGAATGTGTTTCATTTTTCTTTTTTTTTGTAGATTTACTTTATTTTTTTAATTTTATTTTTAATTTATTTTTTACACTCCATATTCCATTCCTGCCCCCCCCACACCCATCCACCATCTGACTGCTCCACATCTCACACCTCCTCCCCACCCCACCCTGTCTCCACATGGATGCCCTTACATCCACCCGACCTGACCTCTAAACTCCCTGGGGCCTCCAGTCTCTTGAGGGTTAGCTACATCATTTCTGAATGAACACAGACCTGGCAGTCCTCTACTGTATATGCGTTGGGGTCTCATATCAGCTGGTGTATGCTGTCTGTTTGGTCGTCCAGTGTTTGAGAGATCTCGGGGGTCTAGATTAATTGAGACTGCGGGACCTCCTGCAGGATCACCCTTCTCCTCAGCTTCTTTCAGACTTCCCTAATTCAACAACAGGGGTCAGCTACTTCTGTCCATTGGTTGGGTGCAAATATCTTCACCTGACTGTCAGCGGCTTGTTGGGTCTTTCAGAGGGCAGTCATGATAGAATCCCTTTCTGTGAGAGCTCTATAGCCTCAGTAACAGTGTCAGGCCTTGGGGCCTCCCCTTGAGCTGGATCCCACTTTGAGTCTGTCACTGGACCTTCTTTCCTCAGGCTCCTCTCCATTTCCATCCCTGTAATTCTTTCAGACAGGAACAATTACGGGTCAGAGATGTGACTGTGGGATGGGAAGCCCATCCCTCACTTGATGTCCTGTCTTCCTGCTGGAGGTGGGCTGGGGGCAGGTGGGGAACTGATCTGGTATTGGATGAGGGAAAAGGACTGAAGCCTGAGGGCCAGCAGAAAAAATGTAAACAGGCAACCCCAGGAGATAGGAGGTTGGGGGACCCCCCAGAATGCACTAGAGAGCTGGGAGGTCAGAGACTCTCAGAACTCAAAGGACCTTAGATGAAAGGCCCGACAGTAGGGAGAGGGAACTTATAGAGCGTTTCATGAGAAAGTGAAGAACTCTGACAGCTACACAAAAACTAGATGATGAATAGTAATTTAGGAATCACATGTGCACTATATAATTCATAATAAATACAAATATGAAGGTGTTACAGAAATAGAGGGTACAGGTGAGAAAGAGGAGCCATGGTGGAGGAAGGAGGAGAAGAGAGAAGACAGGAAACAGAGAGAGAGAGAGAGAGAGAGAGAGAGAGAGAGAGAGAGAGAGAGAAAGAGAGAGAGAGAGAGGACAGAAAGCAAGGAAAGGAGAGAAGGAGAGGGAGGTAGGAAAGAAGAAAAGACAAAGTCTCACCTGCTGTCTTATACCTAATGGAAGAGCACAGGTAAAACAGGGCATCTCTGAGAAGATGCATTCTCAGCGAGGCAGAGGGGAGAGAGAGAGGAGTGAACTAATGGAGAAAGAAGAGAAAGAGAAAGCCTGGGGAGAGAGAGTGAGGGGAGAGAGGAGACACAGAAGAGAAAACTAAGGAGGAGAAAGAGCAGGAGGGAGCAAGAGGGAAGTGGGCACAGTGGTCATTTTGTGCACTGCTGTAAGCACAGAAACAGCTTCCCAGTCATATCCATTGAAGGACAGGATTGCCCTCAGTGATGTGCAGTCTTAACACTCAACATGGCAGAGGGGGAATCAAAGAGAGAGATGGAGGGGGAGAGAAGGGAGAGAAAGTGAGAGACAGGACAGAGAAAGAGAAAAAAGACAAAGAACGAGGAGATGTAGGAAGGCAAGAGGAGAGTAAGGAGAGACAGTGGGGGCAGGAGGGCCACCTAGAAGGGGATAAGCAGGTCCTCCATTTTATACACAACTATCAGAGCACAGAGCCCACAAGAGGACCCTGCTGGTCCCAGAACAGGAGAGGGGGAGGGGGGAGAGGTGAGCTAAAGATGAGAGTGGAGTGGAGAGTTACCTTGAGAAGAGTGTAAGGAAAAATGGAGTGTGAGAAAGGTAGGAGGCAGGAGAGACAGAACAGAGAGTAGGGGAGAGATGGAGAGGAAAAATGGAGAGGAGAGAGAACAGAGAGGAAAGCATGGTAGGAGAGACAGAGGCACGAGAGAATGGAGAAAGAACAGAGTCGGGGAGAAAACAAGCAGAGAGAGAGAGTAAACAGAAAGATGAGAGGTGAGGTACAGAGGAGACAGAAGAAAAAGAAGAGGAGAAAGCATAAAGAGAGCAGAGTGAAGGGATGGGAGACACAGAAGAAAGAAGGGAGAGAGAACAAGAAGAAAAGAGAGGAGACCGTTAAGGGGAACAGTGAAGAGGTAGAATGGGGAACAGAAGACAGGGCAAAAGTGAGAGATTTCACACACTAATGTAAGAGCACACAGACCAGGTCCCGATTCGAGGTGCAGATCTCAGGGAGCCAGGTGCTCAGCCTTCAACACAGCTCTGCCATTTCCAGCTTGGTGACCAATCAACGCCCGTGTAATACATTTATTATATGCATTTATACACATACACGTATGTATAATTTGAAACCTAGGTTCTGTGTATACAATAAAACATGTACTATTTGTCTTTGTGAGCTTGATTTATTTCACTTAGCATAGTGATTCCCAGTTGCATGCACTCTCCTGCAGGTGTCATTTTCCCTAAGGCTCCATACTACTCCATGTGTGTGCCATATGTTATTCCCCAGCCATTTGTTGATAAACATCTAGTCTGGATTTGTTTCCTGGCCTTTGTGAATAGTACAATAAGCACAAATATGTGACTATCTTGTAATGTGTCAAGTTGGAACTGGTTGGGTGTGAACACAGCGTGCTTCCGTTGGGTCATGTGGGAATTCTAGTTTCAGTTTGTTGAGAACCCTCCATACTATGTTCCATAGTGGCTGCCCTGTGTAAGCTCCTGCCAGCAGTGAATACGGGCTTCTTTTCCTATGGACCCACTGGCATTGGTATTTGTTTTCTTGATGCTAGCTAGTTTAGGCAGGGATTTTAAAAGACTGACATTTTAGACTAAGGTCTCATTCTCAGCCTAAGTTTTAAATTAGTTAAACCTGAAAATGTAACTTGTAACCATGTGAAAATATGGAGCTGCAGTGCAGAATTGTTAACCTACTGTTCTTTTGCCTTTTAGTTCTTGTCACTAAAAAACTGGACTCTGCAGTTGGTAAGTGAACCACTGGATTCAATTTCTGTGGACTTCTTGCTTCTGCGTTGATGTTTGATAATGAAATCTTAGCATCTTATTTTACAAACAGTGGTTAAATGTTTGTCTTCTTGTCAGCCTTTCCAGTTTTGCACTTGTGAAGAAAATGCCCTAGGTTATTTAAGAAAAACATACACCCTGGTGTGGTCACTCAGGCCTGTAATCCCACAATTTAGAAGGCTGAGGGAAGATTCTGGTTAAAGAAAAAGATGCATATGTGCCACCAGTGTCAGGGTGCCCTTGAAGCTGGAGTTGCCAGCCAAAGTGACCCACCTGTCCTGAGTCCTAGCACATGAACTTAGTCCTTTTGCAAGAGCAGCAGATGGCCTTATTCACTGATGGTTTAAAGACTCTTTAAAGTCACTGTTAAGTCACTTTAGGGGCTGTAATATGGCAGAGCAGTTAAGGGTGCATGCCCCCAAGCCTGAAGGCCTGAGTGTAATCCCTGGAACCCGCCCGTAAGGCGGAGGAGAGAACAGACTCCTGGAAGTTTTCTCTGAGCTCTTCTCACCTATGTCCACATACTAAATTATCAAGCATATAAATGTGACTGAATCACATTTGAGTCTAATAATAAGTACCCTTGGGGGGGGCATTTGTTTTATTTTGTTTTGTTTTTTCTATTTGGCTTCTCAGATAATTTCATGTTGCCCAGGCTGGCCTGGATTTGTGTGTAACTGAGAATGACTCTGAACTCCTGATCCCCCTGCCTCTACCGTCTCAGTGCTGGGACCACCTTCATGTAGAACTGGATTGTGTGTGTTTGTTCTTTTTGTTTGTTTGTTTGTTTTGTTTTGTTTTTGAGGAGTATTCTCCAGTGTATAAAACAGACTAGCCTCAAGTTTACCGTACTTCTGTTTTGGCCTCCCAGTATTTTATTAGTCCATTTTTAAGTATTTATTTTCCTTTGTCTGTGTGTCTGTGTGTGCACATGCATGTCTGAGTACCCACAGAGGCCAGAGGCCTTGGATACTGTGGAGTTCAGGTTATGGGTGGTTGTGACTGAGGCACTTGATGTGGATGCTGGCAATCCACCAGCGTCCTTCAGGAGAGTAGTGCACACGCGTAACTGCTGAGCCACATCTCCAGCCCCGCTTTATTAAATGTGTTCTTAGGAATCTGTGTGTGACGGCAATGTGGGATTTGTAAGAGATGGATCTTTCTCTGCACTTAGAAACAGCAGTCGTTGTTCTCAGAAGAGGAAGAGTATACCACGGGGTCTGAGGTCACTGAAGATGAAGTCGGTGATGAAGAAGAAATTGCCAAGAAACAAAGTAATTAAAATCAACCCTCACAGTATGGAGAGCTATATTCTGAACCTTTTAATGCAAACATGGGGGATTGGCTTTATATGTTTAGTAAGGTTACACAAGAAAAAGGAATGAAAATGAAGATCCATTAATATTCCCTAACCCAGGCTGGCCTGATGGTTCATCAGGTAAAGGCGCTTGCTGCCAAGCCATACCTAGAACCCACATGGTAGACAGAACTAACTCTTCTTAACAAGTTGTCACTCTGGCTTTCACACATGCATGTATGCCACGGTGCTCACATGCTCACACAAACACAGAGAAAATAAACCCTGGTGCTTGTGTGTACAGTATTTACTCTGGGGAATGGGGGAACGATGTTTGAGCAGTTAAGAAAGCTTGCTGCTCTTCTAGAGGACCCAAGTTTGAGCCCCACTACCCACATCCAGTGTCTTATAACTCCTTGTCTTTAGTCACTAAGTTTTAATACTAACTAGTGGTTTCTATGACTACATTTCTCAGTTAAGAAAGATCATACCTATTTCTACATCTGTTTTTGTAGTGAATGAATGTTGTAATTTAGAAAATGCTTTTTTAAATTTAGGATCATACAGATTTTTCCCTTTATAATATCAGTGTAATACTGATTGACTTTTCAAGTGTTAAACTCATTTGTTAAGGAAGTATTGTGTTTATGTTTTATACCATTTGACATGCTAATAAATGACTAAGAAGTTTTTGTTGCTGTCCATTGGAACATTTTCAGCACTCTTAGGAGTCTTTTTCTGAGTTTTGATTTCACATAGTCCTAGATGAGAAAGTGTATTGCTTACTCTTTCGGTAGGGAAGGAGATGGGGCTAGGGACTGACTTAGAGGTCTCAGGCTCCCGAGCAGTGCTCATCACTGAGCTGCAATCCAGCCTGGGTATCTCTTGTCCATAATAGCATGTTGCAGATTTTCTTTCATAAGTCGTGATAAAATTCAGCAATGAAGCTGTTTGGCCCTGGAAATTTTTACATAGGTGGTTTTAAATTATGAATTTGATTTCTTTATTGTAATGTTGCTCAAGTTTTCAATTTTTTATGTGTTTTATTAATGCATATTGCTGAAGAAATTGTATGTATCTCACCTAATTCACGGGCATAAAGTTGTTCTTTCTTTTGCATCTGAAGGACAATGCTGGCTTCTTTGGTTGTGGTATTAGTAACTTGTCTTCTTTCCTTGGTTAGTTTAGAGTTGTACTACTAACAATTTCAAAGAACCAGATTTGTGTGTCATATTTGCTCTCATGGTATTCCCTTCTCTATAATTACTCGGAACTGAGTCTGCATGGGTAAAGATGGGGGAGGTTACAGCATCCTGAGCATGTCACATCCATGAAGTAGGAATTTAGGCTCTGGAGCAGGTGTCTTTCTTGTGTTTCTTCTCCTCTCCTGGAGAGTGATTGAGGGTGAGTCTTCTCAAAAGGCGTGTTCTCTCAGGGAAGTCATCATTGCCAGAAAGGTATTTTTTAATTCTTAAAGTAGAAGCTTGGATCATTGGTGTGGTTGAGTGATAAGGACATTTATTGTTTCTGCTGCTTTCAGTCGGGGTCTCTTGTAGCCCAGAGTGGCCTTGACCTTCCGATCCTCCTGCCTCTGCCTCTGGACTGCTGGAATTGCAGGTGTGTGCCATCATGGCCAACTAGACTGTTTCTTCTGACTTTTAAAGAAGGCTGGGGATATTTAAAAAGTGTTTTACCTTAAGTACTACTGCTATGCACTTCACAGATTTTGACCTTTTTTTCATACATACACCTACATACACAGGGGTTGGAGTGTGTGTGTGTGGTTGGAGTGTGTGTGTGGTTGGAGTGTGTGTGTGTGTGTGTGTGTGCGCGTGCGCACACACGTGTTTTGCTTTGAGACAAGGTCTCATAAATCCCCAGATAGTTTATGATTTACTATGTAGCCAAAACCCTTAAACTTCTGACCCTCCTTTTCTACCTCCTTTGTGCATGGCAGGCAAACATCCTACCACCTGAGCTATACCCTAAGCCTGTGTTGTTGTTGTTTTCCTTTTTGAGATAGGGCCTTGTGTGTAATCTTTGATGGCTTGTATCTTAAAATGTAAGCCCAAGGCAGTCTCACCTCAGTCACCAATGTGCTAGGATTATAAGTGTGCATCACCATGCTCAATGTGCTAGGATTGTAGGTGTGCACCCCATGCTCAGCTTTGTTTATAGTCAGTCAGGCTTTTTCTAATTTTCTTCACCACTTACAAGGATGTTGTTTGATTTGCAAGTGCTTGCACGTTTTCTAGACACTACTTGAGTTACACATTTGGCAATGTGTAATGAGAACATTTTGATGTTCTTCGTGCACACTCACTGATTCTTCTGATAGTTCCCAATGTCTCCTGAGCTTATGCAGAGAGACTCCGTGTTAATTGTGCTTTCTGCTCTCTGTCTCTCACTTTATGTTTACTAAAGAACACCTTTTTTTTTTTTTTCTTGAATAGAGACTAACTAAGTCCTTGGGTGATGCTGCCTACCTTCAGGCTGGGTCTTCTCTCCACAGTGAAGTCTCGTCTGCTCTCACAGACACACAGGCAGAGCAGTGTGGGTACTGAGTCACTTGGTGTCCACAGCCAAGTTGACAAGGAAGATTAGTTGTCACAGCCAAGAATCTGAACAGTTTTCACTCAGATACCAGGGCTCAATTCTTAGCATTTCCTTGCTTCATAAGTTCTCTGCCGCAGACCCTCTGGGCCCCTTCGTCTGCGTGGAACGGGTCTCTAGTCGCGGGTGGACAAAGCATCGGATGAATTGACAGACAGATGCACACAGGAGGGGTTGTGTAGAATCTGAATGTATTTTGTCAAATCGAGCATCAGACTTTTTATACAGAAGACAATAAAGAAATTGGGTGACATACCCGCAAGGTACAAATGAGGTAACCGGATGCTTAATGATTCTTACACAGAACAGAGGAATAAAAACGCAAAGATCAGAAGGAACTGGGCAATAAAAATAACTGAGACAAAGTCAGCCCTATCTAAGGTCAGCTATAGTCTTAGAAGCCAGGTGTGAGGTCTTTACTCTCCTAGGGCAAGGGCTTTCACACCCAAGTCATGGTTCTAACTAGGGAGTTCCGTTCTAGCTAACCATCTCATGAATAATGCAATACTCTAAAACCATAACCCGATCTACTTCCTAAACTATTATAAATTCCTGTATATGGGTGCAACTTGGCTTTTATTCTAAGTGATAGTGTAATTCTATCTGAATGTCACTGAATAGCAATATTCTTACTGAATTTCAAGCCCATGGGCTTGCTCAAGGACATTCTAGGACTGTTGGAACACTGGCTTTAGCTATGTCAGAATTCAATCTTAAAAGGCACTTATAATAGGATAATACTAAAAGAGAGCATGTGGATCCATCCACTAGACTAACTCGGGAATGGAAAATTAATGTATGGGTTAGAGAGAATGCCAGACTCCAGGAGCGAGTTTCTGTGAAACTCTTTTGCCTCGTGAGTAGCTTTCAAGCCTCACGGCTTGTCAAACTGACTCAACCAGAGTGCGTGGCAGTTCTCCATAGATCTTTAGTTGTTTTTCCAGATCCAAATCTGCCCTCTGACACTTTATCTCAGTAGTCTGAAACTTGAGACGTGCATCTTGGAGAATGAACTCAGTCAGAGTCACAGAAATCCCTAACATCTGACCAGCAACAACAGTTCTTTCTTGCAAGCATAGGTAGCCTGTTAGGTGGATAGAGTTTCTCACACTGGCATAGTTTAACACTCAGCTAAGTATTTAGAGTTTATGCCCATATTCCCTTATACTAACAGCTTATTTATTGCTTTGGATTGTGTCATTTTGTCCCAGGGTTGGTCCAGGTTGGTTCTTCCCTGTGGGAAGTATTTTTAGATAAGAGGACCCAACATTCATATTTCTAATCTCACAAAGTTCTCAATATGAATTGCCTAACTCTATGCCTAGCTTTGATTATTTTCCAGTACTTTCCAATAGTTTTGATAACATTTTTGTTGTTTTCATATCAATTAACTTAGAAGGTATTGCCATGTCCTGTACCATACCATCACCATATGTCTTATTATGTCTTCTAGCCAATGTATAACTCTTGATCTATTATTACCTTGCCTACTTACTGTGGTATCCTCAGGGTCACTGTATGTCCTCATCTCTCTCTCTCTATGTAGGCTTCCCATGTGCAGTAGTGACAAGAGCACAGTGTGAAAGTAGTGCACAAAGAGCTGTTTGCGAGAGTTGCCCCGTGCACTCTTCTTGCCTTTGTACTATGTTTTTAGAGTATTGTCCCTTCCCTTCCAGATTCCACTTCTCTCTCAGCCAGAATAGACCCAGGATATTGACCTCAGAGGACTACATTCCAGAGTATAATTTGTCCCAGGCTGCTTCCCAAACCATTCCTACCTTGCCTCCTTCCTGAACAAAATTAATTTGAAAGCTTTTGTGTGTACTGATGCTGTCCCTCATTATTAAATTACATTTTTTCCAAGAACTTGATTCCACTGTCTGTCAAATTAGATAAATAAATATGTAGTTTTCCCTGACATTTTGAACTAGCACACAAAGCAGAGTGCCCTCATCTCATTCCTCAAAGCTTTTCAAGTACAGAGGAGAGATAAGATTAGAATAAGCCCTGTGCAGCAGCTTCATTCTGACTTCTGTGTATGTGGGGCTTGTGTAGACATCGCTGGCCTTCCCACCTCCTCCTCCTCTCTCCTTTAGAAAAATTGGTTATGTGTCTATTTTATTGAAAGTAGCAATGGCAGGGTATGGGACTCTTGTTCCTAATATTGTCCTTCGTTTATCAGGGAAAAAGGAGAAGCCAAAGAAATTTACTAAGCCACCAAAAAAACAACTGTCCTCACCCTGTTCTCAAAAGAAAGAGAAGACACTGGAGAAGGTAATTGTGTGATTTTTAAGTCCTTATAGGAAGTGAACAAGCAAGTATAGCCAAGACAGTGCAAATAGAGTAATGAATAACATAGTGGATGCTAGCAATGTTAGTGGATGAGACTCTAGAAGATATGGGACCTTTGGAAAAGGAAGGTGTGAAACAAAGTATAGGCATGATACACTATCCTCCATATAATGAGATGGGAAATGTACACGGATTTCCTTCCTCATGCATGAACCACGTATTCCATGGAGAGCTGCACACGCAATTGCTAAGTTTGATTGTTCCTGAGAATGTGATGCGGAAAGGACTTTTACAGACACTGTGCATTATATGTGCTATTTAACCTTTTAACATTTTAATCAGTAGTACACATTTATAAAAAGTGAAGAGACTTTTTAAATTGAAGTTAATTCTACTTTATTACCTATAAAATTCACTTTTATTTTCCCGTGCCATTGAAGAGATAAACTGTCAGAACTGGAAGAACAGCAGTAGCAGCAGGAGCCTGAGGAGAATCCCTGAGCTCCAGAGTGTACTAAAGGCTGGTTCTAAGATAAGATCTGCGTGGGGCTGGAGAGAGGGTGCAAGAGTTACACTGGCTGCTAGCCAAAGGATCCAGGTTCTGTTTCCAATACGCACAAGGCAGCTCACAGCTGTCTGTAATTCCAGATCCAGGGGATCCAACACCATCACACAGACAGACATGGAGGCAGAACACCAATGTACATAAAATTAAATAAAAATAAAATTAAATAAAAAGATAAGATCCACAGTTACATTGGATGGGTCGCACATTCCTCTTAGTTAAATACTACAGATGTATGAATAGATTAATCTTCTGAGATTGCATAAGCTTAATATATATTATATATATAAGCTTGTTAATATTATTAGCTTATTAATGTAATCTTTATTAGGATTATGTAATATTATAATCTCATATAATATATATTAATCTTTATATATATTGCATAAGCTTTGCATAAATTCAACAGATAAAGATTCAAAGTATTTTTTTTCTCTTTGACGAAGTTTTTTTTTTTTTTTTTTTTTTTTTTTGGTTTTTCGAGACAGGGTTTCTCTGTATAGCCCTGGCTGTCCTGGAGCTCACTTTGTAGACCAGGCTGGCCTCGAACTCAGAAATCCGCCTGCCTCTGCCTCCCGAGTGCTGGGATTAAAGGCGTGCGCCACCACGCCCGGCTTGACGAAGTTTTTTAACTTCACTGAAGTTAAAAAGATTGTCTCACTATTATAGATCTTTTTTTGCTGCAAGACTTTATTTATTTATTTATTTATTTATTTATTTATTTGCTTATTTGCTTATTTATTTATTTAACTGGAATCTTACTATATAGCCCTGGCTAGCTTGAAACTCTCCATGTAGACCAGGCTGACCTTCATCTCATGGAAGCCTGCCTGCCTCTGCTGGGATAACACAGGCACCACACCATTCCTAGCTGCTGCTGCAAGGTTTAAATGAAGTAACAGTTCTAGATGGTGTCTTGCACTCAATAAATGTAACTTGTTCTTATAATTAAGTAGAATGCTAATTAATAAATATACTCTAATTAGACATTAATATTATCTTCTCTTTTTTCAGTCAACTTCTAGAGATGTGTCTCCTTTTGTGTGAGTATTTGTTCCTTGATCCAATTGGAAATCTATTCTTTGTTTTTGTTTGCTTGTTTTGTTGGTGGGGGGGTTGTTTGTTTGTTTTTGACATGTGATCTGTATTGGAAATGCAGTACAGCAGCATCAATGTTTATTTTTGTTCGATTTATCCAATAGTGTGAGTATGCAGAAGAATAAATGGGATGCCTCAAGATCCTTGAGATTCAACCAAGATGCACAAAGAGAAGATGGTAAATATTATGATCTGAGTAACATACAAGTTAGGAGAATAACAGTGTGTATACAGGGTGGTGAGGGAAGGTACCATTAGAGCCAGAAGAGGGCGTCAGATATCCTGAGGCTGGACTTAGAGCAGCTATGAGCTGCCTGATATGGGCCTGATGTGGGTGCTGGGAACCAAACTTAGGCCCCCTTCAAGAAGAATTTATGCTCTTAACCACTAAACCATATCTCTAGCCCCAAGAATTGTCTTTCATAAAGCATGCTGAATGCTTTTGAAGGTTCCAAAATAAGGCCCCACGTATGCACGTTCTCTAGGCACCAATCATAGTTCATCACCAGACTGTCCAGGGGTAATGTGTTATTTATGCATCTGTGACTTTAAGATCTCTTAGACTTTGCTTCTTACATATTTTACTGTGAAAATTAGTATATATGTTTTAGGCTGTATCTTAGCCTTGTGTTCTTACAACAAAATATTCAAAGCTGAGTATTTTATAAAGAAAAGTTTATTAAGCTTAGAGTTTTGCAATAGCAGTATCTCCTTGGCTGTGGTGTAAAACTTCTGGCTACAATCCTAGCAGAGCAGAGAACATCCTAGGGAGTATGTGTAGGAGGAAACAGTCACATGACAAACAGGAATTAAACAGGCACAAAGCAACAGCACTGATCCCTGCTAGGACTGGCGGCCCCAGTAAGCTAGCCACTTCCCACCATGCCCCAGCTCTTAAAGGCTCCAGCACCCTCAGTGTTACTGTAGTAGGGACCAGACTTACAGCACACCATCCTTTGGGAGACATACTCAGACCACATCCAGCGATCTGAAAGGCAGTACAGCTCTCTGTATATTAGCTATTTGCTACATGCTACCTTAAATTATTAACAGAAATATAGTATTATATACCTGAAAAAATAGCAAAGGATATTTTCAAAAACATTTGTGATTCTAGTCATTCTTAAAAAGTGAAAACTATGTTATTTTCATGAAGAGTAATGTTCTATTTTTTCCCTTCAGATCAGCGGCGGATGTCTGAAATTACAGGGCATCTAATAAAAATGAGATTGGGTGATCTGGACCGAGTCAAGGCAAAGGAATCAAAAGAAGTAAGAATTATTTACCAGTATGCTATACTTACATAAAAATGTCCTTCCTAGTTTTATTTCATCATGAAATATAAATAAGATAATAACTATTGTCTTACTTAGGGCTTCTATTGTTGTGTAGGGATACCATAACCATGGCAAATCTCATAAAGGAAAATGTTTAATTGGGGCAGGCTGACAATTCAGAGGTTTAGTCCATTATCATCATGGCAAGAAGTATAGTGGGAAGTATGGTAGTGTGCAGGCAGACATGGTAAGGCAGGTGAGAGTTCTACATCCTGATTCACAGGCTTGAGCATCTGAAAACTTCAAAGGCCCCAGTGACACACTTTATCCAACAAGGTATACCTCCTTATAGTGCCACATTCCCTCTGGGCCTACTGGGGACATTTTCTTCCTTTTTTAAGATTTATTTATTATTTTTATGTATATGAGTACACTGTAGCTGTACAGATGGTTGTGAGCTATCATGTGGTTGCTGGGGATTGAACTCAGGACCACTGCTTACTCCGATCCCACTCACTCCGGCCCAAGGATTTAGTTATTATTATACATAAGTACACTGTAGCTGTCTTCAGACACACCAGAAGAGGGTGTCAGATCTCATTACGGATAGCTGTGAGCCACCATGTGGTTGTGGGATTTGAACTCAGGACCTTCAGAAGAGCAGTTTTAACCACTGAGCCATCTCTCCAGCCCCCTATCGGGGACATTTTCACTCAAACCCACAACTATTACACTGTACTTAAATAAAGTGTTCCTTCCTTGTTTTATTTCTAGCATGAAAAATATAAAGATGTTTTTAAAAGGATATTAAAGGAGTGTCCTAGATATTTTTATAGTCAATGCCAGTTAGTCAAAAATCACATACAAGTGAATTTCTCCTATTATCTGTGGTCCATAGGTTTTCTGTATCACACATGAAAAATAAATTGTCCTTAAAGTATAATGTCACACTGTCTTAGTCAGGGTTTCTATTCCTGCACAAACATCATGACCAAGAAGCAGTTGGGGAGCCTACACTTTCCACATTGCTGTTGATCACCAAAGGATGTCAGGACTGGAACTCAAGCAGGTCAGAAAAAAAGAGCTGATGCAGAGGCTATGGAGGGATGTTTCTTACTGGCTTGCTTCCCCAGACTTGGTCAGCTTGCTCTCTTATAGAATCCAAGACTACCAGCACAGAGATGGTCCCACCCACAAGGGGCCTTTCCCCCTTGATCACTAATTGAGAAAATGCCTTCCAGTTGGATCTCATGGAGGCATTTCCCCAACTGAAGCTCCTTTCTCTGTGATAACTACAGCTGTGTCAAGTTGACACAAAACCAGCCAGTACACACACCAAGGGTGGGTTAGCTGTGCATTATTGGCCAAGTGACCGGAAAGTGCTGGATTTGGTCATCTTTATATAATATTACCTAGATGTCAGGCTAAAATAAAATGTCATCTTGCTGAAAGTCAGGCCTGCACACTACTTGTACTCCCTTAGTAATTACTGCCAGTAATTATAATATTATATCAGCATTCTGTATTATTAGTATCTGTATTGTAAATGGACCGTGACTTCACCCTAATCCTGTTGTGTAGATTTTTACTTCCTTATTGGGATGCAAAAATTGGTAGAGTGCATACACAGAATGCACAGAGCCCTAAGTTCAATTTCCAACAATAAAAGTTAAATGAAATAAATAGGAGGACATAAAAGAAAATCTCAGTTACCTGCTGTAACCTTCAATTAGATAAAACTTGCTTAGCTAAAAGGCCTGTAAACTTGTGCACTTATATGCGCACATGCACGTGTGTATCACTAAATTAATTGTGCAAAAAACTTTTAATATCTTAGCTTCAGTACTAAAGTCTGATCCATAAAAGAATAATTAAACAAAATTCTCCAAAATGAAAATTTTTTCTTTAAAACCACTGTAAAGAGAACTAGAAGACAACTGGTCTAGGTGATAGGCTAGCCAGAGCTATATAGTGACACCTGTGTCAAAAATGAAAAAGAGAAAGGATTAGTAGACAGTTCATATATAGTAATATATTATATGAAAAACATTTGTCTGATAAAGGATTTCTGGAAAGGGAGGGAGAATGTTGTAATTATAATCTCAAAAAAGCTCAATAACTCAATAATAAAATAATCCAATAAAAATAAATAGGCAAGCTGGGCATGGTGGCTCACGCCTTTAATCCCAGTATTCAAGAGGCAGAGGCGGGTGGATCTCTATGAGTTCCAGGCCTGCCTGACCTACATAGTAAGTTCTAGGCCAGCCAGAGTGACATGTGAGACCCTGTATCAAAGTTAAATAACTGAAGAAGGAGAGATGCCACAGTACTTACAGGCACTGGCTGCTCTTCCCGGAGACCCATGATTAATTCCCAGTACCCACATGGCTGCTCACAACCCTCTGTCTCTACCATCCCAGGAAATCCAGGCCCCCTTCTTGTTTCCAAGGGCACTACATACCTGGCACACAGGTATGCAGGCAAAACACCCATACATATAAAATAATAGAATAATTTAAGATAATAGTGAGTGTGTAAACAAGGCAAAGGATTAGCTGAGCCTCTTGAAGAAAGGGCTGTGGGTAACAAGTAGGCAGAACAACTGGAGCATCTTTGGTCATTAGAAAAATGTGAACTAACATCTCAGTGAGGCCTGACATTTTCATTTAGGTGCTTATGAAGATGCTAAACAAATGGAATTCTGCTATTCAGTTTGTACAAAAGCAAAGGAGTGGCCATTGTATAACATAGTGTGAGTTTCACATAAATGCTATGCATTGATGATATGATGCATTCATAACTGTGAAAAACTAGAAAGGCCCCAAAATGATGTCTTTTACCCAGTAAATGTGACAAGAAAATTCTGAGACTGCCTGGATTTAAAAGGGCTAGGAAAGAGATAGAGGAGACTTAACTCAAAACAGTGTATGTTGTGCACTCCTAGAGTCTCAGCACTCAGGAGGATGAGGTTGGGTGGCTGCCACAGTTGAATACTTTTCTTTTTATTAATTTATGTATTCACCTTATATCCTGATTGCAGGCCCACCTCCTCCCAGTCCCCCTCTCATACACACAGCCCCTTTCCCATTTCTCCCTTCCCCTTCTCCTCTGAGAGGGTAGAGCCCCCCTGGGTATCACTACACCCTGACACATCAAGTCACTGTAGAGCAAGGTGTATCTTCTCCTACTGAGAACAGACAAATTAGACCACTTAGGAGAACAGAATCCACAGGCAGGCAACAGATTCAGTGACTGCCCGTTCCACTTGTTGGGGGACCCGCATGAAGACCAGGCTGCTCATCTGCTACATCCGTGCAGGGAGCCTAGGTTCATCCCATGCTTGCTCTTTGGTTGGTAGTTTAATCTCTGTGAGCCCCAATGGGTCTAGGTTAGTTGACCCTGTTGGTCTTCTTGTGGAGTCCCTATCCCCTTTGGGTCCCTTAGTCCTTCCCCCAACTCTTCTATAAGAGTCCTCAAGCTCCATCTACTATTTGGCTGTGGGTCTCTGTATCTCTTTTCATCAGCTGCTGGGTGGAACCTCCTAGAGGACAGTTATGCTAGGCTCCTGTCTGCAAGCATAACAGAGTATCAATAGTGTCAGGGATTGGTGTGTGCATATAGGATGAGTCTCAACTTGGGCCCATCATTGGTTCACCATTCCCTGAGTCTCTGCTCCGTCTTTGTTCCTGAACATCTTGTAGGCAAGACAAATTTTGGGTTGATGGTTTTTTGGGTGGGTTGGTGTCCTTATCCCTCCACTAGGAGTCCTGCTGCTACAGGAGATGGCCACTTCAGGCTCCATAACTCCTCCTGGTCTCACCTAGAGTCACCCCTATTGTCTCCTGGGGCCTCCTCCCATATGCAAAAGACGCTCCACCATCCCACAAGGACACTTGCTCTACTGTGTTCAATTGAATACTTCTAATCTCCAGATCAATGGGCACTGACCTCAGTAGCCTTACTAATAATGAGCTGTGCCCTACGACCTGCCCTTTCTTTTTTGCTAATTTCTATAACAGTTCACTAAACCCTTTTCTTTCAAAGAATACTCAGGCTTAAGAGTATTTGGGTGCTAGGGGTATAATCCAGTTTATAGACTGCTCACCCAGCATGCTAAAAGGCCCTGTATTTGATTCCCAGTTCTACATAAAGCAGGTGTGGTGCTACAATCCCTGCACTCAAAAGGTAGAGACAGAAGGGTCACAAGTTCAAGGTCATCTTTGGCTACTTAGTAATTTCAAACTCAACCTAGTCTACATAAGACCCTCCTAAAGGGGAAAGGGAAGTTTGGGGCTTAGCAAATAAACTACACATATTTTTTAAAATTAAGAAAGAATAGTCAGAGAAATCACACAAGGGCTAAGAGCAGCATGGGAACTGGAACTCAGAGTCCAGCCCCAGACAAGAGCCAGCTGTGTTCCTGTGCGTGCCTAGAACCTATCACCCCAGAGAGTGGAGACCTCAGAACAATGCTAGAGAACTACTAACACCTTTCTCTAGCCTCCACAGGAGCAAAGCACACAGAGTAAAGCCTCATATGCACACATATATCCTAACACGGACAAACCTGTACATTATGCTAAGTTCTACCTACTGTATGTGTATCGTGTTGTGGAAAATGCTAAACCACATAAAGAGAAAAGCAGCCGAGCGCCAATGGATGTGTTAGATGTTGGCCTCAGACAGACTGGGGATGTTTTTAGGTATGATAAGACTGGTTTGTGTGTTTATTGCTGAAGGTTATACAATTGTATTCATTTGTCAAAAAGAAAACAAAACTATGTTCTAAATTTGGAAATATGTCATCTTATGTGTTAGATTTTATTTCCTTGAAGGTGACTTAATTTTCCTTTTGTTTTACAGTTTGCAGGAGGTATTTATTCTAGGCTTGAAGCACAAGTCAGAGCCTCAGTACCTGTCACTGCCCGGCAGAACAGCTCAGACAAAAACCAGAGGTAAATCCGCAGGAAACCAGCAGAGTAAATCGTGTGAACACTAAAAGCACGCAGTTTGAGTTCAGTTTCTTATTTCAGCAAAGTCAGAACCAGTTTTAACTTAAAATATTTTTAAAAGGTCATGGGCACAAACTTTCATGAACATAAAAGGTTTAGTCGTTTTTAACTTTTCTGTTTATTTGGCCAGCTCCATTGGAGTCAGCTGATACAGTGAACCGGCAGGGGCTGTAGCATTCAGCCTAGAGTTTCTAGTGCTTTCCTAGCACACCCAGTGCCCTGGGTTTGATCTTAGCCCCAGACAGTAATAATAGTGAACTAGGAATAATAGTACTGAGCGGTACTATTCACTCACTACCATGGACTGGCAACAGTGCCATACTAGTGTTTAGGAAATCCCTAATGTTTCCTGTTCCACGTTTATTCTCACTTTCATCCCCACCCACCCCCGTCTCCTCTCCTCTCTGTTCTCTGTCTCTTAAATAGAAATAGGCAGAGTGTGTTGCAGAGGACAGTATATTCTCAAGCTGTGAAAGTGGTTACTGACCATTGTTTATCTGCATTTTAAGTGGGCTTTGCATTTTTTCTAAAGTCTCTTGAACAATCAACTTTCCTAAGCCTTTATTCTGCCCAAGTGGTTGACAGACCTGGTTAGCTCAACCCGTTTACAAAGACGGCAATAGGATGTCGTATTCTTTATTAGAAACCTTCCTGAGTATGATAGCATCTTACTTCTCATAATAAAATTAACTGGTAGGTCTTGTGCCATTTGCTATCACAAATTTTCTGTTAGAACGTAAGTTACAGAGATGTGGGCACAAGTGTGAGAGATGCTAATGTGCCTGGTCCGTAATTCTGCAATCTACAAGCTCAGAAATGACGTCTTTTCAGACATCTGTGCTCAGTTCCTCCTGAACTGCTGTGATGATTGCTGTGCTCTTCTCATACTCTAAATGTCCGCTTCTTCCCTGAAGCAACATTATGTCCGTCCATTCATTCATTACAGGTCTGCTCTTGACATACTTTATTCTGTCCCCCAAAAAATTATTTTTAAAAAATCTGAATTCCAAACTGCATCTCACTCCAGGGGTTTTAGAAGATTCATGATGAACGACAGGAAGTTTCACTGAATGTTGATGTTGTCATACAGACAGACAAAGGCAGCAACAAAATCCTGTTGTTCTAGAAGCAAGTCTGACTTTGTTTTCTGTTTAAAAAAACCTAGGTCTAAAAGTCGTTTTGGTCAAGGGCGTCCTGCATAAAGCACCCTAAACATAAAAAGAGAGGAGGTACACTCTGGACATCTGAAATGCCCACTTCCTGAAGATCTTCAGTGACTGCTAGGTGCTCTATGAGTCATTCCTGCAGACCACATAAATCATGCTACAGTGACTGCTAGGTGTTCTATTAGTTATCTCTGCAAACCACAAAAGTTATGCTTACACAAATATAGTTAGGTTTTGTTAAAATCTTAACTATATATATAGATTTTTTATATAAATTTCTCTGTATAATTCTAGGCTGTGTAGAAGATAATTGCAAACTTCACATAGTTAGGATTTCTAATATTTGTTGCCTTTTATTTATTTGACAAAGAAGAGGCCTAACTTGACAAGTAACAAAGTTGGTAAGACCCTAGGAAATTAACAGAATGACTGGTAGTGTTACTGTGCATGGGCACTGATCATTGTATGTTTGGGGTTGTTGAATCTTAGGCATAGCATTGAGAAATGAATTGTGTATGATGAACTGTCCAGTGATGTTAAATTTAGTTTGCATGGATATTAAGGAGTGACAGATCTCAAAGCTGTATTAATAGAATTTCAAGGTGAGGTTATTTCAGTACCATGCTGGTCAAGAAGGGTTGCTCTTTTTCAGTAGTATCACATGGGAGGGAGGTACAATGTTATTGAACTTCTGTTTCTTTCAGTTTTTCATGCTTATCTGTAAATCATATGAGCCTAAAATCCAATCCTTGCCTCGCTTCTGGATGAAGCTAGTGGCATTCTGAGTAGTGAGTCATTTCAGTTCTGTGGCACAGTCAGGTGCAGGCTTCTCAGCCCCATCCATTCTCTAAGTCTACTTAAGCACCTCACAGCATATGATTGCTGGTTACGGAGAGATGTCTGAAAGTTCCCAGGTAGAGGACATGGCTGGAAATTTCAGATAGTCAAATAAAACGATTTTATAGATCATGTTTTATTTTTTTTCTAACAAAGTAGATAGCATACTCAGGGAAATTTTGTTCCAGATTGTAAGCATGTACTAAGTTATGTGTTTGGAAATTGTTTATAGGTCTCTGAGAACCGTGAGATGCACACTGTTTCTATGTTTAGTTTTTCTCTGCTTTGTGATTGATGTCTTCAAATTATTCAGAGAATAAATCTTGATGATGTAACGGAACAGCAATTATAAAAGAAAAATTCAAGTCTTATACCTAGTTTACACAAAAAGAAATTATAATTTTTAGTATCTTTTAGTTGCTATATGAAGCTCTTAATTATTTGATAATTATGCTTTTAATATCTATTTGGAAATTTTATTCTGGTATACAGATGCTTTTCAGTTATCTGATACTTTGGAAATAGCTTATATCATATTTATTTTCAAGAAAGTATTTCTTTGTATGTGATATGTAAATCCCACGAGTACCAGCCTTATAGTTGGCTCCTGGATTCTCTGATAGAAGGATTTGGATTTATATGTGTAAGCAATCTATGATCATTGTAATTAGAAGGGAATATGCTTTTGATTTTTCACAGATGGTAGAAGTGCTCATTGCTTCTCCCCAGAGGGGGCTGCTTTACTGATTGATGTTAACAGACTTGAGTGAAATCTGACTCTCTATAGAATGTGCTTTGTATTGTATATCTATCTGTGATACATGGACAGGCATTTCTTGTGCCAAGTATGTTAAGGTTTTCCTTACATTAATTCTGAGCTCAAACTTACTGAAATAAATGGCAATGACAAAAATTGTGGAGAAAGTCCCTTGATCTGACTCGTTCTGCTGTCTGAGGAGACTGGAGTGCTCTGTATTCTGCATAACTCCCTGGAAAATTAGCTGTGAAAACCTTAGGTTTTAAGATTATTTATTTGAGTGTGGCAGCACACCCCATCACTCTGGAAACTGAAGTAGGAAAATCCTCCATTCAAGACCCGCCTCAGAACATCTAGCAAGTCATTTAAGGGTTGAAATACTACAGCAAACAGGCGTATAGTATAGCTCAATAGTAGTTCTGCAGCACACCAGGCGTATAGCTCAGTAGTAGTACACTTGCCTCGGGTGCACAGTAGCCTGGCTTTGATCCCCGCTAACACTGTGTGAGTGGAAATGCCACAGGGAAGCTGCACAGGTGCCCAGCAGCATATGTGCTACCTTTCTACCTTTCTCTGCAGCGCTCAGGCAGGAACTGTGAGCTATTTCATTGCTTTGGTACCTGAGGCTGAAACTGTCATATTTTTTTGCTGATGGCAAACTTAAATAAACATTTAAAAGGCTTTTGTCTCCAAACCTGGCAGTGATTCTTCAGCCAACCTCTTGGTATCATTGAGTAACTCCCAGGCCAGAGGCACTGGGTTACCTAGCCAGTCCAATTCTAATGGGCTAGCATTCGCAATCTACCTCACAGCTGGTCTATATGGGAAATGAATTCTGGAATAATGTTATAGAATTATTGGAAGTGAGTAAATTAGTAGGTGTAAATAATTAATACAGTACTTTCTGGCTTATAGTAATTTATCCATAAATATTATGTATTGTTGCATATGTTATTATTTGTTTGGAAGGTAGCTTCAAATTTTGTAAGGTGAAAGTCTATTGTACCTCTTCCTTTAATTCGAATTACAGAGAGAGAGAGGGGGAGGGAGGAAGGGAGGGAGGGAGAGAGGGAGGGAGGGGGAGAGAGAAAGAGGGGAGAGAGAGAGAGAGAGAGAGAGAGAGAGAGAGGTCATTACTTAGCTGTTTTGTCAGAACCATCCCCTAGACCTTCTACCTCCCACAGTGCCCACTATCTGGTTATCATCTTCTGGAGGATCAGGGTCCTTGTTCTTGTTCTGCAGGTGATGTCTGACCACCTGGCTTGTCCACAACAAACATCTGATTCCATCACTTTAGCCAGCATCCTCTTCCCCTAAATATTTACTCTTAGTTTTCCATTCAGTGATTCTATACTGCTCTCGGCTAAATTCTGTTTGTCAGCGTGTATTCAGAGCTGAGCCCAGTTTCTCCGTCACAGTGCTGCACTGCATTGGTCCCTGTACCTGCCCCTGCAGTCCTCAGTAGTATCCTTCTTTGTGCTTTAACAGGTGTTACTGAATGTTTTCCTGTGACAGTGTGTATGTGTTTGGGCCTAGGAAGGATCACCTGAATCTGTTTCTCTCCATCTCACTATGCCTACCCATCATATCTTTTACAGAAGTGCTACAAATGCTGACTCCCCTGGCTGTCATTCCTACTTTGTATAATCTGTTACAGAGCAGCTCTGGTGACTTAACATATGAGTGGCTTTGTATTCATACTTCAGTGTTCACAAACTGCCACACTGCTTTACTCTAATCCACCTGCCACCCCAGGATAAACCCAGCCTCACAGCCTAGAGGAATGTGTTTCCACTGTCCCACTGTCCAGCTGTCCCACTATCCACAAGGCTCTTTCATATAAACCACATTTTGGGTTAGAAGTCACTTCCTCATCATGGAATCCTATGCCCAATATAAAATCAGTCCTGACTCATCATAGGCTGTTTGTGCAGGTATCTGACATGGCTCTGAACAGTGCTTACTTGTTGGTTTGCTTGTCTCATTACAAACTGTGAGCCCCATAAGAACAGACCCAGTTTTCTTGACCACCTTAGGTATCCCAAGCCATCAAATGGTTAGAGGATGACACCAAGCTCTGTTTCCCTGGAGTTCAACTGCAGGCTGTCTCTCTGAGGCCTGTATAGTCCCAGCATGGCAGCAGCAAGGTCATTTGCATCTGCTAGATTCACCTCACCTCACTGCGAGTTCTCAAAACCCATCTGACTCTCACTTACAGGGAGATGCACCAGTCCAGTTCACTGTGGGCTGACAGCAAGTGCACTCGCTTGAAACCTACTCCGCTTCAACTGCAAGGAGTGGCATTTTAAATAAGCATCATCATGTCTCCTTGACCTCTCACTGGCACGTGACACTGCAGTGCTTGGACAGTGGCAGGCACTGTAGCATTCTTTTGGCTACAGTAAGAATGCAGGTGTCTTCTATCTCACCAGTGATTATTTCTGTAGTTTCCCTCTTCAGCCATTCTCCATCTTGTTCCTTCACGATGGAGTCTCTCATCCACCTGGAGCTTCCCGTTTTTCTGCCAGGTTGATGGCTAGAAAGCACCAGCATTAGGGTTATAGGCACACACAGCCATACTCACACAGACACACTCGCACAGCCATACTCACACAGACACACTCACACAGACACACTCATACAGCCATACTCACACAGACACACTCACACAACCATACTCAGGCATACACACTCACAGCCATACTCACACAGCCATACTCACACAGACACACTCATACACAGACACACTCACACAGTCACACTCACACAACCATACTCACACAGCCATGCTCACACAGCCACGCTCACACAGCCATACTCATGCAGCCATACTCATGCAGACACACTCACACAGCCACACTCACACAGACACACTCACGCAGACACACTCATGCAGAAACACACAGCCATGCTCACATAGCCACTCTCACACAGGCACACTCACAGCCATACTCATACTCACACAGCCATACTCATACTCACACAGCCATACTCACACAGACACACTCACACAGACACACTCATACAGCCATACTCACACAGACACACTCACACAACCATACTCAGGCATACACACTCACAGCCATACTCACACAGCCATACTCACACAGACACACTCATACACAGACACACTCACATAGTCACACTCACACAACCATACTCACACAGCCATGCTCACACAGCCACGCTCACACAGCCATACTCATGCAGCCATACTCATGCAGACACACTCACACAGCCACACTCACACAGCCATACTCACACTCACACAGCCATACTCACCCAGACATGCTCACACAGCCATATTCATACTTACACAGCCATACTCACAGCCATACTCACACAACCATATTCATACTCACGCAGACATGCTCACACAGCCATACTCACATAGCCACACTCACACAGCCATTCTCACAGAGCCATACTCAGACCTTTCTGTGCGTGCCAAGGGCCCTAATGCACTTAACCCACTCCACCATTTTTGCTGGCCCACCAGTGTTGAGTCTCATGCAGTCATTTTCCATCCTTATATTTCATCCACCTTTTCCTGTGCTTTTTCTGTGTGAAAATAACATTATAGGATTTGGGAGATGGCTCAGTAGATATTTGGTGCACAAGAAAAACGACCAGAGTCTAATCCCCAGAATCCGAGTTAAAAAAACCATGTATGATGTCTTGTGCTTGTAATCTCAGCAACTGGGGAGGCAGAGAAAGGCAGACTCCTTGTGGTACAATAACCAGTCATCTAGCCTTCCAGTGAGAGACTTTGTCTTGAAAAACAGTATGGCTAGAACCTCATTTGCACATGTGTGCAACAAACACATAATGCATTCATAGTTAAAATAGTAATACATAGAGAATATGAAGAATGAGCAGAGTCTCAGATATTCCCATGGATCTCAAGTGGGTGCACGTCGTGAATGTGGGAGAAGAAACATGAAAGGGGCAAAGCAGCTGAAAACTCAGCGCATCTAAGAAGTCCACAAACACCAGTTCTTCAGTGCATTTACAAATGCCTACTTGTGGTGACAGTGCTCAGACACAAAGCCCTGAGAAAGATGACTCATCACCCACATGAACCCCGCTCAGAGCCACTTACCAGAGCAGTGTGGGGTGGGATCGTGCTCAGAGTAGACCCTGTCAACACATGCATTCAGCAAGTTGTCTTGGAAAATAACAGAGAAAAGGAATATGCGTGTGCGCACATGCACATGCGTGTGCGCACATGCACATGCACATGCGTGTGCGCACATGCACATGCGTGTGCGTGCACACACGCTTCACCTCCGTGCACAAGGCAGTATTCTAACCTTTTTTGTGGATAAACAGGCCCATAGATGGAGGCTTGTCTAAGGGCAATGACACACACAAAATGATTCTGCCAGCTTCCTTGGGGACACTTACTAACCATCAATAACTACATGTAGCACACTTGAGTATACTGCCATAGTAAGCACTCAGAAAAGGCGCTCTACCTGGAAGATTTAGTGTTGGATCATGCTGTTTGCCCACCTGGACTATGGTGCTTTGTTCGAGGCCATTCTGACTTTTACCTCCCCCTTAATCTGCCTTCCTCTCTTTTCTCTGAATTGTTCTGAACCCGAGACATTCACATGGGTTAGCAGTCTGCAACTGTGTTGGAATTGTTCCGTACATGTAAGAAACATCTGAAACATGGCAGTTTGAATGTTAGTTATTTTGGAGTTATTTGAAATGCTGTTCTTACCTAAGATGAATATATTCTCTCGGTTAAAAGTTTAACAAAATTAACTCTTCAGTAAGAATTGTTTTACATCAGGAATAAATATGTGAAAGAAATCTTTGTGTGTATCGCTTTAGCCACAGGCATTGATAATGTGTGGAATTGTACACTTAGGGAAGGAAGCTGACTCCCTTGTCAATATTAGACTGTTTGTTTGTTTGTTTGTTTGTTTGTTTGTTTGTTTGTTTGTTTTAATAATACTCTAGTTTGTCTGATAAGTAAGTGTTATACTCCTCTGGAGTGGCTCTGGAGCTGGGGGCAGGGGAGTCAATGGTGTATTAAAGGTCCCCCACGTGACTCTTGTGTAAGTGAATTAGAAAGTAGACATGGTGATCTTTAAGTGGCCAGCACTAACCCTTCCCTACTAATGTGGTCAAGCACATAAAGGAGTCAGGAAAGCATAGACTCTGACCACAGAACTTGACCACGAGAGATTGTGGGTTAGGTTGTGCACATATCTCAGCCTTCAGGGTCAGCTTTGCATAAGTGCACATGTGTGCATTCTCTGTGAGAGGCAGAGTACTGTAAGAAGAAAGAGGCACTGTGACAAAAAGTGCTAACACAGAAAAGTCTAGGAGGAAAAGAAGCCAAACATGGGAGGCTACTTACAAGATTAATTTTTACATGTTATGCCCTCCAAAAGCCGGAATTGCCCATTATGAGACCTGTGGATTTGCATATGTTTTATTTTCCAGGCTCTAGAAGTACTTGGACTCTAATTGTCCTGATACCCTAAAGGATAGACATGTTTAAGTGCTCCAAACGAGTCAAAATAAGCAGACAGATCAAGGCAAACAAAAAATTAAATATGTCTCCTTTCAGCAAATATTTTTATTGACTTAGGAAAGCCACAGTCTATAATGTATAAAAGTAAGTTTCAGATTACCTAGTTTGCTAAACTGCACACTGAGCCATGAGACTACCCAACCCACCCTCCTCATTCTTCCTGCCAAGGTGGGCAAATATGGGATAGACTTATAGCAGTCTATCAACAGGGATGGGGCAGGATAGTTAGACAGGGCAGGATAGCATCCAGGTGCCCACTATAGTGCCCAACAGCACAGTGGTAGACATTTCATTAGGAATAAAACACTCCACACAGCCCCATTGTCTCACAGATAACACTGTACTTCACCTTCCTTTCACAGAAGTGAACATTCCATTGAATTATATAGTCACGATGCCGGTGGATGTGTCATTATGCCTATATTTTGCACCCACACATAATGAAGCGTACAAACTTCATGTAATGACCTCCTGATGTACATATCCTTACATAGGTTTTAGATCCTGAATAATATCTTTTAGAGTAATATATTTTGATCAGGTAAGTGAAACTGATTTATAGCTATTCAACAGTATTCTAGTTTATAAATCTCCTAAAATACATTTATCTGATCCCCATCAGTAAATGTTGACATTATATTTCAAGCTTGTTTTTTGGTTTTATTCTTCCTATGCAGTGTCTTTCTATGTGGCTTAGGCTGACCTCAAGCTTGCCACATAACCCAGGTTGAACTAATAATCCTCCTGCCTCAGGCTCTGAAATGCTGGGATTACAGAAATGTGCCACCACACCTAGCTTCAACTTTTTCCCCCTTACCATTCCAGTATTTCTCCTCTGATGTTCCATCAGTATCCCCTGAACATTGTTTTTGTGTGTATATCGGTTGCTGGACATGTCCATTTTCAACCTGTTAAGTTTTCCTCCAGAATTGTTCCAGCGTGGCCTCCTGCTAGCAGCACTTGGGACTGTATTCTGCTTGGCCACTGACAGCTACTTCAGTCAGGACAGTGATGTTGCAGTGATAGCCCCAAATCCCAGTGGCTTGGTTCAGAAGTTGTTCTTTATTCATAAAGGGACTTGGCTGATGGAGGCTCCATCTGACACTTGATTTTATAAGGCAGGGAAGAGACTTAACAGGCTCACGTGTGGCCAGGAATTTTTCTACATAGAAATGATATGCATTCACATTTAATGGACCCAAACAAGTCACTATCAGCCTTGAGTTCATAGTGTTTCCATTCCTACCCTTAGGATCTTAATGTCTGCAAGTGCTGACAAACTACAATATCCATTAGTCCAGAGATAGTGAAGTTGTGTCAACATTTTTGTTTTGTTAGGGAGCTTAGTGTACTGTTACATGTGTACTGGTCATTTGTGTTTCCTCTTCCCAGTCTTATGTTTTCTTTTGTTTTCCTAGACAGGATTTCTCTCTGTAGCCCTGGCTGTCCTGAAGTTTGCTTTGTAGACCAGACGACCTCAGAACTCACCAAGATCCACCTGCCTCTGCCTCCCGATTGCTGGGATCAAAGGCGTGTGCCATGGGCTCTTCTTCCCATTCCTAATCCATTTCTACTGCGCGTGGCAATACCATGAGCTTTTTCTAAAGATCAGAAGGACAGTTCTCTTAGTACTAGCAGCCAAGATCCAAGATGACTGCATGAGGTCTAGCAAGGACCTCCTGGTTGTATCATGCACGAGAACATGGAGGCAAGCTCAGCCAGTGCTCTGTAAAGTCTTCTAGACTAGAAAGCTGGACATACAGCACATACATGTAATCTCAGCATTCAGGCAGGAGGATTGCAGTTTTGAAGCCAGCCAGGGCTACACAGTAAGGCTACCTAAATAAAACAAAAAAAAAATTTTTTTCTTTTGGCTTTAAGGTGTTTATTACAATAAACAGAGAGGCAGAGAGAGGGAGAAGAGTAGAGAAGTAGAGGCTGGCCATGGCCACGTAGAGAGAGGGGGAGCAAGGGGGCCAGAGAGAAGCAAGCAGGAAGCAGGAGTAAGCGCCAAAAAATATTTCTTAATGTTGTCAGAGTGATAGCAACTGAATTTTGGAGGGAAGAGGTGTATTAAAATCATAGTATCTATTTTTCTATTATGTTTTAAGACTGAATATGTGTGCTTGTATTGCTTACATATATTTTATATTCTGCACACTAATCCTTTATTGGTTGTATGTATTATAAATACCTTCTTTCAGAACATGGTATTGTGTTTAATGCGCCCTTATTCATAGAAGGTTTTTTCCCCTTTTTCCTAGTTTTCCATGTTTTGAGATGGTATGGCTGACCTGGAACTCAGCAGCTCTCCTGTCTTTTTTTCTTTTTAAAACGAGGTCTCACTGTGTAGAGCTGGCTATTCTAGAACTAACTCGGTAGACAAAGCTGGCCTCAAACTCAGGGATCCTTCTGCTTCTACCTCCAAGTGCTGGAATTAAAGGCACGGGCCACTAAACCTGGCAATATGATCCACCAAACCTAAAGGAAATTCATTTAGAATATAATTATATATATATTAATTTTCCCCCCTTTATGCCATCTCTTTAAGAAATCTTTTCAGATCCTTTATTTACTATAATATTTACATTTAGAAGGGTATTTTAGACTTACATTTTCACACTTGGGTGAATGCAGTAGGAGGCCCTCACTAGACCTGATGCGATTATCATGGATCTTGGCATTGTGAAAGTAAGGTCTAATTCTTCTGTTTCCAGAATGACTTCGCTCTGTCTGTGACTCCCTTTCACAGTGATTAGCAGTGCTGCCTCTCACATCATCTATCTGTGCATGGGTAGGCTGTGCCAGAGATGATTTCATTGAATTAATTTCTGTGTTCCACTCTGTAATAGATTCATTAAGATTTACTTGATTCTGTGTTTGATAGCATGAGTGTGTATGCAGTACCCACAGCATCCAGAAGAGGGCACCTGAGCCACTGGAGCTGGAGTTCTAGACAGTTGTGAGCCCTTGACTTGAGAGTGCTAGGAAGGAAGCAAACTCCAGGCCCCTCCAGAAGCAAGTGCTCTTAACACTTGTGAAGTAAAACAGTGAGCACTGGCTGGGCGCCTTTAATCCCAGCACTCGGGAGGCAGACGCAGGCGGATTTCTGAGGTCGAGGCCAGCCTGGTTTACAAAGTGAGTTCCAGGACAGCCAGGACTACACAGAGAAACCCTGTCTCGAAAATAACAAAAAACAAAAAAACCCAAACAGACAAACAGGGAGCACTATCTTGTTTTGTGTTATTGACTATAAGATCCCTTTTAGCTTGTAGCCACCTCATATGTTTATTGTTTATTTTTTAGCAGTGTACATCACTTATTTAATAAAGAGTGTGAACAGACCACAGTAAGAAAACAAACTACATAAACTAAAGGGGATATGGAAGTAAAGGCTGGACAAAAGAAAGCAGAATCATGAGAGCAGGTTGTGGTGGCGTACGCCTTTAATGCCAGCATGTGGGAGGCAGAGACAGGCGATCTCTCTGAGTTTGAGGCCAGCTTAGCCTACATCAAGTTCCAGAACAGCAGAGAGAAAAGCCCTGTCTCAGAAAACAAAAAAAGAACAACAACAAAACCAGCAAACAAACAAAAAAGAATCATTAGGACCTAGAAGCTCAGAGGAGAGACTTCCAGAGGTATGATTCTAATAAATTGCAAATTTTTCAGGCCAGCGTGATGGCTCAGTGGGTAAAGACTCCTATCACCAAGCCTGATGACCTGAGTTCAATACCTGAGACCCACGTAGTGGAAGGACAGAACTGACTCCCGCAAGTTGCCCTTTGACTTTACTTCCATGCCATGCCATAACATTATATATATATGTATATAAATAAAAATTAAATTATAATCTTCTGGAATTAAATGAATACATTATAAGTTCATATGGAAAAAAATATCTATTAGGACCTGTTTGATGAGGAGAAACAGACTAGCTCTACTAGGTAAGAATGTATAATGGCTTGTCTGAATCTGACATTTGAGAAGCTGAGATGGGGGTTTTCTACAATGCCAGCCTCAACTACACAGTAAGTTCCAGGGGAGCCTGGGCTGTTGTGAAACCGTGCACAATCTAAACTGTATGAAGGCTGACGATGGTAGTGCAGTCTGGTGTTCAATTTCCAGAATCTTTTTTTTTTAAGATTTATTTATTATTATACATAAGTACACTGTAGCTGACTTCAAATGTACCAGAAGAGGGTGTTAGATCCCATTGCCGGTAGTTGTGAACCACCATGTGGTTGCTGGGATTTGAACTTAGGACCTTCAGAAGAGCAATCAGTGTTCTTACCCACTGAGCCATCTCACCAGCCCCAATTTCCAGAATCTGAACAGTGAATGACAAAGTCTTCTGACTTAAAGTCTGAGCAGCAGAGCTCTGCTGTGCAGCTGCCTTGCCGACAGGGAAGGCCACTCTCAGGGTGACTTGTCTGGAGATTTTTCTGAATTCTGGCTCCATGTCAAGATTAGAAGTGAGTGCATGGATGAGGTGTCCCCAGCCTATGAGCTGTCTGGAGACGTGGCTGCTCCATCACCAGAATCCCTCAGCTCATGTGGCATCAGGAAACGTTTCTAGCTGTGGGACATGCTCCCTGAGTTCAATCCCACATAACCTGTGATTGTGAACAGTAGTGCCATGCTCTAATCAAAGAAAAGTTAGATTCTCCTCAACCGGAAGGCGCTTGGGAGCAACAGGGGTGTGGGTGAGGAGACAGCCCAGGGAGAGAAACTTCACTTCAGGTGGGAAATCGGGACTCCAACCATGAATTTTAGTCAGGGACCACTGGTCCTTTGTTGGGCTGAGTCATTTTCTTGGGTATAGTTTTGGATATAAGGCAGCCTTCATAACCACACACAGTTCCCTAAGGATGGTACTACCTCTCAGAAGCTGGATAGACAGATGCCTGTAGATCTTGTCTTCTACCTTCCTTTTATTGTCTTAAAACAGATCTGCTCTGCTACACATACAAGCCTCTTGGATTGTTTTTAACTTTTAAAATTGTAATGAAAACAGTTTTAATAAATACAAATTTGAATATTGATTAAACAAAGTAAAACACAATATGTATAACTGACAAATCTCAGAGATGAATTAGAAATCCTGTAGACAAGCTCAAGAAAATCATTTAGTATATTGCAAACTTGGCATCTCACATGCCTGGAACCGCCCTTAGTGAACAGCATTAGGACAGTTGAATATGGAATTTGGAAAAAGATTGGGGTTATACCAGACTCCATATTTTAGGATAAAGTCTACATGATCAGAGAACTATACATGAAGGATGACAAAGTGGAAGGAAACTGTGCAAGGTTCACTGCATAAGATAAACAGGCATGGTGAAGTACGTGGATACGTGCTCGAATTTGACTTGCACTACTGACAAGAAACAAGCCTAGATATGCAGTAATACTGAAAGCAGGGAGCAGCAGCCAGAGGTGGGAAAGCTAACAGATACATAGGTAAGGCCATATGAACACAGAATACACCCAGCATTATTGCATCAGTATTTGCTGAGGCTCATTGCCCACTTAAACAAGTTGAGTTTGAAAAGGCATTCTGTCTTCTGAAAGAATGGTGATTGTCATAACTGGTATATTCCTACAGCGTTCTCAGGAAGACACAGATGAGGTAAACTTAACAACCATGCCTTATCTGTGAATACAATCCAGTAGAAAAATACTGGGAGGAAAGCAGCGTATCAATGTTCCATCTGCAGCTGTAGTGGTTCTATAAGTCAGTGGATTGTGTGCAGAACTCACGTCCGTGAGCTTGGCTCCTCAGAACTCATTCAGAGACAGGTATGACAGACAGCACACATTCGTAATCCCAGCACCACATAGGAAATACTTGAAGCAAAACTCCTTGGGAGTTTGCAGACTAGCTAACCTGATGCACACAGCTACAAACAAGAGACTCTGTTTCAAGGAAAATGGAAGATCATACCATGGTTACCAAAGCAAGGTCATGATCTCCACATGGACACCAGGGCACACTGATCCCTGCACTTGCATTCATATGCACACGCACACACATCATATACATTTTCTGTAAGATATGTTTTTATGAATGTCTTGCCTGCATGTTTGTGTCTGCACTGCATACATGTCTGGTTCCTGCAGAGGTCAAAACAAGGTGCTGAGTCTCCTGGAACTGGAAGGTCTTGAGCTTCCATGTTGGTGCTGGGAACCAAATCCAGGTCATCTGCAAGGACAGCCAGTGCTCTAAACCTCTGATACCTTGCCCCAGCCCTGAAACAAAAATTAGAAAGATAATCAAGGGACATCAATGGGAAGTAGGTGACATTGTAGTGAGTGGTTTAAAGCAGACAGAGGAAACAGTCTAAGTGTTGAATTGTGTGTCTAGTTAAACCTCCAGATACGTGAGGAGAAGCGTGAGGAAATGCCTACAATCCTGTATGCATCTCTCACTCTTCAGAGATGAAGGAAACACATGACTAGGCAGAATGAGCTATGGATCTGGGGAAGCCAGATCTGGACTGTTCTGAGAATCAAGAGGAAGGCTGGAGAGATGGCTCAGCAGTTAGGAGCACTAACTGCTCTTCCAGAGGACCTGGGTTCAGTCCCCAGTAACCATGTGTAATGCTCACAACCCTCTGTAATGGGATCTGATGCCCTCTTCTTTTTTCTTTTCTTTTCTTTTTTTTTTTTTTTTATTATGGTTGCTGGGATTTGAACTCTGGACCTTCGGAAGAGCAGTCGGGTGCTCTTACCCACTGAGCCATCTCACCAGCCCCCCTGATGCCCTCTTCTAATGTGTCCAAAGACAGCGACAGTGTACTCACACAAATAAAATACATAAATAAATCTTTTAAAAATATTTTTTAAAAAGACTAGAAGATGTTGCATTGGTTAAAAGTAGATTTTGACCTATCAGATACCTAAAGGTTATGAAATAGATTTATAAATCCCTATTTTAATTTTTATCTGTACTTAAACAGAGAAATATTTTAAGAAATCTTTAAAAATGGCTTTATTATTTCCCCAGATTTTTGCCAGCAGTACTCCAATTTTGTTCAGATGCTAAGGATCCAATTTTCTTACCTGAAGCTGGCCCTTGCCTAGCCTATAAGAGGTGGTATTTGATTTGTGTATGCTAGTGGCAGTGAGCAAACTCCCATGTGCTAATTCATTTAAAAGTATGCATGGATTGTGGACAGTAGTGAGGGGTGGTGAGGGTCAGTCTGCTGAAGTGCCAGCAGATGGTAACATCCCTGGCGTTTTCAGTCAGGTATACTTTTCTTCCCCTGGGGCCTGGAGCATCTGAACCATGCAACCTTCCTGAAGCACTGTCATTTTTAAATTTATTTTTGCTTCAATGCAGTGGTATTTCACCTACATGTATGTGTGCGTGAGGGTGTTGAATTCCCTGGAACTAGAGTTACAGACAGTTGTGAGCTGCTACGTGGGTGCTGGGAATTGAACCCAGGTCCACCACAAAAGTAGCCAGTACTCTTAACCACTGAGCCATCCCTCCAGCCCTTAAATCTCATTATTTTTGATGCTTAAATTATCCTAGATTTAGACACTAGGCACACGACTCCGTTTTTGGGTTTTGGTTTGTGTGGTTTGAGCGGTTCCAGACAAGCTAGCATGAGATGCTCCAAGCTCAGCCTGTTTTGCCTGTTTCTCTCTGGAATCAACTCCCCACAGAACACTAGTTCCTCAGAGTGAACAAGGGTTTGGAAACTGGTTCCTAACTAGGCTAGTTTCTATTTGATCTTTCAGTTTCCCAGCCCACTCTGTAGACTCAAAGAGGAGATGTAAGTGTGTAGTATTAACTTCTGTAGTTCTCAAAGCAGTTCACCTATCCCATACACCAGTGATGTGTGCTGCTGACAGTTCTGAACTCAGTCCCATCTGAAAGGATTCATTCAAATTCTCTGTTTTACAATTGTTACCTTTCTCTTAGTCAGTGAGAAATTTGGCTATAATTATCTGAAATGCAGCGATATATCTGCTAAAGCACTGGATGGGTCAGTCTTCTGTCCCTACCATGCTGGCCCTGCTATTATCTCTAGAGCTGCCCTCATTACAGAGCATCTTAACCCACCGGCCTTGATTACTCCTGGTGACACATTTTATATGAGGTGCCATCATCTCATCTGTTGATTTTGTGCTATCAATTGATTTTGAAGATGAAGGGGCAGTAAACAGTCACTGTCAAACTAAAGAGTGACTATTGACTTAGCTTTCATATTGACATAGCAATATTTTTTTAAAATAACTACTCCAAAAATGCTATTAGATTAAAAGAAGTAGGTTTTAAATATCTTGAGCTAAACACTGTGGTATTTGCATAAACACACACAGGACAACACCACAACATAAAATGAACCCACATTTATGCACACAAGTGATTTCTGACACAGGTGTCAGGACAATTCAGTGCTGAAAGGATGGCATTTTTACCAAATGGTGCTGAGAAGTCCTTATGTCCACATGTCAAAGAATGAACTCAAATCATTTACCTAGTGCCATATACAAAAGTTTGCTCAGGTCTTTGCATGTCAGCAGACATCTGTACTCAGGAAAGAATACAGAACTGTGAGTTTGAGGTGGGACTGGCAGTTTAAATCAGTCTGAGCTACACAGTAGTGCTATTTCAAGAAATAAAAACAAAAATTGACTCAAAATCAGCAAAGACTTAAATTTAGGGCCTAAAACTATAAAACTCTGAGTTAGCATTATTTTAACCAATGTATCAATTTTTTCTAATGAATCTTTTTTTTGTTCTTTTGTTCTGTTTTGTGTTTTTGAGACAGGGTTTCTCTGTATAGTCTTGGTTGTCCTGGAACTCACTTTGTAGACCAGGCTGGCCTCGAACTCATTAATCCTCCAGCCTCTGCCTCCCGAATGCTAGGATTAAAGGTGTGCGCCACCACGCCCGGCCAAATGAATCTTTTAAGCTTGAGATTCTTTACAGACCTTGAAATTTGAATTCTCAACTTCATATGGAAAAACAAAAAACCCAAGATAGCTAAAACAATCCTTTACCATGAAAGAACTTCTGGAGGTATCACTATCCCTGATTTCAAGCTATACTGCAGGGCTATAGTAATAAAAATAGTATGTGGTTTTAGTGTAGAAACAGACAGGTTAATCAATGGAATCGAATCAAAAACCCTGAAATAAGCCCACACATCTATAGACACTTGATTTTTTTTTTTTACAAAGAAGCCAAAGCCATACAATGGAAAAAAGAAAGCATCTTCAACAAATGATCTGGTCTAACTGGATGTCTGCATGTACAAGAATACAGACAGGTCCGTATTTATCATCCTACACAAAACACAAACCCAACAGTTTTATGACCTCAACATAAAACTGAACCCACTAAATCTAATAGAAAAGAAGAGTGGGAAACTGCCTTGAATACATTGGTACAGTAAACAACTTCCTGAACAGAACACCAATAGCTCAGGCACTAAGATCAACAATTGATAAATAGGACCTCATGAAACTGAAAAGCTTCTCTAAGGTAAAGGACACTGTCTATAAGACTAAACAACAGCCTACAGAGATATTCTACAACCCTACGTCTGACAGGGGGCTCATATCCAAGATATATAAAGAACTCAAGAAGTTATACAGCAATAAACCAAAATAACCCAATTTAAAAATGGACACAGAGCTAATCAGAGAATTCTCAGCAGAGGAATCTCTAATGACCAAGAAGTGCCTAAAGAAATGTTAAAAGTCATCTTGGCTCCGGGACTCCGCCGAGCTTAGTCTCTACAGGTCAGAGTGGGGACCACGGGGGCAGACGGCTTCTGGGACAGGCAGGAGCCACAGAGCCGCTGAGGCAGCACCCTTTTGGGGCCGCAGACTTCCGGCACCCTCCCAGCCGGAGGACAGAGACCTGCCCTGCAGAGAGCGCCATCTTGGCTCCGGGACTCCGCCGAACTTAGTCTACAGGTTAGAGTGAGGACCACAGAGGCAGACAGCTTCTGGGACAGGCGGGAGCCACAGAGCCGCTGAGGCAGCACCCTTTTGGGGCCGCAGACATCCGGCACCCTCCCAGTCGGAGGACAGTGACCTGCCCTGCAGGGAACGCCATCTTGGCTCCGGGACTCCGCCGAGCTTAGTCTCTACAGGTCAGAGTGGGGACCATGGGGGCAGACGGCTTCTGGGACAGGCGGGAGCCACAGAGCTGCGAGGCAGCACCCTTTAGGGGCCGCAGACATCCGGCACCCTCCCAGTCGGAGGACAGTGACCTGCCCTGCAGGGAGCGCCATCTTGGCTCCGGGACTCCGCCGAACTTAGTCTGTACAGGTCAGAGTGAGGACCACAGAGGCAGACAGCTTCTGGGACAGGCGGGAGCCACAGAACCGCTGAGGCAGCACCCTTTTGGGGCCGCAGACATCCGACACCCTCCCAGCCGGAGAACAGTGACCTGCCCTGCAGGGAGCGCCATCTTGGCTCCGGGACTCCGCCGAACTTAGTCTGTACAGGTCTGCTGACAGAGGATACTCAGAATCCCCAGAAGAACAACCTCTGAACAGAGACAACTATAACAACTCCAGAGATTACCAGATGGCGAGAGGTAAACGTAAGAATCTTACTAACAGAAACCAAGACCACTCACCATCATCAGGACCCAGCACTCCCACTTCGCCCAGTCCAGGGCACCCCAACACACCTGAAAAACTAGACCTGGATTTAAAAGCATATCTCATGATGATGGTAGAGGACATCAAGAAGGACTTTAAAGAACTACAGGAGAACATGGCTAAAGAGTTACAAGTCCTTAAAGAAAAACAGGAAAACACAACCAAACTGGTAGAAGTCCTTAAAGAGAAACAGGAAAACACATCCAATCAGATGATGGAAATGAACAAAACCATACTAGACCTAAAAAGGGAAGTAGACACAATAAAGAAAACCCAAAATGAGGCAACACTGGAGATAGAAACCCTAGGAAAGAAATCTGGAACCATAGATGCAAGCATCAGCAACAGAATACAAGAGATGGAAGAGAGAATCTCAGGTGCAGAAGATTCCATAGAGAACATGGGCACAACAATCAAGGAAAATGTAAAATGCAAAAAGATCCTAACTCAAAACATCCAGGAAATACAGGACACAATGAGAAGACCAAACCTACGGATAATAGGAGTGGATGAGAATGAAGATTTTCAACTCAAAGGACCAGCAAACATCTTCAACAAAATTATAGAAGAAAACTTCCCAAATCTAAAGAAAGAGATGCCCATGAACATACAAGAAGCCTACAGAACTCCAAATAGGCTGGACCAGAAAAGAAATACCTCCCGACACATAATAATCAGAACAACAAATGCACTAAATAAAGATAGAATACTAAAAGCAGTAAGAGAAAAAGGCCAAGTAACATATAAAGGCAAGCCTATCAGAATTACACCAGATTTTTCACCAGAGACTATGAAAGCTAGAAGATCCTGGACAGATGTTATACAGACACTAAAAGAACACAAATTCCAGCCCAAGCTACTATACCCAGCCAAACTCTCAATTAACATAGATGGAGAAACCAAAGTATTCCACGACAAAGCCAAATTCACACATTATCTCTCCACGAATCCAGCCCTTCAAAGGATAATAACAGAAAAAAACCAATACAAGGACAGGAACCACGCCCTAGAAACAACAAGAAGGTAATCCCTCAACAAACCTAAAAGAAGACAGCCACAAGAACAGAATGCCAACTTTAACAACAAAAATAACAGGAAACAACAATTACTTTTCCTTAATATCTCTTAATATCAATGGACTCAACTCCCCGATAAAAAGACATAGACTAACAAACTGGCTACACAAACAAGACCCAACATTTTGCTGCTTACAAGAAACTCATCTCAGAGAAAAAGATAGACACTACCTCAGAATGAAAGGCTGGAAAACAATTTTCCAAGCAAATGGCATGAAGAAACAAGCTGGAGTAGCCATTCTAATATCAGATAAGATTGGCTTCCAACCCAAAGTCATCAAAAAAGACAGGGAGGGGCACTTCATACTCATCAAAGGTAAAATCCTCCAAGAGGAACTATCAATCCTGAATATCTATGCTCCAAATACAAAGGCAGCCTCATTCATTAAAGAAACTTTAGTAAATCTCAAAGCACACATTGCACCTCATACAATAATAGTGGGAGACTTCAACACACCACTTTCACCAATGGACAGATCATGGAAACAGAAACTAAACAGGGACACAGTGAAACTAACAGAAGTTATGGATCAAATGGATCTGGCAGATATCTACAGAACATTTTACCCTAAAACAAAAGGATACACCTTCTTCTCAGCACCTCATGGTACCTTCTCCAAAATTGACCACGTAATTGGGCACAAAACAGGACTCAACAGATACAAAAACATTGAAATTGTCCCATGCATCCTATCAGATCACCATGGACTAAGGCTGATCTTCAATAACAAAATAAATAATAGAAAGCCAACCTTCACGTGGAAACTGAACAACACTCTTCTCAATGATACCTTGGTCAAGGAAGGAATAAAGAAAGAAATTAAGGACTTTTTAGAGTTCAATGAAAATGAAGCCACAACATACCCAAACTTATGGGACACAATGAAAGCATTTCTAAGAGGAAAACTCATAGCTCTGAGTGCCTCCAAAAGGAAACTAGAAAGAGCACACATTAGCAGCTTGACAACACACCTAAAAGCACTAGAACAAAAGGAAGCAAATTCACCCAAGAGGAGTAGACGGCAGGAAATAATCAAACTCAGGGGTGAAATCAACCAAGTGGAAACAAGAAAAACTATTCAAAGAATCAACCAATCAAGGAGCTGGTTCTTTGAGAAAATCAACAAGATAGATAAACCCTTGGCCAGACTCACTAGAGGGCACAGGGAAAGCATCCTAATTAACAAAATCAGAAATGAAAAAGGAGACATAACAACAGATCCTGAAGACATCCAAAACACCATCAGATCCTTCTACCAAAGGCTATACTCAACAAAACTGGAGAACCTGGATGAAATGGAGAAGTTCCTAGACAGATACCAGGTACCAAAGTTGAATCAAGATCAGGTTAATGATCTAAACAGCCCTATATCCCCCAAAGAAATAGAAGCAGTCATTAATAGTCTCCCAACCAAAAAAAGCCCAGGACCAGATGGGTTTAGTGCAGAGTTCTATCAGACCTTCAAAGAAGATCTAATCCCAGTTCTTCACAAACTATTCCACAAAATAGAAACAGAAGGTACTCTACCCAACTCATTCTATGAAGCCACAATTACTCTGATACCTAAACCACAAAAAGACCCAACAAAGATAGAAAACTTCAGACCAATATCCCTTATGAATATTGATGCAAAAATCCTCAATAAAATTCTTGCTAACCGAATCCAAGAACACATCAAAACAATCATCCATCCTGACCAAGTAGGTTTCATCCCAGGGATGCAGGGATGGTTCAATATACGGAAATCCATCAACGTAATCCAGTATATAAACAAACTCAAAGACAAAAACCACATGGTCATCTCGTTAGATGCGGAAAAAGCATTTGACAAGATCCAACACCCATTCATGATAAAAGTCTTGGAAAGATCAGGAATTCAAGGCCCATACCTAAACATGATAAAAGCAATCTACAGCAAACCAGTAGCCAACATCAAAGTAAATGGTGAGAAGCTTGAAGCAATCCCTCTAAAATCAGGGACTAGACAAGGCTGTCCACTTTCTCCATACCTATTCAACATTGTACTTGAAGTCCTAGCCAGAGCAATTCGACAACAAAAGGAGATCAAAGGGATACAAATTGGAAAAGATGAAGTCAAAATATCACTTTTTGCAGATGATATGATAGTATATATAAGTGACCCTAAAAATTCCACCAGAGAACTCCTAAGCCTGATAAACAGCTTCGGTGAAGTAGCTGGATATAAAATTAACTCAAACAAATCAATGGCCTTTCTCTACACAAAGAATAAACAGGCTGAGAAAGAAATTAGGGAAACAACACCCTTCTCAATAGTCACAAATAATATAAAATATCTTGGCGTGACTCTAACTAAGGAAGTGAAAGATCTGTATAATAAAAACTTCAAGTCTCTGAAGAAAGAAATTATAGAAGATCTCAGAAGATGGAAAGATCTCCCATGCTCATGGATTGGCAGGATCAACATTGTAAAAATGGCTATCTTGCCAAAAGCAATCTACAGATTCAATGCAATCCCCATCAAAATTCCAACTCAATTCTTCAACGAATTAGAAAGTGCAATCTGCAAATTCATCTGGAATAACAAAAAACCTAGGATAGCAAAAACTCTTCTCAAGGATAAAAGAACCTCTGGTGGAATCACCATGCCGGACCTAAAGCTCTACTACAGAGCAATTGTGATAAAAACTGCATGGTACTGGTATAGTGACAGACAAATAGACCAATGGAATAGAATTGAAGACCCAGAAATGAACCCACACACCTACGGTCACTTGATCTTCGACAAGGGAGCTAAAAACATCCAGTGGAAGAAAGACAGCATTTTCAACAAATGGTGCTGGCACAACTGGTTGTTAACATGTAGAAGAATGCGAATCGATCCATTCCTATCTCCTTGTACTAAGGTCAAGTCTAAGTGGATCAAGGAACTTCACATAAAACCAGAGACACTGAAACTTATAGAGGAGAAAGTGGGGAAAAGCCTTGAAGATATGGGCACAGGGGAAAAATTCCTGAATAGAACAGTAATGGCTTGTGCTGTAAGATCGAGAATTGACAAGTGGGACCTCATGAAACTACAAAGCTTCTGCAAGGCTAAAGACACCATCAATAAGACAAAAAAACCACCAACAGATTGGGAAAGGATCTTCACCTATCCTAAATCAGATAAGGGACTAATATCCAATATATATAAAGAACTCAAGAAGGTGGACTCCAGAAAGTCAAATAACCCCATTAAAAAATGGGGCTCAGAACTGAACAAAGAATTCTCGCCTGAGGAATACCGAATGGCAGAGAAACACCTGAAAAAATGTTCAACATCCTTAATCATCAGGGAAATGCAAATCAAAACAACCCTGAGATTCCACCTCACACCAGTCAGAATGGCTAAGATCAAAAATTCAGGTGACAGCAGATGCTGGCGAGGATGTGGAGAAAGAGGAACACTCCTCCATTGTTGGTGGGATTGCAAGCTTGTACAACCACTCTGGAAATCAGTCTGGCGGTTCCTCAGAAAATTGGACATAGTACTACCGGAGGATCCAGCAATACCTCTCCTGGGCATATATCCAGAAGATGTCCCAACCGGTAAAAAGGACACATGTTCCACTATGTTCATAGCAGCCCTATTTATAATAGCCAGAAGCTGGAAAGAACCCAGATGTCCCTCAACAGAGGAATGGATACAGAAATTATGGTACATTTACACAATGGAGTACTACTCAGCTATTAAAAAGAATGAATTTATGAAATTCCTAGCCAAATGGATGGACCTGGAGGGCATCATCTTGAGTGAAGTAACACAATCACAAAAGAACTCACACAATATGTATTCACTGATAAGTGGATATTAGCCCAAAACTTAGGATACCCAAGATTTAAGATACAATTTGCTAAACGCATGAAACTCAAGAAGAATGAAGACCAAAGTGTGGACACTGTGCACCTTCTCAGAATTGGGAACAAAACACCCAGGGAAGGAGTTACAGAGACAAAGTTCGTAGCGGTGATGAAAGGATGGACCATTTAGAGACTGCCGCACCCAGGGATCCATCCCATAATCAACTTCTAAACGCTGACACCATTGCATACACTAGCAAGATTTTGCTGAAAGGACCCAAATATAGCTGTCTCTTGTGAGACGATGCTGGGGCCTAGCAAACACAGGAGTGGATGTTCACAGTCAGCTATTGGATGTATCACAGGGCTCCCAATGGAGAAGCTAGAGTAAGTACCCAAGGAGCTAAAGGGATCTGCAACCCTATTGTTGGAACAACATGATGTACTAACTAGAACCCCGGAGCTCTTGTCTCTAGCTGCATATGTATCGAAAGATGGCCTAGTCAGCCATCACTGGAAAGAGAGGCCCATTGGACTTGCAAACTTTATATGCCCCAATATAGGGGAATGCCAGGGCCAAAAGAATGGGAATGGGTGGATAGGGAAGTGGGGGGGCGCTATGGGGGACTTTTGGGATAGCATTGGAAACGTAATTGAGGAAAATATGTAATAAAAATATTAAAAAAAAATAAAATAAAATGTAAACTCTCAAAAAAAAAAAAAAGAAATGTTAAAAGTTTATAGTCATCAAGGAAATGCAAAGCAAAACAACTCCAAGATTCCACCTTACACAGAATGGCTAAGATCAAAATCTCAAGCTATAGCCCCTGCTGGTGAGGATGTGGAGCAAGAGGAACACTCCTTCATCATTGGTGGGAGTGCAAACTTGTACAACCACTTGGAAATCAATCTGGAGGTTTCTCTGAAAATTGGCAATAGTTTTTTCTCAACACCTGGCATATATGCAAAAGATGTTCTATCATATCATGCGTGTTCCACTATGTTCATAGCAGCCTTATTCATAATAGCCAGAAACTGGAAAACATGCCTTTCAACCAAAGAATGGATAAAGAAAATGTGATTCGAAAAAGGGCAGGGTGGGAGGCTAGGTACGGCAACAACAGGGGCTCCAGTCTTCTCTGTCGATAGGAAGCTG